>NC_136737.1:7302933-7617933 GCF_936440315.1 Barbus barbus | reverse complement strand
AAGATATGAATATATTCCATGCCTCAAAGACGTCTTATTAGATTTTGTTGAGAAATATTTGTTATTGGTCAATGGTTTGTTGCACATTTATACGTTTATATACCGGTTTGAAGATTTATTAACTGTGACATCCCTATTTCATTATACTTTCCTGGTGAATAATTTTGTTTGGTTTATAATTAACTGATTTAATTTCTTCTCCAGGTGTTGATAGTGTTGGGGCTGATGGACTGTCAGCATTCGTGATGGATGGAGATTCAGTCACTCTACACACTAATGTTGAAACAAAGCAACAAGAAGATATAAAATGGTATTTTAAAGACACTAGAATAGCTCAAATCACACGAGATCTCAGTTTTATCTGTACAGATGTTCAGTGTAATAAAGGTACTGAGAGATTCAGAGACAGACTGAAGCTGGATCATCAGACTGGATCTCTGACCATCATGAACATCACAAACACAGACTCTGGACTTTATCATCTAGAGATTACCAGCATCAGAATCAGCAGTGAAAAGACACTCAGTGTTATTGTTCATAGTGAGTCATTTAATACATTTATCCATTTAAAAGATTACATATTTAATGATGAAATTTCAGTTTGATTTAAAACCTTTTTTTGTTTCTCCTATCTGTTTTTATGAGGTGTTTGTTTGAATGAGAATTTGATGTAAAATAATTTTATAAAATGTGCACAAAACAGAGATATATGTTGCTTTTTAAAGAGCATGAATATCCATAAATATCCTTCCAGCAGCTGTTGGTTCGTGTTTCAGATGTTCCTGCTGCTGAACGAGATGAAATGAAGAGAAAGTCAGTGAAGGAGGGAGAATCTGTCACTTTAGATCCTGGTGTAATGAAAAACCCAAATGATGTGATGATGTGGTATTTTAATGACCTCTGCATCGCTGAAATCAGTGAAGAACCCAGAAAGATCTGTACAGATGTTCAGAGTAAAGATGGCGACGAGAGATTCAGAGACAGACTGAAACTGGATCATCAGACTGGATCTCTGACCATCATGAACACCAGAACCACAGACTCTGGAGTTTATGAGCTAAAGATTATCAGCAGCAGATTCAGCATCATTAGGAGCTTCAGTGTTACCGTCACTGGTGCGTGTCATTTAGTTTAGTTCCCTCAAGCAAATTTTAAATACTTCAACTTTTTTTTTTTTCATTGTGTTTGGAAAAAGTGAGCTTTGACCGTATCAAATGGTGTGAAACATTTCTGGAATTCTTTGAAAAATTTCTTAGTTTCCAAAATTGAATGAAGGTTTCTGAAATTAACTTGAAATGTTCCTTCTGTTTACAACAACCCTTTTATTTATTAATATATATATATATATATATATATATATATATATATATATATATATATATATATATACACAATTATATATAACTATAATTGAGATCATCACCTTCATGTCAAGTGACACAACCAATACATGCTCTTCACATGACTAATGTTAACATTAGAATTAGTCTGTTTTTCTGACAGCTGATCATATGATGCTGTTTTAGCTGCTGTTCTTCAAAACCCACCAGATCCCATCATTTATGACACTGGTCTCAAACTCAGTTCCTGGAGGGCCACAGCTCTGCACAGTTTAGCTCCAACCCTAATCAAACACCTGATTCAGCTAATCAAGGTCTTCAGGATCACTAAACTTCCAAGCAGGTGTGATTTTGGAGCTAAACTCTGCAGAGCTGTGGTGCTCCAGGAATTGAGTTTGAGACCACTGGTTTATGAGTTAAATATCAGCTGATGACTAAAGCAGGAAAAGTGTAAATACTTGAAAAAACACACTGGTAAAAATAATTGCTCTTTTGTAATAATGACTGATTCTCTTTATCTGTTTCAGATTCAGGTTTGTCTTTGGCTGCTGTAGCAGGAATATGTGCCGCTGCTGCTCTTGGTGTCCTGCTGCTGCTGGCTATAGCTCTTTATTTACTGTACTGTCTAGTAGTAAGGAAAGGTGAGTATTACATTTAGCGATGGGAAGTCTGATTCTTTTAACTAGTTACTACCCAGCTCTGATTACACATAAAACTGAATTATCAAGAGGGAAATTGTGTGTAAAGAATTTTTAAAGATTACTCTAATTAACCAAAGTAATGTGTGTTTAATTGAGTTTGTTATTGTTGTTTAAACAGACATCAGGACGCAGCACAATGATCAGGTAAGATACTATGAACACGGAGTATGTTTGTCTACAAAAATCAGAATTAGATCCGCAAGTTGGCATGTTTGACTCAGAAATCATTACATTGAAAGACCAATAATAACTGACATGAGGAGAGCGCTAAACTCACTGTTTTACATTTTAATAAACAATGATGTGGATTCATTTTGTTATTACAATAGTTTATTTAATTATATTATTATCAGAATTGTATTTATTTTATTTTAAAAAAGTGTAAGGGCGCCAATATTTTTGGCCACAACTGATATTACAGTGTAATTGCACTTCCTGTTTTTGTGAAGGTGAATCCTTTGTCCTTTTATTTATTTTTTTACCTACTGTGAATGTTTTCTTTCAGGCGAATGGTGTTAATGATTTGTCACCTAATCAGAGTGACTCTCCACTGATGCTCTAGAGACGAACACTACCAATGACTTGTCCCTTAATCACATTGAGATTGTTTGGGGACATTCACTTACAGCTGCTAGCACTGACTGTTTACATGCTTGTATGTCGCCCAGATGGGTGCACAGCTGCAACAGAAAAGAGCATGTACACAAATGTGCTCTTTTCCAAGACCACTGGAAGTCAAACAACAGGTATTCAGGTTTAGTCTGTACTACTGATGCTGTAAGTGTTGTTTAATTGATATTGATGTTAATTGAAAAGACTGATATTATGTTGTTAATGTACCGAGCATTTAAAAAAAAAAACTCTTAATGGCAGCTTGCTGGATAAGATCAACCATCTTTAACACAAAACCAGAGTTAACCAGCTTGAAAAATTTACATTTACTTCAAAGTAGTTGAAAAATTTCACACTGTAAAAAAGTATAGCAACAATACTGCACATAATATTTTTTTGTTTCTTTTCATAATGTTTCTTTTTTTGTGTGTTACCTATCTGAATAAATCATATAAAATCTCCTAAATTATTTAATCTATGACACAATGAATTTAATAGTATTAGTGAAATGTTCTTATTTATTTTTTAAGTTAATTGTCAAAAGTCTGTGATTTTGAGTAAAGCCTCTTTGTATTTGACAGTTATTTGTACAGTTAAGACTGTATACAGCCAGACCGCTCAAACAGGAAATACATGTCACTGCACTAGCATTCACAAAGCTACTCGCAAAATTTACTCTCCATATCCAGCCATATACAAAGCATGCAGGGAACTAACAATCACCGCTAAAATAAAACCGGAAAATTTAGCTAATTCTCTTAAAGTAAATAGGTTGCCTTCTTTCCTTATTTTATCTTAATTGCAAGCCTCAAAACTGCTTACATTTCCTTTAAAAAAAAAAGAAAAAGGAAAACAGGGCTGGACGATATGGTCAAAATTTATATCACGGTATGTTTCTTAATTTCGGGCGATACGATATATTTCCGATATCGATATGAACACTATTAAAAAACTGCCAAGAATGCCCACAACAGATGTTTGTACCAAGTCTATGAAACCTCCTATAAAACTATAATATTTTAGAAAAAAATGGCACAAATAAATGAATGTACACCTTTTATTTGTGTTTAAAGCATCCTTGCTAAATAAGTGTTAATTTCTATAATTGAACAATAAAATTATACTGACTCCAAGCTTTTGAATGGAATAGTGTATAATGCTACAAAAGCTTTTTATTTCAGATAAATGCTGATCTTTGGATCTTTCTATTCATCAAATAATTCAGAAAAAAATGTACTCGCCTGTTTTAAATATTGATAATCAGCATATTAGAATGATTTCTGAAGGATCATATGACACTGAAGACTGGAGAAATGATGCTGAAAATAGCTTTAAACACAGCAAAAAATGACATTTTAAAATATATTCAGATAGAAAGCAGTAATTTTAAATGGTAAAAATGTTTCAAAATGTTACTGTTTTTGCTGTACTTTGGATCAAATAAATGCAGGCTTGATGAGCAGAAGAGAATTCTTTAAAAAACATTAAAACTCTTACGGTTCAAAGACTTTTGACTCGTAGTGTAGGCTGATTATTCTTATAGATTGAAACAAATGTTTCAGCTAAGATAAAGAGAGTGAAGAGTGCTCCCTTCGTGATGAATGAATAAATAGAACAACAACAAACGCATGTTGCTGGAGAGGCTTATTGAAAATGCAAACTGAATCTCTGCCAGTAGGAGGCGCTTTGAGAGCAGAAGAACTAGCGGTTTCACAAAGCAGCTCCACTCATGAACCAATACATTCATATAAAACACCCGCGCCGCGTTTTGATTTTGAAATGTGCAGTGCTCGTGTTTATTCAACGAAGTCAACTGCCACAAATAAATCATTGAATGGGAAACACAAAATGGGTAATGTATATCGAAATATCGTAAATGTTTAAAAAGCATATCATTATTGAAAAAAATATATAGCGATAAATATTGATATTGAATTATTGTCCAGCCCTTGTTTTATTAGTGAAAATGTCTCTATTTCTTTTTATACAACATTGAACCACAATTTCTTTAATAAAATACACACACTATTTTTAATTATCACCTTAATTTTTTTTTTAATGAAAATTACAAGACCAATGTAAAAAAAAAAAAAGATTACTGGTGTGCATCTTGAGACTAAACAAAGGCACTGATATATTTTAAGATCAGTCAGTGCAAGTTTATTTCAGCTGAAACTGCTCAGATTTACATTTTAGTCTAGGACTAGGCTTAAGCCTTGTCTGTGAAACCAGGGGTTAATCTCTGAAATGTGAAAAGGAATCACAGTGAAACAATAACATATATTTGTTTGGTATGAGCTCAGAATCTGTGAAGACAACACTTTTTAAAGAATACTGTACCCTTATGTATACTGCCTATTTGTGGTGGCATTATAGAAAGCGCAGCATGCAGAGACTTAATGTAGCTTATAATGATGGGATGCGATTGCTGCTTAAGGTGCTTCGATGGAGCAGTGCAAGCCAAATGTTTGTCAGTGCTGATGTGCCAACCTGCGCTGCTGTGATGCGTAATCTCATGTACAGATGTATGTGTAAATTATCAGAATCTGTAAATAGTATAATTTTAACACTGACGAACTTGGCACTAAGTTCAGTCAGGCTTTCTTCAAATATGTGCTATTGTAAAAAAGCCCATGTTCAGTTTATGTTCATTTATTATAAGGGCTGTGCCGCTATTATGTTGGTCATTGATTTGAATGTGGAGGCGTGGCTTACCTCAGCGCGCGCGCGAGAGCGGATCGTTTTTTCGGTTTGGATCCTGAGGGAAGTTCAAGTCCTGCAATCTTCCCTGAAAGGCAGTAATATAAGACCAATTAAAATCTCTTTCTGCAGCGCCTTCACTTTGTGAACTGCAGGAAAGAATCTTTGTGGTCTTCATTGGCAACGGATGGTATTAAACTTCGTGCTGAAGTTTCCTTGGTGACGATTCTTGAATGTGCGTCATTGAAGATTGTGAGTTACATTTGAGTATTCATTATATTATTATTGCCACGTATTCACTGTTCAGCTTGATGTATGGCTGCTACATTATAATTTATGTTATGCGAGAGTGTGGTTACCTGATTGTGTGTATGTTAATAATGGCATACGTAATCAACCATTATAGAGTTGTAACATCTCAGCGGGTCTGCCGTGTTAATGGCATATCTATACAATTTTCTGTTACTGATTACCTTATTTGTTTATTGTAGAACCACATTTGAGAGTCATACATCGAGTGATACACATCCTAGGTCTACTTGCATTTATTGTCACAGAGGATTCATCATTCATCTGAGGGTCTGAGACGACAGCTTCACATCACTGATAGGTTGCATTTCGAAGAGACTAACACGGACTCTTGTAATAATTATTTTCACTGACGAATCACAGACCAGCTGTATCCTTGAAATTCAACTCTGTTGAAATAATTCATTGTGTATTTGTTTATTATTGTGCGTAGGCCTACGCTCTTCATATGTACATTTTATTTACATTTATGTGATCCTTTGACTGTACATATGTACACATTGTATTTGATTTGTTATTCAACCTTATTAAAGTAAAATAGTACAACATAGTAAGTCTACCTGCTCTTCATTACTCTCGTAGTCATTGGACATCAAGATGTGGTAATCGACCCTCTGAAACGGTTGGCATCGTATTAGTAATTAGTGCAATACAGTTCCCTTTCTACAATTAATGGTCCTTCGAGCCGGATGCTTTAACCGTCTCAGCGATGATGTCCAGACTCAGAGAGGGAATGATAGAGGATGAGGTGGTAAGGCCACGCAGAATTACTCGTCAGCCGTTGTATCTTCAGGACTATGAGGTTAGTTATCCTCAGAGGCAACTCACATTTGCAGATGAGCAGGTCAATACGGTAATGAATGCCGATATTCTCTCATGTATTCGTGAAATGAGAGAGGAGAGTAAGCAGCTGCGGCAAGATGTGAAACGTATTTCAGATATAATCGCTAGTTCTCCTGTGTCAGCTCCACTACAGGTTTCATCACCCTCACGGCAATCACCTAGTGCGGGAAATGAGGTATCTTCTACACCAATGGATACAAGTATGTTGGCCTCACACCAGGATGATCGAAATCCAGGTCAATCTGAGTATGTGCCGTTGGCGCCTCCTAGGGATGATTCTTTGCATGCACGTCGTGATGGTTATCAAGATCTTATTGAAGATCTTACTAATCGTCTAAAAAGAGTAGGTGGACTGAGTGGTAGCCAATTACATTCAGGTCAGTCAACACCTCAGTATACTGAACCTCCTCATCGGGTGAATGACTCACCGCCACCCGTTCCTGGCCGAACTGCTAAAGTTCGTGGTTTGCAGCAGAGTCAGTTGAATCCTCCTTATTGGCAGTATGATGATGACATGTTGTTGCAGTCCCATCCGTCATCTTACCCCCCTCGTGTTTTTGGTCGTGCTCCTGCAGATGCACATACTCGTCATTCGCATTCAGAGTATCGGCCCATTAGAAATCTTCATGATACATACTATGGGGACCAAGTGCACACCTTGCAAGGAACTGCCTTAGCTGACCGTTCTAGTCCTCCATTTCAACGTGATCTTAAAACTGAGAACTATCCTGGCAACGAACGGCTATATCCGTTTGATCGTTCATATCCAGTTTCGGATCAAGATCTTAACCGTTCTTTGCACACGCTGCCAGTGCAATATCGTGGGCCTACACCAACAATCCCAAATTTCATTCATGATGACCCACGAGAGTTCGCCAGACTTAAGCTCGCTTTAGGCAACGTACTGCCTGACGACGCTTCTGAATCTTTTAAGTTTCAAATATTAATGGATCATTTGAAATTGGAAGATGCTTTACTTGTTGCAGATTCTTACAGTCACAGTCGTTTTCCCTTTAGTGACACTATGCGAGCTCTTACCGACATGTATGGGCAACCGCATCAGCTGGCATTGCAGCGGATCACCAGTTTGATGGATGGACCCACAATTAAGAGTGGAGATGTAAAGGCATTCAAGGGATTCGCTCTTCGTGTGCGGGCATTAGTGGGAATGTTGAATCAGTTGGGTAGCCCAGGTTGGACTGAGTTGAAGTGCGGTTCTCATGTATCTCGCCTCTTAGCTAAGTTACCTTATGACCTAAGAGCCAACTTTAAGAGATTTGTTAACCCTCTTCAGACTCCGATTCCTACTTTGCTTGACTTGGCAGATTGGCTTGAATATGAGGTTCGCGTGCAGGTGGAGGGAACCCAGTACAGCTCATACCCTGATTATGAGAAACATGCCCCCCGCAAAGACAAGAAGTATGGTTTCCCACCTCGAAAACTGACTACCGTTCTGCATGGAGGCGAGCATAAGGGAGAGTCAGTAGAGAACTCAAAGACAGGGTCAGTGTCCTCAGATAGGATGCAGGAGAAGCCCAAAAGATATTGTCCGTTCTGCGATACCATCCAGCATTACATGAATCAGTGTTCAAACTTTAAGCTTTTGAACAAGGAGCAGGTTGAGGATTGGATCAAAATGGGCCGTAGATGCTGGAGATGCGGCCGAAGTCATCAGACCTCAAAGTGTACATTGAAAGCAAAGTGCAAGAAATGCGATAGAAAACATCTTGAAGTTCTTCATGATGTTAATGCCAGCACAGATTCAAGTGGGAAAGGCAACATCAAAGAGTCAGAGGGCATAGGTCCCGTGAGTTCCACTTCTCAGACCTTGTATCTTGACCGTTCTACAAGCGGAAAGCAGGTGTTACTTAAATTGAGTCGAGTTGTGATTCAGAATGGAGACAAGTCGCTAGAGACCTACGCTGTACTGGACGACGGTTCAGAGCGAACGATTCTGCTGCATGAGGCCGCTCAGCGTTTGGGCCTTCAAGGTACAGTTGAAGATCTAGCTCTTCGTACTGTGAGGCATGAGGTTCACACCATACGGGGAAGTTCGGTGTCCTTTTCTATAGCTCCAGCTTCGCAACCTGACAGATCATTTCAAATTCATGGAGCCTTTACAGCCAAGGACCTAGGTCTTGTCCAGCATACTTATCCCATCACTGACCTGCAGCAAAAGTATCGCTATCTTAGAGACCTTCCCTTGGACGATATCAATCAAGCTCAACCATTAGTGCTTATCGGTTCAGACTACCCACATTTGATCACGCCGGTGGAGCCAGTGATATTGGGGCCCAAAGGTGGACCAGCAGCTGTGCATACGAGACTTGGGTGGACATTGCAAGGTCCATCAAGGTTTCTTCGCCCTTGTCTTCAGCCACAGGAATGTCTCTTTGTTTCTTGTGTGACACCAGATTCTGACCTCTTTAACCAGGTTGAAAAGCTGTGGAAACTGGACGTTTTGCCTTATCGATCCGATAAGGTGGTCACACGCTCGCGTCAAGATTCAGAAGCCATCCGCATTCTGGAAGAAAAGACCATCAGAGTTAGTGTGGATGGAGTCAATCGATACGCTACCCCATTACTCTGGAAAGAGTCACTTCCCCCGTTGAATGCACCAAAGGAAGCTGTCCTGGCTCTCCTATGTAGCACGGAGAGACGGTTATCCAGAGAACCACAAAGGGCCGCCACTTATAATGCTGAAATTCAGAAGTTGCTGCAGGCAGGCTACGTCTCCCCACTATCATCCAAGGAGTGTGAATTGAGTCCTCATTCGTGGTACATACCACACCATATGGTCCATCATAATGGTAAGGACCGTATTGTATTCAATTGCTCCTTTGAGTTCCAAGGCCAGTCTCTGAATGAGTATCTCTTACCTGGGCCTACTCTCGGGGCAAGCTTGTTGGGAGTTCTCCTCCGCTTCAGGGAGCACCCTGTAGCTGTTTGTAGCGATGTGCGAGGCATGTTTCATCAAGTCCGTCTCCTTGATGAGGACAAGCCTTTCCTCCGATTTCTGTG
Source organism: Barbus barbus (assembly GCF_936440315.1). Classification (NCBI taxonomy): domain Eukaryota; kingdom Metazoa; phylum Chordata; class Actinopteri; order Cypriniformes; family Cyprinidae; genus Barbus; species Barbus barbus. The sequence goes on along the minus strand of NC_136737.1, from coordinate 7,608,407 downwards.
GCGTAATGGCAATACTGCTGAGCCTCCAACAATCTATCAGTGGGAAGTTTTGCCCTTTGGAACCACCTGTAGCCCCTGTTGTGCTACATTTGCCCTTCAGTTGCAAGTAGGGAATTACCTTGAACCAACAGATGAGGTGCGTCAAACTGTTGAACACAGTTTTTATGTAGACAACTGTCTAAAAAGTGTACCAAACGAAGAACAGGCCGAGAAACTAGTACACAGATTACAGCACCAACTAATGGAGGGTGGATTTGAGTTGCGACAATGGGCCAGTAATGTTCCTACAGTCATTAACCACTTCCCGTCTGAGCTAAAATCAAAGAGCAGTGAGATCTGGATTAACCAAGAGACAGCCAATCCTCAAGAGCGTACCCTCGGACTGATATGGCACTGCAAATCTGATACTTTGTGCTACAAACCATACCAGAAAGAGGAAGGTGAAACCACCATGCGTAAGATTTACCGCACACTCGCAAAGCAATACGATCCCCTTGGGTATCTGATTCCTTTCACTACAAGGGCTAAGATCATTGTGCAATTGCTCTGGGGCAAAAAACGAGGCTGGGATGACCCTTGCCTTCCTGCTGAGTTACTGACTGCTTGGCAACAATGGGAGAATGAGCTCCCTCAGCTATCAGAGATCTCTCAACCCAGATGTTACAGCTCCAGCATACAGAATGCAGTCAAGAGCCGCAGTATTCATGTATTCTGCGATGCTTCTGAGAAAGCTTATGGCTCTGTTGCGTACTTAAGTACCGAGGACGATCAGAACAATATCGAGGTAGCCTTTTTGGCCGCAAGATCCAGAGTCGCGCCAAAGAAGCAGCTCTCCATCGCACGCTTAGAACTTTGTGCTGCAATGACAGGAGCACAGTTGGGTGCTGTATTGAAGAAAGAGCTGACCTTAGACATCCACAACGTTATGTATTGGTCCGATTCTACCACAGTCCTCACGTGGCTGCAATCTGATTCTTGCAGGTACAAAGTATTTGTTGGAGTCAGAGTCTGTGAAATACAAGAGTTGTCTGATCCAAAATCCTGGCGCTACGTTGATTCGTCAACTAATCCCGCTGATGACATCACACGAGGTTTGGCATTGACTCAACTGGCTCAAGACACTCGCTGGAGGAAGGGTCCAGCCTTCTTGATGCAATCCAGCTGCAATTGGCCAAAGGCACCTGAAGGTCAAACCCTCGATGATAGTCAGGAGCTTAAGAGACCTGTATTCAGTGGATTGATTAGCGAGACTGCAACACCTGCCCTTCCAGACTACCATCAATTCAATAGCTATCAAGAGCTATTAGAAGCCACAGTGCAGTCCCTGCATGGGGCGGCTGGTAGTAGAGAACCACCCGATGCAGATGAATTCCATGATGCAGAATTGACTCTTCTGAAGCATTGTCAAATGCAAGACTTCCCTGAAGAATTTGCCTTGCTCAAGGAAGGAAAGGCACTCCCAACCAGCAGTCGGCTGATAGGACTTGCACCTGAGTATGACAAAGATTCCAACCTGATCAGAGTTGGTGGCAGACTTAGAAGATGTGACAGCTTGGCCAAAGATGTTCTACATCCTGTGGTTTTATCTCCGACTCATCCAGTGGTGAAACTCCTCATTAAGCACTATGACACTCAACTACTTCACCCTGGTCCTGGTCGGGTGTTCGGCGAACTACGACGGAAGTTCTGGATTTTACGAGGGAGAGAGGCAGTTAAGAAACATCAGCGTTACTGCCCTGAGTGCCAAAAGTGGAGGGCTCAACCAGAAATTCCAAGGATGGCAGACATTCCACCTTCCAGCCTTAGGTTATTCAAACCTCCCTTTTATTCCACTGGGGTTGATTGTTTTGGTCCCTTTACAATAAAGGTGGGTCGTCGTACAGAAAAAAGATGGGGTATTCTCTATAAATGTCTCACCACTCGAGCGGTTCACCTTGATCTACTTACTCATATGGACACTGATTCATTCTTGTTGTCCCTCAGACGCTTTATTTCACGTAGGGGAAAGCCCTATGAGCTTTTATCTGACCAGGGAACCAATTTCAAAGGTGGGAGTCGTGAATTGGAAGAAGCTTTCAGTCAGATACAACCCACTATCAGAGAACAACTAGCCAAAGAACAGATCAGGTTTCGCTTTAATCCCCCCAGTGCTCCTCACTTTGGGGGCTCCTGGGAAAGAGAAGTGAGGTCTGTGAAAACAGCCCTACGGACCACCCTGGGTGCTCAGATTGTCACTGAAGAGGTTTTGAGGACAGTATTAGTAGAGGTTGAAGGCATCTTAAATTCAAGACCTTTGGGGTATGTCTCCAGTGATGTGGCTGATCCAGATCCTGTGACTCCGAATTCATTGCTGATGGGGCGGCCTGACTCCTCATTACCTCAGGTGGTCTATCCTGAGTCTGATCTGCTCAGCCGGAAGAGATGGAGACACAGCCAGATTCTCAGTGATCACTTCTGGAAGCATTTCGTGCATGACTTTCTGCCTACCCTACAGTCACGTCAGAAATGGAATCGAGAGAGAGAGAACCTTACAGTTGGAACTGTAGTCCTTATAGCTGACGAGCAGTCACCGAGAGCGCTCTGGCGAGTTGGTACTGTTTCATCCATCATCCCTAGCTCTGATGGTAGAGTTAGAACTGCTGTTGTTAAAGTGAAAGATCATACTTACACTCGACCAGTTGCCCGATTGATTAGATTACCCGATGTACCGCAGGGCTCAGATTATACACAATAATAGATTTACTACAGGCAAATTTGTCTACCAAATTTGGGGGCGGCTGTAAAAAAGCCCATGTTCAGTTTATGTTCATTTATTATAAGGGCTGTGCCGCTATTATGTTGGTCATTGATTTGAATGTGGAGGCGTGGCTTACCTCAGCGCGCGCGCGAGAGCGGATCGTTTTTTCGGTTTGGATCCTGAGGGAAGTTCAAGTCCTGCAATCTTCCCTGAAAGGCAGTAATATAAGACCAATTAAAATCTCTTTCTGCAGCGCCTTCACTTTGTGAACTGCAGGAAAGAATCTTTGTGGTCTTCATTGGCAACGGATGGTATTAAACTTCGTGCTGAAGTTTCCTTGGTGACGATTCTTGAATGTGCGTCATTGAAGATTGTGAGTTACATTTGAGTATTCATTATATTATTATTGCCACGTATTCACTGTTCAGCTTGATGTATGGCTGCTACATTATAATTTATGTTATGCGAGAGTGTGGTTACCTGATTGTGTGTATGTTAATAATGGCATACGTAATCAACCATTATAGAGTTGTAACATCTCAGCGGGTCTGCCGTGTTAATGGCATATCTATACAATTTTCTGTTACTGATTACCTTATTTGTTTATTGTAGAACCACATTTGAGAGTCATACATCGAGTGATACACATCCTAGGTCTACTTGCATTTATTGTCACAGAGGATTCATCATTCATCTGAGGGTCTGAGACGACAGCTTCACATCACTGATAGGTTGCATTTCGAAGAGACTAACACGGACTCTTGTAATAATTATTTTCACTGACGAATCACAGACCAGCTGTATCCTTGAAATTCAACTCTGTTGAAATAATTCATTGTGTATTTGTTTATTATTGTGCGTAGGCCTACGCTCTTCATATGTACATTTTATTTACATTTATGTGATCCTTTGACTGTACATATGTACACATTGTATTTGATTTGTTATTCAACCTTATTAAAGTAAAATAGTACAACATAGTAAGTCTACCTGCTCTTCATTACTCTCGTAGTCATTGGACATCAAGATGTGGTAATCGACCCTCTGAAACGGTTGGCATCGTATTAGTAATTAGTGCAATACAGTTCCCTTTCTACAGCTATCATTGTCGTTTTAGTACACATGCAAATATGTGATATTGTGGATTCTGTCCTTGTGTGTGTATTTGTTTGTTGTTATTGTGTCTGTGTTTGGACCGAGTGTGTCCTTAATAAAGTTTTGATGAAATGGTCTTTGTGAATAAAATATTTGTAATGCTACATTTACATTTAGTCATTTGGCAGAAGTGATTTACAATTGGGGAATACAAAAAGCGATTCATCTTGAAGAGGCAATCAGACAGGAAGTGCTCGTAACACCAAGTCTCAGACATTGTTCAAATAAGTACAAGCTAGTAAGGGAGGGAGAGAGGGATAGAGGGCTGTTTTTTTTTTTGGAGTTTAGGATGAAGTCAAGTACTGCCGAAAGAGATGAGTTTTCAGTCGTTGCTTGAAGGTTGCCAGGGATCCGGCGTTCCGGATAGGGGTGGGAAGATTATTCCACCAGCCAGGAATGGTGAACGAGAATGTTCTGGAGAGTGATTTTGAGCCTCTCTGTGATGGTACCACAAGGTGTCGCTCACTAGCAGATCTCAGACTTCTGGAGGGGATATAGGTTTGTAAAAGTGAGTGGAGCCTGTGGTAGTTCTGTATGCAAGCATCAGTGTCTTGAACTGGATGTGAGCTGCCACTGGTAGCCAGTGCAAGGAGATGAAGAGAGGTGTAACATGCGCTCTTTTGGGCTCGTTGAAGATCAGTCGTGCCGCTGCATTCTGAATCATTTGTAGAGGTTTGATTGTGTTTCGTAATGTTTTACGAAGTGCTGCTGATTAGTTTAGCTCACTGCCAAATTTTCATTTTCGTTCTTTTTTTTGTTTTTTTATTGTTTTTGTGTGTATGCATGAATCATCTGATTTTATATTTTTGTACATTTGTATACATTTTAAACAACTTGAAAGATTTGTTTTCTGCAATAAATGTCAAACATTTGATTAACTCAACAGCTGGAATCTGTGAGTTTGTATTCAGAAATAACTGAACTAACTTACTCTGAGTTATTAGAGGAATCACTGTGTGTCTCTGTACATTGTGTAATTAACTTTCAACTTCAAAGTATTTATTTTTAGAATCCATTCCTGGTTTTGACACTAGAGGACGTTCCAGTGGTATTTTATGCACTGCTTGTAGTGCACACACTTTAAATGAAATGTAAGGCAATTTATAACAAATATTTGATGCTGTCTTTACAAAGAAATTCCATGGGAAAAAAATGGTAGTAACGTTAATAACCCTGATTCAATCAGTATTGTCATGAGGAATCGAGTCCCCCCTCGAAATCAGGTCAGCTTAGGACCTCGAGTGTTCCCATTGCCTAAATAAATATATAAAGATTTTAATGTAAAAATGTATGGCTTACTATATAGTGCGTAATAGAACAAATTAAACATAATTTCTTACACTTGATTAACTGCTAATTAATAAATAAAAGTAATAATATCCTATTAAATGAAAAAAAGAAAATCGTTAATTAGTAACAATTTCCAACTACTTTTTGCAAGTTTAGTGAACTGATATTTTGAGTAAGGACAACTTAATAATATGCATTTCAATGTATGCGAAAATATTAAGTAGCATTTTCAGAAAAAGCCAATAAATTGAGTACAATCAATGTAAAAAATATCAGCATATTATACACATTAGACTTAATTAAAATAGGTAACATTTAAATGACAAAATAGTTAATGTCTTCTGATTTATTAATTTTGACCAATTTGCCGTTTGTTTTGGAAGTGTAAACGGCTTCAAATAATTAGTTGCTACGATGTCAATTTCCAACATTTATTAAATCATTGCCATATCTAGTAGCAATGAGCTGGACAGTGTAAACAATCAATAACATCTGTATCAGCTTATAAAGTGCAGGTTAGTAGAACACCTTCACAGTATAGTTTTTTACTGTATACATACATAATATTAAAACATTTTAATATCAAGTTTACAGGCACTTTTGTCACAAGCCATATCCAAACAGTAGCAATGAGCTGGACAGTATAAACTATCAAGAACATCTGTATTCATGCATTAAAGAAAGCATGACCTTAGCATATAAACTGCTGGTTAGTAAAAAAGCTGGTCAGGTCCTCATGAACAGTGGTCTCTGCAGCCCCCTTTGAGATAAAAAAAATAAAGTATTTAAGACAAACAATCTCATTTGCTGATGAAATACTCCATCACTACCTGCCAAATGCTGGTTCAGTCAGTTCACATTAACAGTCAGCACAATTTAAACCTGTTCACCTGACTGACCCAAACCTGCTTTGAGACTATACTTACACAGTAATCAGAGATGAGCTCCTGTCTACTCTCTCCCATACACTCGAGTCATCTCAGAGTGATATCTCTCTTCTTCACTGCAGTGCCACTTGGCTCCTAGTTAATAAAACAATAATGAATAAATGAATAAAAATAAATTGTAGACATCTGCACCCAATAATTACAGAGCAATAAAAATGTGAAATTTGGGTTATGAGTTAGGCCTATGCGGAGTACATTTTGAGCGTACACTTTTGTGAAATATGAATATGAATGCCGGATATTTGCCTTAACTATGCTTTACCATAATTAAACAGCTTTGGACTAATTGATAATTGATAATCATTATTTGGCTTTGTGTGTGTCTGTGTGTCCACTACCAAACTATGTCGAAGCCACGACAATGTTTTTGAAGTTATAAACACCTCTGAAACATTAAACTATCACACAAAGACAACATTACTTACACAACGCACACACACGTAGATTTATACAGTATGTGGCTCAAGTTAACGAGCTGTTTGAGTTTGTAGGAAACAGAGCGATGCTTTTGCAGATTGCACAACAAATATTCACACTTTTTACTTATTGATAACTCAAAAAACAAAGAAAGAAAAATAAATTAATTTATTGGAATAAATATAGTTTTTAAAATGAAGTCATATGGACAATAGCACTGAACGACTTTTTACAGTGTATGCTAGTACATAAGCTAATGAATACAGACATTAACTATCATTATAACGTAGTTTAAACAGCATTTATTATGTGATTTTGTAGGAATTGTATTCAGGCACTAAAGAGAGTACCTATTAAAAGTAATGTGAGCCAATGGGATCGCTTGGGGTCCTAACCGGACAAAATCTGAAATGAACTGCCCCATGAATGTTTGGTTCTTATGCTCAAATAGAGTTTAAAAAGCTTCTTTTTTTTCTTTCTTTTTTTTTTTTAATGACTCGACTTCTCGTGACAGAACGATTAGATAAAGAACCTAACATCACTATTTCCTACTACTTTCACTTTCACTACTTTCATTATACTCTTATACCCTTTATTCTTTGATGTTTTGAATTGTTTTTAGCTTTACTTTTTGATTTTCATTTAAATGTTAAGTTTTTGAAATTTTGTTGTGTGCATTTATCATTTTTAGTTAATTTATTTTTTAAATGTGTAGTATAGTATTTATAAAGTTTTAGTTTTGGATCTGTTTTTAGTTGTTGTAATACTAGAATTGATTGCTTCTGTTGTCCTCATTCGTAAATCGCTTTGGATAAAAGCGCCTGCTAAATGACTAAATAATCATAATATATATATGTCCGGAGGGATGTGTTTCGGCGGGAAAGTGGAGTCTATAAACGAAAGAAGAGGATGTGTTTTAGCAAACCATGCCGCCTTTTTTATCGGACATAAAACGGGCAAGAGAAAATGAATCAGAACCTGTTGTCATATTTTCTTTGTAAGAAAACTCCGATCTCAGTGTTCTTGTTTTTACTCGCACATGGTAAGACATATGTTAAAATCTCCTATAATTCTCCACTGTGGAATGTAATTTGAGTTGCTTTGAATACAAGTTTTACAAGCTGTGAGTATACAGTAATTGTAGTTCAAAATGTTATTATCTTTTCTTTCCCTAATTATGCTTAGTATTTTGTATTGTAGGCTTTGACCACAAAGTACGTGATTTCTGGCAAATGTCACTGTTACTGTGCAAGTGTAATTGGGCAGCTCACACAAGAAATGAGCTGAATGAATGAATTCTAAATGAATGGGAATCTAGACGAAGGAATCCTGAAATACCAAAAACTGAACTCGCAATTAAATTACATATTTCAAATCAGCAACAAAATCTTAAATGAACAGCCCCATGAATGTTTGGTTCTTATGCTCAAATAGAGTTTAAAAGCTTTTTTTTTTTCAGGCTAGACAATACGAATGCGCTGTTATAGCGCGCTTCTGACTGCACATGCGTATTGGCTGCTCTAGCCTCGGCTCTTTCAATAGAACATATACATTTAGTAGACGCTTTTATCCAAAGCGACTAACATTGCATTCAAGTTACAGTTTCTACATTTTATCAGCACTTACTTTCCATGGGAATCGAACCCACGATCTTGGCGTTGCTAGCGCCATGCTCTACTATTTGAGCTACAGGAAAGCTGAAGTTAGAAGGCGATTGCTTTAGTAGGGGAGAGTGGGGACAGTTGCAACACTTTTTGCATTTCCTTTAGTTTTTCAGAGACTGTTTGCATTAGAAAGCCATAATTCTAATACAATAAAGCAACATCAGTCGGCTACTCACCCACATTGCTTTAACACGTGCACATATGATTATATACACACAATTTATACTTGAATAGACAAAGTCCAATGTTGCAACTGACCCCCAACAGGGGACGGTTGCAACAGTCCACAGGGGCAGTTGCAACATTCATTAGAATGTAATTAAAACTATTCTTAAATATCATTTTGCAGGTTCTTTATTTTATTTGTGCATAGACATGGTCTTTAATAAGTTAAATTGGCTGTATAAAAACAAAGAATAGTAAATGGAAGAAAAAAAAATCAAGTACCATGTAAAAACCTTGTCTTGGCTAATTATGACAATACATTTGAACTGCAAAATATTAATTTAATCAGAATCAAGACACTAAAACTTAATAATAGCCTACTTCTGTTAACATATGTGAAAGGTTACTGAACTAAGGCCAGTTGCATGAACTGAGTCACTGACTTAAGAACTAGTTTGACCAACTAGCAGTTAACCAAGTGTATCAATGTTGTGGTAAGGGACAGCATGTTGGGACGGTTGCAACTGTCCCCACCCTTGATAGCCGTGATAAAACTTGGTATAATAGCTTGACACAATATCTTTGACACATGCTAGCTATGCCTATTAGAAAGCTAAGAAAACACAGATATAAAACATATGTTCTTACAATGCTTCACGCAAACCACTTAGACAGTAGATTGAAAAAATACTTTTTTACCATGAAAATTATTTTTGGTAAAAGGAAAGGTCTCATGTGCCTAATTTCATCCAGGAAGGATGGGGGTGGGGGGGGGGGGGGGGGGGGTTGATTTAGCATGTGCAGTATGAATATCATTACTGTAGCTCATTCCTGATTGAAGAAATAAGCCATGTTGCAACTGTCCCCCGTTGCAACCGTCCCCACTCTCCCCTACATCATGCAATTGATCATGTATATTTTTCTGTGGTTTCCTACATATTTATTCAGTTGCTATTGTCATGTTGCTCAAAATGTATTATATAGTTCTCTGCAATAGTCTTACCCCTCAAAACATCTAGTCTTTAGTTCATTAGTTCAACTGATAATGTAGGAATCTGCAGAAAAATGTACATAATCAGTTGCATGAATGTACCAAAGCAATCACTTGTTCAAAAGAATGAGAAACGTTTTATGATGTGCACAAGTGACTCGATGTGGAGGTTGAACAAGTAATTTTGAGAATTTCATTTCTAATTTGAGAAATGCACCAAAAGGACTGAGAAAAACTGTAATTTTGAATTTTCGCATTTGTGCCCATTTCTTTTTCTTTTCTATATCACAGTGACGTTGTAATGTTTTTACTTATTTTTTTATTTTTTTGTCAGACCACTAGTAAAAGTGTAACTATGAATCCTATCCGGTCTCTTTCTATCAATATCCCACATATACAGTAAACTTGTACGTTTGAAATGATGGGGACGTTTCATGGGAGAGCTCCAGTCGGGGACAGGACACCAAAAACCTGCAGAAAAACATTTTCACAGCACTTTCTTGTTGTATAATTTAGTTTGTTTTCTAATGAACTATTCATTTGTTCTTCAGGTGTTTTCAGTTTTAGTTCAGATGGATTATCAGCGTTTGTGATGGAGGGAGATTCAGTCATTCTAAACACTGATGTTAAAACAACCCAACAAGATGATATAAAATGGTATTTTAATGACACCCGCATCGCTCAGATCAGTGGAGATCTCAGTTATATCTGTATAGATGTTCAGTGTAATGAAGGTACTGAGAGATTCAGAGACAGACTGAAGCTGGATCATCAGACTGGATCTCTGACCATCAGAAACACCAGAACCACAGACTCTGGAGATTATGAGCTAAAGATCATCAGCATCAGAAACAGCACTGAAAAGACCTTCAGTGTTACTGTTCATGGTGAGTCATTTAATACATTTATCCATTTAAAAGATGATAATGAGTGTGAATGTGGTGTTTGTTTGAATGAGGATTTGATTTTAAATAAGTTTGTACAAAACAGAGATACATGATACATTGTACAAAACAGAGATACATTCTCGTTTGGCTCTCATCGAAGGCGGTCGCATTTTTCTTCCCTCCCTGCCCTTATCACCCCTGCTTGCTCTCTCCTGTCTTGTCCTTGTCTGACACTGAAGAGACTTTCTCCGCAATATTCTACAAAACCGAAATTATGGATCTGATCAACTGGTCTCTTAATGCAATTGACACCATCTTGGGATCGGGAGAACCCAAATGTCCTGCTGGGACTTTCGCAGCTGGCTACACGATGGACGCATGGGAGAGGTGGCGGGTCGTGTGTCTGGCGGCTCTTTCCGTGGAGGACATTGAAGACATCTACCTATTCGGAACCATGATAACTGGGTTTCTGCTGTTTGGATTAGGTGTTACCCTGTTATCGGAGAATTCAGGAGACGGGAAAAGCTGTCCAAAACCTCACAAGGCTGCCCGTCATGATTGAAGCAGTTGGCAGCGGTCAACTCTGAGACAGAGACTGTTAACCGCAATATGGATTCGATCACAGCTAAGCTCTCGGCTTTGGAAAAGAAAATTGATGGACAAGGAGATCAGAATGGACAATGAGAATAAGCTGTGAAATTAAAAGGCAGCTTTTCGCCCAAAGACCAAACAATCTTATCTCTTTCGGCTTCCCAAAACAACAGAACAGCTTGGCAAGGTTGTTCTGGAATCTAACTCCCCGGATGAATACTGCAGAGAGACGCTCTTTCTTCCCTCCCCCCTCAACAAACACCTTGTGATTGTCGAGCGTTTGGGTTCCGGCCAAGGTCGTTTCCATGGCAATACAATCTGCGGACTGAGACAACTTGTCTGGAGTGCCAGCGTGGCGGATCTCTAGGCACACGAACTTACACATACACACATACAGATATTCACCTCCCTACCCCCATCCCACGCCTTCGTCGCTTCATCCCGTCAGTTGATAACGGGTCTGTGTTCGCGCTGTAATGGCTGCAGGCCGGATGGCTGTTTTCGTCTGAATTGGATTACTATGCAAGTTATGTTCCTGTGTTGACTGTGCTCTATGCTGAGGTTTTTTGTCTGTTCTCACACTGCACTCTCGTTCAGGAGCGTCGTGTGAGGACTATTTTTTTTCTCCTCTCTTTCCTCATGTTGTGCTGTATTCTCTTCTTTATTGCATTTCGTTGCCTTGTACCTACATGTGCAATGACAATAAATTGAATCCAATCCAATGTTGCTTTTTAAAGAGCATGATTAAATCACTTAGTTTCATAGCCATAGTTAATATCCAAAGTTTTGTATGTGTGTTTGTCAAAAATATCCTTCCAGTCATCTGTTGGTTTGTGTTTCAGATGTTTCTGCTGCTGAACGAGATGAAATGAAGAGAAAGACAGTGAAGGAGGGAGAATCTCTTACTTTAGATTCTGGTGCAATGAAAAACCCAAATGATTTGATGAAGTGGTGTTTTAATGACATTTGCATTGCTGAAATCTCTGGAGAATCCAGAAAGATCTGTACAGATGTTCAGTGTGAAGATGGTGATGAGAGATTCAGAGACAGACTGAAGCTGGATCATCAGACTGGATCTCTGACCATCATGAACATCAGAAACACAGACTCTGGACTTTATCATATACAGATGAAGAGCAGCAGATTCAGCATCATTAGGAGCTTCAGTGTTACCGTCACTGGTGAGTATCATTTAGTTTAGTTCCCTTAAGCAATTTTAAAATGACCATGGACCACAAAACCTTGAGTGTAATTTGTTTCATAGTTAAGATTTATACATCATCTGATCAAGCTGAATAAATAAGCTTTCCATTGATGTATGGTTTGTTAGGATTGGACAATATTTTGCCGAGATGCAACTATTTGAAAATCTGGAATCTGAGGGTGCAAAAAAAATCAACATATTGAGAAAATCCCCTTTAAAATTGTCCATTATTGAGATTCATACTCTGATTCTTGATGTCTGTGTGTATCTAAATGATGTCGTAGTACTAAAGGTTTTGTTGTTTTTAAAATTTTCAGTAGCAGTTTGTCATCTCATTCAGGGTCATACAACTATTTTAAACAACCCCAAACTAACAAAAAAAATCCACACCATGTCTATAAATATCAGCCTCTGAATGAGATCAGTGAATCAGACCACTAGATAATGATTATTTCATTATCAATAATCAATCAAAACCTCATAATCACAAATTTTCTTGGCTTTTCTTGCTATATAACAAACATGCTTTACAAACACAGTTACAGCAGCCAGAAAAAAACTATGAGTAAAAATCAAGGGTCAAGAGCCCAACTAAAGCAAACCCTGATCACCATAATGGTGAGGTCAAACTAAACGTTGAAACAACTAAACTTCTTTTAATTCTCAAATAATTTTTGTAGACATATGACAGAAATAAAGTTCAATTGTAATGTGTGAAGCTGGTAATGCTGTTTGTGGAGTTGTTTAATCAGATCTTGAGAGATTTAATGTTGTCTTTATTTCAGTTGATTTCATCTAAGGCTGTGGCTGAAGTCAGTTGTAGTTATTGTTTCTTTTTCATTCAGTGATTCTGCTTGTTAACAGCAGGTGTTATCTATAAGGAGAGTAAATATTTAACCGAACTGTATTATTTTGCACAAGAGAGATCTGTTAGTTTAATTTAGTTTTGTGGGTCACCATTGTGCTGGAGAGTAGAGCCTGTGCTTCAGTCAATTATGAGCCACAAACACTGATGTTCTGCTGCTTTATTCAAAAACAGTAACTGTGCAGTTGCTGATACAGTGATGATTTCTTTAAGTGTTTTAGCACATGCATGTGTGCTATAGCTGATGGTAAAACTGCAACGATTTGAGCTAAAGTCATGGTTTTAGTAACTTTACTATTACAAATTAAATGTTTGCAGTTTTATATTAAGAAATATTCCTTCTCAGTGGACTCAAATGAAATAAGTTAACCAAATGTTTACACACCATCACAGCAATTTTACAGCATGCAAGAGTTTGCTGTATTTTTACAGTACAATTGTAATTATTGATTTACAGACCTTTTGTAAATTTACAGCTAAACCAAAATTACCAGTAAGTTTCTGTTAATTTTACAGCAGCTGATGAATAAAGCAGGAAAAGTATAATTACTTGAAAAGCACATTAGTAAAAATCATTGCTAATAATAGTTGCTCTTTAGTAATAATGACTGTTTCTCTTTATCTGTTTCAGATTCAGGTCTTTCTTCAGCTGCTGTAGCAGGAATATGTGCCGCTGCTGTTGGTGTTCTGCTGCTGGTGTCTATAGCGCTTTATTTACTGTACTGTCCAGTAGTAAGGAAAGGTGAGTATTACATTTAGCAATGGGAAGTCTGAAGTTTCTTTTTCCGAAACTAGTTCTTTATGACTGTCCGTTTACGTAACCTGGTTCAAAAAATTATTCACCAGTTAATTTACATCAATACATTGTATGTAATACAGGGATGTACCAATCACTTTTTTTTTTGTTTGTCTTTTGCACCCCAGATTTGGGTCATTTAATATCTGTTCCATCATGACCCGATACATATTTTTCCTTAGTGTTAGATGCACACTTAAAGTACATTTTAGTTATTGTAATGAGTCCAATGTATACAGGGCAATGCATATATATATATATTGTATAAAGGGAAAAAGTACAAAAATAGTAAATGTTATCTGATATGAGAATTTTAAAATGTAATATACTCGAATTACATGTACTTAATTTTTGGAATCTGATTATGTAATACAGATCACATGTAATCAGTACTCTACTCTGATTACACATACAGCTAAATTAACAAGATGTAAATTGTGTGTAAATAATTTTTTTTTAAAGATTACTCTAATTAACCAAAGTAATGTGTGTTTAATTAAGTTTTATTGTTGTTTAAGCAGAAACCAGGACACAACACAATGATCAGGTAAGATACTATGAGCACTGAATCAGTTTGCCTACAAAAAATCTGAATTAGATCTGCAAGTTGGCATCATGTTTGTGTGATTTATGTGGTTTGACTCAGAAATCATTACATTGAAAGACCAATAATAACTGACATGAGGACAGCGCTATACTTACTGTTTTGCATTATAATAAACAATGGTGTGGATGCATTTTATATTAGTATACAATTACAATAGTTAAATTACATCATCAAAATTGTATTTAGTATTTTTTTATTTTGCTGTTATTAAAAAAAAAATGCAAAGGTGCCAATATTTTTTGCCACTACAGTGTATATTACTGTAGTACAGAAGATGACAGTGTAAGGCAGGTTATCACATTCATTGAGAAACATCCCATGTTTATGATAATGTGTTTAATATTTCACAAAAGAAATCCACCATAAATTATCCTAACATCAGAAGAATTACACTTCCTATTTTTTGTGTAGGTGAATCATTTGTCCTGTTCATTTGATTAACCTACTATCTGTTCTCTTACAGGCGAATGGTGTTTATGACTTGTCACCTAATCTGAGTGATATTCCACTGGTGAATGATGCCAATGAGAGGTCCTCTAATCACACTGATGCTCTAGTGACGAACACTACTAATGACTCGTCCTCTAATCACATTGAGATTGAACCTGCGACTGCCAATGAGATGTGACATTTAATTATTTTGATACTTTCATGGGGAGTGAAGAGAGGATGGGAAACGAGAGAAATTTTGTTATTTCCAATCCTCTCTTCATTGTAAGACAAGCTCTCATTGCTCAGAGAAATAATGTCATCATACCAAGATTTCAGAAGTCGGAACCAAGTGAAATTTCACCTCAACATTATTTTCAACACCATGGCAAGAAGTATGATATACTTTATATTTGATATTACTCAATTAAATAATAAATGAAAGCATGTGGCCTAAATATTAAGTTAAGTCCACCTTTTTCTTTCCGTAAGTGGGCGCAGCCATTTGTAAATTTTATAGGTCAGGCTTCCGGTCTCCTCCACGTCCAGCTATTTTTAGCTGTACAAAACCGCTCGTTTTGCTTCTTGATATTGCAAATTGGTGTGTCTTACCATTATTATTTTAATGTATTATCTTAATTATGAGCACACTGGTTTGTAGTACAAACAGTTTTACAGTTTACTGTATGTTGTTATTCTTCTCATTATTACTCCCTATAGCGGCTAATGAACCGGAAGTCTCACCCATAGGCTTACACCTGTGTTAAAGAAAAAGGTGGATAAACTTGAATTTAAAAACAGAAAATTAAACAGTTTTTCTTCTGTATGTACAAGTTTGTTGAAGCTGCTAAAGTGTCTCACACAGGAACAAGAAGTGTTTGTTTCTTGTCGTTTACACTAAAAGTGTTGTCAAAAATAAATATTGATATTTCTATACAATACAAAAATATTTTAATCTATACAATATTGCATTTCTGCAGGACCGATATACCGGTACTAACCACGCTGTCTGGTTTGGTCCGGTTGAAGCATTCTGTTATGGTGTTACTGCCCACCACAGTCTAATTTGTTCAGTCACAGTTTCACTTTGTTCATTATCCGCTGTTTTCAGGAACTCAGTGCTTTTATCTTGTCAGTTTCAACATTTAAGCGCGATAGAGAATTACAGAGACCAGCATTTCTCAGACACTGAGCAAATACTGAAATTAGTTATATCTCTCTCTTCTGTGCGTTCTTGCGCTTGAACGGATAGATATATGTCAGATTAGTTCAGTTCAAGTTTATTTATATAGCACATTTAAAAAACAACCATGGTTGATCAAAGTGCTTCACAATGTGCGGAAAAGCTCGCACACAAACAAAATGAATACAGTAAAAACGTTGCAATGTCTCAACTCAACTCAAAATAAAAACCAAGGAATACAGGTGTGTCTTAAAGGAACACTCCACTTTTTTTTGGAAATAGGCTCATTTTACAACTCCCCAAGAGTTAAACAGTTGATTTTTACCGTTTTTTAATCCATTCAGCCAATCTCCGGGTCTGGCGGTAACGTTAGCACTTTTAGCTTGGTTTAGCATAGATCATTGAATCGGATTAGACCATTAGCATCTCGCTCAAAACTGACCAAAGAGTTTCAATAATTTTCCTATTTAAAACTTGACACTTCTGTAGTTACATCGTGTACTAAGACCAACGGAAAATGAAAAGTTGTGATTTTCTAGGCCGATATGGCTAGGAACTATACTCTCATTCCGGCGTAATAATCAAGGAACTTTGCTGCAGTACCGTGGGTGCAGCAGGCGCAATGATATGACGCAGCACCTGAAAGTAGTCCCCAGCTATATCATAGGCTACTGAGCTGGGGACTACTTTTTTGTTTGTTACCAGAGGCCACAGCTAAAAGAAGTTCATTAGAAACTCTTAAAAGAGCAGTTTATGTACTGTGACGGGGCTTAAAACCAGACTGAAATTTTTCAAAAATACTAAATTTGTCTAGAAATTATTTAAATTGATTAAATCAAGAGATTGTCAAACTACCTGTCTTGGCGAATAATCTCGTAAGCAGTCAGTTATGTCTTAAAGGAATGTAAACAGCTGAGGGGGGGGGGGTGGGGGGATTCATGTGTATCATTAGATAAAATGCGAATGTTAAATTTACGCGATTGAATCCGTTAAATCACGCTAACGGAATGAATTATCTGATGAGCCGATGTCAAAATAAAGCTGTGCTTTAAGTGATTCAGACAGAATAACAAAACTACATGTCTGTGTTGGATAAAACTTAAACGATGTAGCCTAGTTATTAAATTAAATCTAAACATTTCAAAATATTGAATGCATTATTTGTTATACCAAACTTATTTAATTTGTATTTTAATATGTAGGCATTTAAATAATTCAGCATTATAGGCTGTGACTTTGTGACTTCCTGCATTTGCTATACTTTATACTTAATTGCGACAAAGTTCTAAATTTGTTAAAATATTTATTTTATAATAAATCAAAAGACGTGAAAAAACTAAGTTGAAATGGCAGCTGCAGCCAATGATTGATCCTATACTGCCATCTCCTGGTTATAATGGTAATTTCATTTTCATCTTAAAAAGTCTATTTCATTATAAAATGTCCACACAAATGTGTATACATGATAAAATAACAAACATTTTCATAGTCATTTTTAATAGCCTTCATTTATTTGTTTTCTATATATGTTTGTTTAAATGTGAAAAGAAAAAAAAATCACAGTGAAACAACATTTAGTCTTTGTGAACAAAAGATTAGTGATATAATATGAAGTGGTGCTGATCAGTTTAGCTCACTGCCAAGTTTTTCTTTTTCTTTTTTATAACTGCTATATTAAAAAAATAAAAATAAATTGTATGTCCTCTCAGCAAGCCTTTGCTTCTGGTTTTATATATTTGTATTTTTGAATAATTGAATGTTTTGTATATATATATTTTTTTTATACAGTTTGTGTTTTTCTGTAGTAAAGGACATTAAAACATCTGGAATCTGAAAGTTTATCATTTTTTCCCCTAGAAAAGTTAAAAATATTCAGAAACAACTGAATTAAGTTAAACTGAGTTATCAAAGCAATCACTGTGTGATTTTGACACGACATTCGAGTGGTATATTATGCACTGTTTGTAGTACACACTTAATGTATAATGAAATATTAGGCAATTTATAACAAACGCTTGATACTGTCTCTACAAAGAAATTCAGTGGGAAACAACCAGTAATGAACATTAATAATAACCCTAATATAAGCAGTGATATTTGATTGAAAAAAAAAAAAAGCAACTGGATATTTTTTATCTTTCTATCTTTACAGTTCTGGGTGCTAATTAAGGATAGCATTTGCGAGTCAATACTAGTGGATTTATGATTTATTGAATGCTGAATTCAGAAATCATTTGGTTGCATGGAGTAGGCAATAATATAAAGCAATAATAAATCGGTAAATATTCATCTCTTTCATGGAATAATCTATCTGGATCTGAACATTTAAAAATGCATTTAGTATAGTTTTTAGCTGCACTCCATTATCTTAGTTACTGCACCAAACGAAAACTAAAATTATTAACTTTTAAACATCTATGGTATTATAAATAATGGGGTGGTGATGGCGCAGTGGATATGACACATGCCTTTGGTGTGAGAGACCCGGGTTCGAATCCACTGTGAGACACCAATGTGTCCCTGAGCAAGACACTTAACCCCTAGTTGCTCCAGAGGCGTGCGACCTCTGACATATATATAGCAATTGTAAGTCGCTTTGGATAAAAGCGTCAGCTAAATGTATCAATAGCAAATTATACATTGCATTTATTCTTAAAACAATTCGCAGACATTGAAAGACAAAAACAGGATATGATTGTTAAAATATCTGAGATCAAGAATTGTTATTGTTAAAAATAATTCATATTATTTGGAAATAACTCTTGAAACTAGCAGAGCTTGTCTGCAGGGTCACAGCATGAGTTCGTACGATAATTTATAGTGAGATGCACATGCCCTTGAACATCAGCTTATGCTATAAAGCTGATGATGTAAAGCTGATGAATACCATCAGCACAGACACAAGTACATGACTGATTGGAGATTTTATTTAATTTTATGTGTGTGTGAGTACAGAATAAAACTGTAAAACTGTTAAAATCATGGGCAGAAATGGAAAAACAACCACAACCTTCAACCACATGCTATAGACACAGTCACACTACTGACACCTCAGAAACAAACTCATGAACAGACATCAAACACCAACTTACAGCAGCAGACACATTCTCATGCAGAAGATGTTTATCACTCAAACCGCATTCACAGAATTAAGCAGTTCACTTTAAATTGTTATGATGAACATTTTACATTTATGGTTTGCAGATATACAAGTCCTCAATTTGTTTTTTAGACCCAAAAATGAAAATTGACAAACAGAGTTTCTTCATATAGCAACACTGAAAATGGCACATACTGTAGAGCTCAAAAAAAGTGGTAAATGCAAGCTCAAATCAGCATGCTTGATGTATAAAAACCAATGAACTTTGTTCACGCACATCAAATAAGTATGTTTTTTAAAAGCAGGTTAGTGATTTTGTTCAAAAACATTTTTTTGTTATGCTGGTTGAAAGTCTTTTCACATCCCGATAGCAATCATAAGTTAAAAAGTGGTCTGAATGTATTTATATGAATTATATCATCTGTGGAAGGTGTAGGACCATAAAGTGGTCGTCCAATCATATCTATCCAATCATATCTTAGTCCCTAACCTTATCCATATACCACCGTAATAGCAGAAAAAGTGTTTTGCAATTCAACATGAACACAATATGTAAACTGTACCTAATAATTTATTATTTTATTATTTAGTACATAGTATTTAAAGACACCTAATATAAAGTGGGACCTGTAAATATCTGATTTAATGTGTTTGACAGATCATTATACATTATATTATGCAAACAAACACATTAAAATCTGAATCACTGATAAAATAATACAGAGACGAAATGCAGAGGTTAAAGTTTCTTACCAATTTGCGTGTTTTTCTTTTGTAGAAATTTGTCTCGGCATAAGCTATTTCTACATCACACGTCTGAACTGTAGATTAAAACACAGATAGATATGTTTCTTCACAACATTTATTAGGGCACAAACGTAAGCATTTTGTAATTGCATTGTTAAATTACAAGAAATTGAGTAATAGCATTTATGAATTTGGTATTATAATGGTTCACACATACATAAATAGGTCTTAGCAGAATATGCAATAATTATAACTTTTTTCTTGACTTTTTACTTTTCATTGAAGCTGAACAAAATGACATGGTCATTCATAGCAATGTTCATTTGAACACCAGCAAACTGAATCTTCAAACAATTTCCCAAGGGCTGTCAACTGATTAAAATGTTTAGAGTATTTTTAAAATACTTGTTTAAAAGCAGTAGGTAACACTTACCTTCTTGATCGGTTCTTCTGCATTTCAGCAATTATAGCTACAATCAACAGAGATCCAGCAGCAGCAGAGATCAACACTATTAGAGGTGAGTCTTCTTGTGAAGGAGAATGTGAGTCTGGTGCTGTAAGAATAAAGCTAGACGTGAATGTGTCAGTCAGATTAACAACAAAATACTGAGATCAGATCACAAAACTGCTGCTGTACCTGAACATGGTGGACAGATTTGAGTGATGTTGATGTTGTGTTGAGTCTGGTTGCTGATGGGATTGTTGAGCACACAGCTGTAGGTGTTTTTATCCTGATATTCCACCTCCAGAGGTAGAGAGAGACTGATGCTGAGATCAGACACACTGATGCTGGACAATAAACTGTTTCCTTTGTACCAGGAGAGAGTCACATGACTCACATTCACCACTGAACACACCAATGAACAATTCTGCTGTGATGAAGATGACGATGAAGAACATTGTGAAGAGTTACTGCTGATGACAGGAACAGGCAGACGAGCTGAAAATCATGAGGAAACCTGGTTAAACCTAATCATCAATCAAATTTTTGGTGTAACTGTTTCTGTTCTGTCTCAAACTACAAAATGATCAAAATAGTTATAGGAATATTCTGATTTCAGTTCAATACCACACACACACACATGAGCTTAATGTGTACTAAATACTCCTTTAATGAAACAAGAATATTTGAAGGTCATCACATATGATCTCTACTCACCATAGACAGAAACATTGAATGTTTGTGATGACAGTTTCGCTCCACTAATATCTACTTTATAGAGTCCAGCGTGTTCAGTTGTGATGTTCATGATGGTCAGAGATCCAGTTTGATTGTCCAGCTTCAGTCTGTCTCTGAATCTCCCATCAGAAACATCATCATATTTGTTGAAGGTTTGTGTCCTTTTTTTTAATTTGAGCTATCAAATATTTTTAAGCTCCAAATTTCCACAGTATGTCATCATCTTCGTGTATTTCAGTAACATCAGTGTTTAGAGAGACAGAATCTCCCTCCATCACTGACATTATTTAATTTGTTTCTGCCCCAAAAACACACGAAGAACATGAACAAGAACAAATTAAAGCTCTTGATGGATTCTAAAGCCTGAAATCAGCTGTAGATTAATTGTTTAAATATGAACTGAATGAGCAGCAAAGTGAAAGGTGAGCCAGATAAGCATGAACCAATCTTTTTTTCATATTTTAACTTATCTAGAGTACAATCAATGTGTGAAGTTACATAATTTATTTAAAAAAAAAAATACACAATAATTAAAGCTTGAATAATTTCAAAAATATATATTTTTTAATAAATGAAACACTGAGATCAGTAGATAAAACACTCATTGAATCTCACTCTTTTGTGCAAAGAATTTCCATGACATTTACAGTTATTTATGATTACCACAGGGATATTTTTAAAAATATTTTTGAGAAACTGCTGGTAAGAATTTGCATTTGCAATTTTTAAACTAAAGATATTTACAGTAACAAAAGACACCTGGAATTTGAAAGTGTTTCACTGGTGGTTTGGGCTTTCTGAGCAAGATACATTTACAGTCACAATAGAAGGCCTGGAAATTTCAAATAAAATTTATGATGAAACAGAGAACTGCAGTAATGATATTGCATCATCTGGGGTATAACAGTAGAAAGCTGAAAGAGAATTGAACTTACACAGTTAAAATGCTTTTATAACTTACCCATCAGACTCAAGCAGCACAAACAGAACAAGCAGAACAAAACAAGTGTGTGAAGCATGTTCTTGGTTCAGTGAAAGTCTGATCTAATGTCCGCTGCTGTCTTCTGCAAACTCTCAACCTGTTGATCTGGTGATGAATCCTCCCCCAACACAGTTTGATGCTCAATTCATCATAACCTTCTCTGAACGTGTTCTGAATATCTATCTATCTATCTATCTATCTATCTATCTATCTATCTATCTATCTATCTATCTATCTATCTATCTATCTATCTATATGAATGTTCATTACGGTTTCAAACATTGACTTTTTTCTCCGACAGTCTGACTTGGTAAATATGTAAAAGTACAAGAATATTACTCTAATAATAAGAAGAATATTAATCTAGCCAACTCTAGTGTTTTACAAATGGCTGTATTTATTCAGTTTAGTCGATGTGCATAGAAATACAAAGTTCAAAAAGTTACAAAGTGTCTGCATCTAACATTTCTTACTTAAGTTCAGCTTCTGAGTCAAACCGAAAGCTGCTGCGGTCGGTTTTCTTCAGAAACGTGGTTTGTTCTGCTGGGTGGACAAACATCTTGTGCATGAGAGAACAGGCATTTAGAGCATGAGGTGAAAGGCCTCTTCCTGCTTTTATGCACAACTCAGACACTGTAACCTACAGAAACATTGAACCATGATGCAAAAGTGTAATAGAAATACAGTGGGAATAATTTATGCATACTTAATACTTTTTCACATATTATAATAAAATAGTTTAATACTGTATCTGGATAGCACTTGGTAAATTCTCAGTTAGGGGCCATGAGAAATTTTATGTCACAACTATGAAACAATAAAGACATATAAAGGTTTAGCAGATTCTCACAGAGGATTGACTTACTACAGTTGAGATTTGGAAAAACCTAAAAATAAATAAATAAATAAAAAAATGCGGCCTATTATTGACATCAGTGGGCCCATGCTCACACTGTCAGTCCAAATCCGATTATAGTGCCCTCCAAAAGTACTGGAACAGTAAAGACAAAATTGCTCTGCTGGCTGTGGAGTCAAGACATTTACAAATATGATTAAAAGATGAATATGAGACAAAACTACAGAATGTCACATTTTATTATTGGGTGATTCAACACATAGATGTTTTAGCAGCTAAGAAGTTCAGCACTTTTAGAGTTCATCCCTCGATCTGATGTGAGCATAAGTATTGGAACAGTTGCCTCAGGTCTTTCTAAGTGATCAGCTGTGTCCTGTTGCATTAATTCTTCAGATGCAGGGAATGTGTCGTATCAGTTATATCCATTACTTCTGTATTCTGAATCTTGCATTCGATGATGACACACACAAACCAGGATGAAGACGAGGGAACTGACTTTGAGAGAAAAGAAAGCAATTTGGATGCTAAAAGAAAAGATGAGGTCAGTTAGAGCTATAGCAAAAACAAAGGGTATGGAGAAATCAAGAGTTTGGAAACCACCAGCGACACCAGAAACCAACAACTACCTGATCGGCTGAGAAAACAACAGTAGTTGATGACACACAAATCAAAAAAGCTGTGAAAATGAATCCTAAAAGACATGTCTGTAAAATCACTAACAACTTCCAGAGAGCTGGGTGATGCTCTGACAATCTACTGTCCTCAGGAGACTTTGACGCAGAATTACAGATGCTACACAGCAAGATGCAAACCTCTGACCAGCACCAAAAATAGAAAGACAAGATTAGATTTTGCAAAAAAAGGTGAGCCAGAAGAGTTTTGGAACTGTGTTTATGGACCGATGAGACAAAGATGAACCTTTATCTAAGTGATGGGAAAGCAAAAATGTGGAGAAAAAAAGGGAACTGCAATGATCCCAAGCATACAGCCTCATCTGTAAAGTATGGTGGAGGTGGTGTCATGGCATGGGCATGCATGACTGCCTCTGGAACAGGCCCTCTCAACTTTACTGATGACTTCATGTATGATGACAGTAGCAGAATTAATTTGAAAGGGTACAAAACCATCTAGCCTACCAATATTCAAGAAAATGCCACCAGATTCATTGGGAAGTGCTTCTTATTGCATCAGGACAATGACCCAAAACACCCTGCCAGTTCAGTTAAGGGGTTTATAAGGGCAAAGAAATGGAAAGTC
Organism: Barbus barbus; assembly: GCF_936440315.1. Lineage (NCBI taxonomy): Eukaryota > Metazoa > Chordata > Actinopteri > Cypriniformes > Cyprinidae > Barbus > Barbus barbus. The sequence continues at coordinate 7,584,357 of NC_136737.1, read as the reverse complement.
TTAGATTGCCCAAGTCAATTCCAGATTTAAATCCGATTGAACATGAATTTCACCAGCTGAAGAGGAAAGTAAAGGCAGAAACTCCCCAAAACAAGCAACAATTGGAATTGGCTGCATTAAAGGCTGGGAAAATTATTTCAAAAGATGAGACCAAGAGTCTGGTGATGTCTATGGGTCCCAGACTCACTGCTGTGATTGTGTGCAAGGGATATGCAACTAAATAATAGCTTTTAATCTTTTATATCTGCCTTATGTTCAACTGTCCCAATACTTATGCTCACATCAATGAGTGGGATGAACTCTAAAAGTGCTGAACTTTTTATTTGGTAAAACATGTATGTTTTGAAACGGCTAATAATAAAATGTGACATTCTGTAGTTTTGTCTCATATTCATCTTTTAATCATATTTGCAAATGTCTTGACTCCACAGCCAACAGAGTAATTTTGTCTTTACTGTTCCAGTACTTATGGAGGGCACTATATATCTGACTGGAATCTGAGCTAAATGATTGACTGTCCATTTGGCTTCACAAGAATGTAATACCTTCACTTGTTCATTCTGACAATGCACATACTCTCATTTATTATGCTCTGCTAGTCTGCATCATTGCATCACCTGACAGTGAAAGAAAATATTTTTGTCCACTATCCCAGAGATGCAGTCAGTTGCTGCATTCTAATTTTCATCTTAAATAGTATTCAAAATTAAAATTAGTGTGTCCCAAATCATAATATGTTATTACAATAACTTACCTTTACCCTTGCCTATTTTAACTTTATTGTATTAAATTTAAAGTTTGTATATTTCTTTTATTGTGCTACAGCTACAGCTATACATATGTGCCCTATATCTATTAAACAGCCATACAGTCATCAGGTTAAACCATTACATGTGAATATTATTATTTTTTCAGGCAGTATTGGCTAGAAGTTGTGCTGTTTTTAGAGAGATGTGGTTTTCTGCTTTGGGCACTAGAGAACGATGTTGTGCTTGTGTTACGTTTACCAAAGTATCCATCAGAGTTTATTGTGTGTGATACTTTAATCCTAATCCAGTATGAAATGTACTTATTATCCAGTTTATTTTTTTTCAAAAATAATAAATCAAGAACAGTAAATAACAGACAACAACATGACAGCACGCCTAATGGGTGTGATTAATATTTAATAATGAATATTAGGTCAATTTTCATGTGATAAACTAAAAATAGAACATTTTAGTTGAGTTTCTGAATGTTATTCTACTGATGAACCACTTAATTAAAACAAAAATTCAGACATCGCATTAACACCAAAAGATGTGATACAAAGTGAGACAGAACAGACATACTGCAGAAAATAAATGTGAATAAAACCAAAAGTGAAGTATTGTCCCATATGTACTCTGGCATCAATTCCAGTAGTTCCAGTATTTGATCATCGTTTTTTGGGGACATTTTGATACACAGCATTTGCCTTTGATTTCTGCAAGGAAACACAAACAGGAAATCCAGAACCAGCAAACAGTCTAAAAACCATTTCAAAATAATAATATTCACAATATAACTTTATAGCATCAAGCACAAGAACAGATGCTAACACAGAGTGGCTAGAGGAAATCATTCATCCAATCACATGACTTTTTAAATAGAATGATCAAATGAATGATCATCAAACATGCACAGTTGAAAGGGGTTGAAATAAGAAGGAAGCTGTCATATTTCAGGCAGAGAAACAGAGTTAAAATATTTAATTACTTTCATTCCCAACGCATTTTCCAAAGGTTTTTTCATCACAGTCTCATTAAGTATTGTTATAGTGTTTGTTAATTAAATACAAGTTGAGTTACAGTTATTCCATATATACTAATAATGAGTTCTGTATTGTCCAATTAGATGCTGTTACGTTTATTAAACGGGGACTAGTTCACTGGTTGTTTATGTTTAGAGTAGTATGCTCGCAGGCGCCGGTGTGGATGCTTGTAGTCAAACCCCCTCAGCACTGGGCAAGAGCATAAACCACGTTGTAAAGTTAAGTTTTACTAAGTAAAGTTTCTGCAACGGATTTTCTTTGTTGTGTGCTTCTCTTCACGCTTCCACGGACACTGATAAACAAACATTACAGACGAGAGCAGAACAGTATGATAATATTTCACTAAGGTGCAAACAGTAGCCTACATACACAATGGAAATAAGGTAAAAACATGCTTAAAAAGCATCCTTTTTCAAGCTGTTCCCTGTATGTAATAATGACCGAGGCCGACCACCTATGTCTGTTCTCTGTCTGTTTGATGCTATTGCAGACACAACTTCAAACAGCAAGCTTCAGTCAGAGTAACTCACTGCAACAACTTCTTGCAACTCAAATCATGCATGATCTTACCGGTTTTCCAGATTTTGATGAATCAATACCGTCTTCCTCCAGTGTCTTAACTGCAGTAACAATAATACAGACAAGTTGAAACAACAGAGCTTGCAATGTTGTATAGAAATCTGTATATCTGATCCAAATGCATTGGTTAATATTTGTAGGTAATAGTTGAATTCCTTACAAGTTTTTCTAAATTTCCTGTAGATGCAGCACATCACGACTGCAGCTACAATCAACAGAGATCCAGCAGCAGAAACCAGCGCTTTCAGCGAAACTGAGACTGGAGGATGATAGTCATTAGTGTGAGTGAATTTATACATAAATATATATCAGTGCTGACATACCTGAAGATGTGTGACAGAGTTGACTGATGTCCAGATGTTGAGTCTGGTTTCTGATGGGATTGTTGAGCACACAGCTGTAGGTGTTTTTATCCTGATATTCCACCTCCAGAGGTAGAGAGAGACTGATGCTGAGATCAGACACACTGATGCTGGACAATAAACTGTTTCCTTTGAACCAGGAGAGAGTCACATCACTCACATTCACCACTGAACACAACAATGAACAATATGATGACGATGAAAGATTTTGTGAAGAATCTCTGGTAGTGTTAGGAGTGGGCAGACGACCTGTTTAGACAGAAGAATCAGTGCAAGTGTTTTCATAAAAAAAAAAAAAAAAAAAATAATAATAATAATAAAAAAAAAAAAAAAAAAAAAAAAAAAAAAAAAATATATATATATATATATATATATATATATATATATATATATATATATATATATATATATATATTATTAATTTTTTATTTTTATTTTTTATTATTTAAATGTGTGTTACATTTCTGCTTTTAAAATACTCCAAAAATTTACTTTCATTTAGAGACCTGCATGGGACAGATTTTTCAGTCCCACTCCCACCCTCAACATTGAGGTTTTGCCCCACTCCCGCTTACCATTTACATGAAATGGTCAATTCTGTAACATCCCGTTAGTTCCACAACATCCCAGAATAAATGCTCCCAATAAAATATGTCTTATTAAAGCATCAACATTCACAAACCACTGTTATTTTTAACAGAAAAGCATATGCTGCTGCATGCATGGTTTATTGGCATAGCAGAATGCGAGCAAAGCGCGCTCCCTTTATAATCACTAAAAAGCTGACATCTCAGCTCATCGCAATCTCACAAAGCTGTTATAACACAATGAATCTTTCATTATGTCCACACTTCGTGTGTTATACTGAGAGGAAATCTACCCCAGAACTTCGTTTTGAGCAAATTAATTCTAACTTAAACACCTCTGATTGGCCATTGCATTCCAGAAATCAACAGATATGTATTTGATTGGGTACATTTCTCAATGCTGCTAACATATGTTATAACTAGAAACTCTACCTTTGATTGCGCGTTAATCATTTTTATTTTATATTTGTTGTTTTTGTTGCTATTGTGTAATAGATGAATAGCAATTAATGTTTAGATATTTCTATTTTGCGGGAGTCCTGCAAATCATTTTATTCTCCCGAATCCTGCTGGACACAAATGTGTCTACCTGCCCGCAGGTGCCGCTGTTGCGACCTAAACATCTTTGCATTGCCTTCCTTCTCGTGTTAGGAAAGAGTGCGTGGACTTTATTTTTAAAGAAGATCCAGACCACGTTAGTAAGAACTCGGTACTTTGTTCACTTCATTTTTTCATGGATTCATTCACAAACAAGGCACAATTCAACACAGGATTTTAAGAAAGACTGAAACTAAAAGACGATGTTGGATCTAAAAGTAACATCACACCACGCACGTCTGTTTTTATTACGTTCTCACTATAGCTTTGTCTATTATTACAGATATGTACTGAGTATTTATATGTCCATCTGTGAAGGATGTAGGCTATCAAATATACACAACTGTTAGCCAATCATAGCAGTGGGCGATGAGGGGATCAAAACAGAACAGAAAGTAGCCTATTACTTTAAAATGATGATATTTTTGATGTAAAAATCTTGATAACATTATAAGTGAACCTCTGAGAACAGTCCAAAATAATATATTATGAATGAATGAATTATTAATAAAACAAGAATATGTGATTTTCTTTTCTACTCACCATAGACAAAAACACTGAATGTTTTTGATGACCATTTTGCACCAATTATCTCGAGTTTATAATGTCCAGCATGTTGAGTTGTGATGTTTGTGATGTTCAGAGATCCAGTTTGTTTGTCCAGCTTCAGTCTGTCTCTGAATCTCCCATCAGGACCATCATATATGGAGAAGCTTTGCTTATCTCTGTTGATTTTCGCTATGAGAAAATGGTCAGCTCCAAATTTCCACAGTATATTGTCGTCGTCTTGTATTTCAGTAACATCCATGTGTAAAAGGACAGAATCTCCCTCTACCACTGACACTGACTGTATTTCATCTGTCAGAGCAACAAAAACACCTTCGGGACAAACAAAACAGGTATTAGACAGGTTAAGGCTTCTGATGGTTTGAAATCAACTGCAGATCTCACAATATCTTAGTTGTCTGATTTGATCTGAAAATGAAAATTACAGCAAATGAAAATAGTCTAATCAGGTAAGTAGCAGTAGTTTGCTAAACTGTTCAGAAACATGAGATATCAAGCAAAAAAAAAAAAAAAAAAACATTTATAACTTACTGATCAGACTCCAGCAGCACAAACAGAACAAAACAAACATTTTCTTCAGTTGTTCAATGCGTGAGCTAATACAACTATCTGTTGAAAACACCCACGACAGGCTTTGAAAGCCTCCCACAACAGGCTTTGACCCTCCTAGTTCAATGCACATGCTCTGTGTGTATGTTATATATAGTTACATATAAATGGTCTTCTGTCGTGTAGACTTCTTATTGACTTCTTCTTATAGACTTCTTATTGAAACAATCTTGATCTTCATCATTTAACTTTGATAATGTCTGAAAGGTATAGTTGTCTGACTATATTAGTTACTACTCCTAATAATAGAAAAGTGGTATGTTATGCCAATTTCCTTGAATTCTATGGTAACATGGATCTTACTGACTTATGTTATAATTAAACAGAATAACCTATATAGTTATTGTGTATATGGAAAAATAAAAGAGTTGGCAGTTTTACTGAGGTGTGATTTTAGCAGCTCATACTGAGTCATACTGAAACCTCATACTGAAACCATTTTCTTCAGAAAAGTACTTTGATCTGTTTGTAGTTGAAAGGCTTGTTACATGTCTGTGTTTTATCCTATGACCTAGTTTTGCCAATTCTGTTTAATTAGTTATTGAGTTCACCTGTCGAGTCCTCGTTATCTGCACTATATTTGTTCCTGTCCTTTGAGTTTGTCGGTTATTGTATATGTCTACATGTTGGTGCAGCCTGCTTCTGAGATGGCCGTGTATCCTCTCCTTGGACTATTATTAAACATGTGAATTTAGATGTTTCCCCTTCGTCGTGAGCATTCCTCTGCTCAACACGTAACACTGCTGCTATGAACTTTAGAGTTTGACTTCCTCTCTAAAACTGCTTTAGAATGAAATAAAGTAGTAAATCAATTGATCAAAACTGATGTATGAAAAGTCAAATAAGATTAATTTACATTTAATCATTCTAAGTCTAGATGCGTAAGAAAGAGAGCGGAGGTAGAGGGTGCGGAGCCGTGGCTGTTCTGTAGGAAAGCACCAATGTCTTGAACTTGATGTGAGTCACAACTAGAAGCCAGTGCAGAGAGATGAGAAGCGGCGTGACAAGGGCTGTCTTGGGCTCATTTGAAAACAAGACGTGCTGCTGCATTCTGAATCATTTGCAGAGGTGAAGAAAGGATGATACCACTGAAGAAAGTAGAGAAGGAGAAAAAGATCTGAGGTTTCATCTAAATGAAATTGGTAGAGGGTTTGGTGGTGTGACGGAAGGTAGATGTAGATTAAAAGTGATAATGGAATTATGCAAGGATGTGCAAGGTGTTATCTGTGATACAATTGCATGTAAAGAGGTCAAGCTGCTTACCTGATTCATGAGTAACTGTGTTGAGCTGCTGAAGGTCGAAAGAGGCTAGGAGAGAGTGGAAATCACCAGGATGTGACCTCACAAGGTGGATGTAAAAGCTCCCATAAAGATCTAGAGGGCTGCCATCCTCAGGGAATAAAGACAGCGAGATATCTAGTTGTTCTATAGAGTTGACCTGGGGCAACTGCAGTGTAGACTTTGCAATGTCAATACTGTTACCATTTTTTAAATGTAAATTTAAACAATTATTTATTACATTTAATATAATATATATCTACAAGTAACACCCTTTCAAAGTGTATGCCGTGCTTTTGTGAGCTTGACTATTAGCTAGCAATTAGCAAATTAGTTTGAAAGCGTCAAACCTCTTATGTCAGTGGCATATGAGCATCAGTTACATTTAATAAAGTTAGTATTGTTGTTAAGGACCAGGATAGGATGACCAGTCTCAATAAAACTCTTTTCCCTCATAACTCATTTATAATAAAGCATCCATGTAAATTCAATTACAAACATGAGCAGCAAGGTGACTGCAAACTCTTACCCCTGTCTTGAAATGTTTAAGAAAGTGAAACCAAATTTCAGCATACAAATCTTGGTCTGGCTTCAGATGATTACAGACAGACCAAGATCTGATCATCTGCCTTGCCTAATAATTGAACCAGATTAGTATATTATAAGCTCTGCGAGGGTACACAGATAAACAGATGGGCGCATTATCTAATTATAATTCCCTTAAAGGGGTCATATGACGTTGCTCCTCTATATTCTGCCTTTCTGAAACGCATCGATTTTTACAAATCTCATCGTTCTGAGAAGCAAGGCGTGCTCTGATTGGCCAGCTATCAGTTCATTGTGATTGGCCGAATACCTCAAGCGTGAGACAGAAATGTTACGCCTCTTACGGTATTGCGATGCTGTGTCCATGGAGCGATGACACTGGATGGAGTAAAACAATAAAACCCATTATAAACGAGGCATTTGTTGCAGTCAGTGGGGACATAATTACTGATTATAATGACTTATACTGTCTTTTTACGTAAACATTACCATGTCTGCATTTGTGATCGGAGAAACAACAAACAACAAGCACTACTCTGCACTGCTCAAAATTCATGTTTGAATAGTCGGAGGCAAATTCTTTAAATTCTTGGAGAGTATCCTCGAAAAAAACGGTTATGTCTTAAGTGAAAGTAGTCAGTTGAGAAAGAAATTGGATGTGCATCATTATATTGGATGCATTGTCTCTTAAAGTGACCGCACCTAATTTATTAGCTGCTGTCGGTGTCCTTAATGTTAATCCAAGAAAATTAAAGAAAGAATCAGTGCTCTTGACTTAATTACTTTGTAGTTTTAACAATAATTAATACAGTCAAACCAAAAATTATTCAGACACCAGATATAATATTTTGATATTTTTTTATTAGTGGGTGCAGGACACTATTGTTCATGTATGTAAGTGAGGATAGCAAAATAAAGTAAACTCTGATATATTTTACCCCCCCAAAAAAATATTCATACAGTGGACTACCAGTAAAATTGATAAAAAAACAAAAACAATAAAAATAAAAAAAGGGACCAAAAATTATTCAGACACTTTGACCTGAAAGTGTTTTTTCTCAGCTTTCTTCAAACCTGAAAAAAATTAAACATTGTGTAAATAGCACAAATAAATAAATAAATAGAACGAACATACAAATTAAACAATTTCAAACAAGGCCCACTGGTACAACCTGCAACGGTTGATATATGTATTATTTTACAAAAATAATTACATTTAAAATTTTACAAAAAAAAATATGTTCTATAAGAGATATGTTCCAACTATCATAAATGAACAGCTGAATGATCAGATAAACAGTTCTTGAAATGCAGTACACATACATAAGCTACACAGAGAGATTCCTTGCCTTGTTAGATTTTTCACAGAAACACGGCATGGACTTTCAAGCCTTGTTCATCAACACAATTTGATATGAATGTGTCCAGCTCCTCCGGATACTCAAACAATCAGAAATCAGACAATGAAATAAACAAGTGATTAAAAATGTGAAAACAATACACAATAGACAATATATTGTATTGTACAGATGTGCTATATACAAATTATGCAAGATAATTTGGATAGATGTATGATATTAAATCAAAAACATATGTATAATAAATATAAGTATGGATAGTTTGGTATTGCACATTTTATTGCACAGTGGGGAGAACATTTAACTGTTCATGAGGTAGATGGCCTGAGGGAAGAAACTGTTCCTGTGTCTGGTCGTTCTGGTGCTCAGAGCTCTGTAGCGTCGACCAGACAGCAACAGTTCAAAGAGGGAGTGTGCTGGATGTGAGGGGTCCAGAGTGATTTTGCCAGCCCTTTTGCTCACTCTGGATAAGTACAGTTCTTGGAGAGTGGGGAAGGTTGTACCAATGATTTGCTCAGCAGTCCGGACTACCCTCCGTAGTCTTCTGAGGTCAGATTTGGTAGCTGAGCTGAACCAGACAGTTATTGAAGTGCAGAGGATGGATTCAATGATGGCAGAGTAGAACTGTTTCAGTAAGTCCTGTGGCAGGTTGAACTTCCTCAGCTGGCGAAGAAAGTACAACCTCTGCTGGGCCTTTCTGACAATAGAGTCAATGTGAATGTCCCACTTCAGGTCCTAAGAGATGAATAAAAAGTCAAAATCTCTTGCTTCATCCAATTCGACCCCAGGTAGTCTTTGATGGCATTTTGTTGATTTTTACTGTCCATCTGGAGTAAGGCAGGCCCTTTCACCTCCCCACTGAATAACTCACGGTGACTCTGTATCCAGCACAACACTGGGCCAATGTCTCTTACAAACTTCCACTTCTGTTAAAAATACAGAATATGCGTGGGGGGCATATTTGTCCACTAAATAGTATTTACCTCATCATTCTACATACGAGAATGTTTTAAACCACAAAAATCAATCAATCAATATCTAGAGAAATGCTCCCACCATACGTAATTTTCTTTAATGTTGAAACTGCAGCAGGGACCCCTCATCCCAGCAGAACTGTTCTGCATCAGGCTAGGAACAAAAATGTGTAGAATGCTGTAAAACATGACAAACAAACATTGACAATCATTATGTGATCTTTCCATTAATATAGAATGATACCAAGATAATTTGTCACAAACACAGAGTTATCCAGCAATTCATAGTGAAATGATGTGGTTGCTCAACCAAGTTACTGTGCAAGGGTTCTGTGATCAGTGTATATCATTAAAAATATCATATGTACCTGTGTGAGTATTGAGTGTGGGAGGAGGTAAGTACATACTGTATGTGTGAGATAGATGAAGTGTGTGTGTGTATAGACGGTGTTATAAAAGAAAATTGCACATTCAGTCAGCATTCATTTTATGTTGTAAACTAATAAATATATAGTGCACTGATTTTTTTATGGCATAAAATGAACTCTGACTGAATGTGCAATTTTTAATTTTAATAACCCTTTTTATAATAGCTGCATAACACTCTTACCTACTCGTATACACACTCTATCCCTCTCCCCACACACATGATATTTTAATGACACTGATCACAGAACCCTTGCACAGTATCTCGGTTGAGGAACCGCATCATTTCACTTTCTTGCTGGATACACACACACACACACACACACACACACACACACACACACAAACATGCATGCATGCATACTGATATCTAGGTAATAACGTGCCTGTGTACAGTTCAAAACACATACGCATGCTGCAGCTAAACTGTTTATACATGCACACAAACGACGCACACATTCAAGTTGTCAACGTTTTAAGTCTTTGTAAAGACCAATTTTTTTTTTTTTTTTTTTTACTTACCAACACAGCAAACTTCATTTTAGCGATTGTAAACAATTCGACTTATCTTCTTATCGATGCTTCTTTTTGTTTCAAAATAATAAGAAAGTGACGTATTTGGACATGGGCGTGGCTTGTGACGTCACGCTGCCTGCAGCTATCACTACATGAGAATCTCAGGAGCATTTGTTTGATCAAATGAGCATTATTATTATTATTATTATTATTATTTTAGGCTTGCAAATGAAGCATCTATTAATCTTCCTATTGATTTTGCCCTACCATGGTAAGACATTTAAATGTTAAATGCTCTCCCATTTCCACCTATACTTACTTTATATTCGAAAAAAAAAAAAAAAAAAAAAAATATATATATATATATATATATATATATAGTATTTTGCTCGCAGTGTGTTTTGATTGACCATTGTAGACATTTATTTGCTATATCTCTGGTTTAGCCAACGATGTGTCGGACTTACAAATAACCTGCTAGTTTCAGTTTCGCAGACAATTTTATTTTTAACTGCGTCACAACGCCTATAGCTTAGCCTGAAGTTGCTATCATTTACAATCAAGCCTACACCCATGAATTTATCTTTGTTTTTGACAGCATGTGTGGCATTACGCTGTGTTGATGCATTGAAAATGTTAACAGTGTTAAATGTTAACGCGCTATTTCGTTTTTGTTACGCATAACTTACACCTACGTTATCACCATAGACTGTAAAAAAAAATTGGTTTCTGCAGACGGAGGTGGTGAACGGGGTATTTCCCAGTCATTTAAGTAACGTTATCAAATGCAAATCTGAAATCGTGTTCCATTCGCCCTTTGCTTGAGTGTGACTTGCATTTTTTCTATTTTCTTTTTAAGCGTTTTTGGTTATTTATATATTATATTATATTACTGCAATATTAATATTATTATGTAATATTTTTGAAACAATGTATAAAGCGCTATAGAGATAAAGGTGACGTGATTTGACTTGATCGGAAAAGTGCCGTAGACATTAAAATACAATGTATGTCCTACTAATGATGTTGTTTTTAGATGCACAGTGATAGTTTGTAGTTTACATGTGTATATACATAAATATACAAGTGTAACATTTATAATTACTATTCCCCGCCTCCAGTTTACTCACATGTTCACATGTAGCGCGTTGCGTTCTGGGAAACAGTAACCCACGCAGTGTCATTTTCAGGGTTCTTCGAACCGTCAGTAAATACAATTATTTTATTGGTGAAATGTAACTCCATATAATTTAGCTATACACCAGCCAGACATAAGCTTCGATTTCCTTTTTATTTCTTCCTGTAATTGCAAATCAATTAATGGCATTATACATTTCCAAGGGGGAATTTCAGTATGGAACTGTTTGACAATATTGTATAGTATGTAAACATGCCTTCCTTGCTTTTGCATCTCCTATCTATCCAAAACTCCTAAAATTTGATTTATTATATTCCCAACACTCTTGTACTATTGCCTTAGGTTGTAACTCATTGTGCCCTTGTATGTTCACCCAATACGCAAGTATAAGTTTAAGTCTTCTAATGCTTAGTGGCATCTCCCCAATTTCTACCTGTAAAGCCGCTACTGCAGATGATTTAAATGCTCCACTACATATTCTGAGTGCTTGAGCTTGCTCTGTCTAATTTCTTTAAGTTTGTTTCTGATGCTAACATATAAGCTATACACCCATAATCAAATGTTGACCTCATAAGAGCCCAGTATATCTTTCTCAACGAAGACCTAGTCTCTCCCCAATCTAGTCCAGGCAAGCAACGCAAGACATTGTTAATTTTCTTACATTTTAATTTAATTTGATCAGTTTGCTGTTTCCATGTCAGCTTTTCATCTAAAAGAACCCCACAAAACCTAATAACCCTAACTTGTTCAGGTTCTTGGTCATTTAACTTAAATACAATTTTCTTATGTTTCTTAGCAAAACAAATTACCTGTGATTTTGTTACTGATATTTTTATTCTCTACAATGTTTCTTAGGGCTGAATATAATGTCTGTCTTGACGTCATATCCGCGTCAAGACAAAAACGCTGTCATCAAGTTTATCTTATGACAATTACGTTAATGTCACCATCGTGAACGTGAGTTAAAGGTACATTGAACTGAAATGCTTGTCTTCCTAAGCAAATCACGATAGCCCATCTTTCTTTTGTGTGAAAAGTGACTGTCACCCCATCCTTCCACATGCAAAACAAACAACTTCCTGATCTTTCCTGCCTTTCTCCAAACAATGCCTTGCTATGTGACCATCCTTTCCACATGCATGACAGACAAAGCTTTGATGATATCTCTCATTGTCTTGACAATGTCTAGCAATGTGACCAGCATTTTCACATGCATAACAGAAAGTAACACCTTCTGAATTTGCTCTTGTCCTTGGTCCAAATGTCCTTAAAATGCCCTTGGTCTCTGATGAAAACCATAGTTAATCTTGAACACTTTCCTGCCAAAGGCAGCAACTGGATGTCTGGATTCTGCAGCTTTTATTTGCATTAAAATATTGTGTCATTTTAGAAATGATTTGCTCGTGTGGTGTATTTACATCTACATGCAGAGTAATGGCTTCCCGCACTTGTGGATTTCTCTGTGCAATTAATGCAGACTTATACATGAGATTTTGTTTAGTTGCATTTGGAACACCACTGTAACAGCTAAACATTTCCCACAACCTAGATGCAAATGCCCAATGATGCTTTTCAGATTCCATTGTCACCTCAGTTATCTTTCTCATTTTATCCAAATCAGTCACAACAACTCTAAGCAGAGCTTCTCTCCCAGCACCTTTGTTTGCTCTTTTCTCTCATTTCCTGTGAGAGAGTACTAGTTAATGAGCGAGGAATGCAGATCATAAGAAGTCTACAAGCATCTGCGTCTGATACACTGGGTCAGGGCAGACTATAGTTTCTTACAGAACTTCCAAAAAAAATATTTAATATGCATCATCAGAAGCTTAGAATATAATTGTTCATCTTGAACAACAATTTATAAATAGTTTTGTTGCCAGAGGTCAAGTTTTTTTCAACAGCTCAAGTATTTTTCATTTGATGCGTTTTATGAAACGTTTTAGCTATTCTACAAACTTATCATAATTAAAATGTTTAGACTACATTTTAACCCTCTGATGCATCGTGGTCACTACAATGGACAGATATTTGGAAGCCATTTTGAACCATTTAAGATGTAGCATCATGTCCAAATCATCAACTGGCGAACCCCCAAAGTGTTGTCTACGATTCCATTTAATTGTTGTATTTTTATCAATTTTTTTGTTGTTGTTTTGAGATATTGCATAATATATTTAAAATGACCACCGGAAAAGGGGATGCACCATGTACCTTGGGAATAAGTGTTAAATACATTTATTCTCAGAAAACCAGACCGGTACAAAAATATTTTCCAGTTAAATAGGATGTCAGAAATAGATTCGTCCAGATTTTAACAATATTTTTCAAGTACATTTTTTTCTGTGACAGAAAACATATCTGTTCACTACAGTGGACGTCATGCACCAAAGGGTACAATTCTGCCTATGGGCCTATATATAGGTTTCTGCCTTATTTGTATGTTTTATCAAAATTATAATATAATTTACACTTGGTTTTATTAAAGAGAAGAATCAGAATCATAAATAAATGAATAAGCATTTATTTCAATGCTTACAGTCTATATTTATTTAAGTCTATACTTTGTTTAAGGCTGATGTTATTAAAACAATGCTAATCTTTTCTAAATGGTCCGATTTTGTATAATTTAAGCGTTTAAATTATGATTGAATATTCCCTGAAGGTGTGACTCTATATAGTATAGGTCATTGTTGTCGTATTTCAGCTATAACATGCCAATAGCACTTGAGAGCGGCCTGCAAAGGAACATCTCATTGGTTTTACTTACTGAACATGTATGCGTAATAGGTGGAGTATTCATTATGAAGACAGGAAAATAGTTGGTTGCATGAATACAATTCAGCATGAAATTTATGTAAAAAAAGACGATATAAAATATGAATCAGTATGTGTTAAATGGATGTGTTACTTTATGAATCCAGAAATATTTCTGTACTCACAGTCTTTATTATGTAGAAAAATATTTCCACTGAATTTTTTCTGTTGTGTGTTTTTGTTTGGCTTATGATTGTCTGTTCATTTCTTCTTCAGGTGCATCTGGTGTTGGTACAGATGACGTGTCAGTGATGGAGGGTGATTCAGTCACTCTACACACTGATGTTAAAACAAACCAACAAGAAGAGGTTGTATGGTATTTTAATGACACTCGCATTGCCCAAATTAGTGATTATCTCAGTAAAACCTGTACAGATGTTCAGTGTAATAAAGGCACTGAGAGATTCAGAGGAAGACTAAAACTGGATCATCAGACTGGATCTCTGACCATCAGAGACATCACAAACACAGATTCTGGAGATTATAAACTAGTGACAATCAGCAGCAAAAGCAGCAGTTCAAAGATCTCCAGACTTGCTGTTCATGGTGAGTCATATAATAAATGTTAATAGGGAGATTATACATGTTTTAAGTACATCATGTATTTGTTTTTTCCACTTGCCTGTATATTCACTTAAATTATATAGATAATTTCTTTAAAACTCATTTATTTTTAATTTGGAATTTGTAGATTTATTTGTGGATTGATCGAGTTGTTAGTTTTAACAGTTAGTTTTGCTCTAAAGTTAGTTTTGCTCTGAAACAATGACAGTCTCCCATCATATAATATCTGACCAGCTTCTCTTATTTGAGTCTTTAATGTAAAATCAGTATGTAAAATGTGTTTTGGAAGTATAAAACTTGGATAAATGTTGTTTGTCGATTCAAAGTCAAGAAAGGGCTTGTTCAATTGCATTCATGTTTAAAGTTCTCTCAGGTTATGTAGGTTTTTTTTCATCAGCAGTGATCCTCCAGCAGCTGTTGGTTTGTGTTTCAGGTGTTTCTGCTGCTCAACAAGATAAAAAGAACACCAAGTCTGTAGTGGAGGGAGAATCTGTCACTTTAGATGCTGGTTCAACAAAAAACCCAAATGATTCAATGGCGTGGTTTTTTAATGACACTATCATCGCTGAAATCACTGGAGATCAGAGTAAGATCTGTACAGACGATCAGTGCAAAGAGAGATTCAGAGACAGACTGAAGCTGGATCACCAGACTGGATCTCTGACCATCATGAACACCAGAACTACAGACTCTGGAGATTATCATCTACAGATCAACAGCAGCAGCATCCGTAGTCGTCGTCACAGCATCGGCGTCACCAGTTTTAAGAGTTTCAGCGTTTCTGTCACTGGTGAGCATAAGTCTGCATTTCAGTGCATTTTAAAATACATTTCAGTGTTTTATATCAATCCAAGATCGCTTTGACCCAATAGCGGCTTTTCGTGTGAGCCAGGTATAACAATGAGCCAGGTAGCCTCGGACCCTGAGCTGGAGGCCAAAATCAAGCTGCATTTCCACTGACCTGGCAGCGCTATTCTAAAAACCTGCCTTCTAGAAGCAAACATCACACAACCCCACCATTTCATAGAAGCGGACATTTGGTCCTTATGTCGCGGTCCTACTCCACCCGCTCCGAGAGCGGGATTCGAACCGCAGGCGCTCTAACAAGGAGGCTAAAGGCCACAGCCTCTAGCGTCTGTCGCTAGAGCGCCACTTTAGCACTTAGCTTTAGCATCATTAGCCTTACAACAGAGTGCCAAGAAGCTCTTTCAGAAGGGCATTTCAGAAAACAAACATGTCATACTTTCTTTGTCTGGAGCTGATGTTCGCGCACGAAGTGTTGGTATTGATTCCTACACGTATTGGGGACTTTACCAATTTTTTTCCCAGATATTTCCTTAGACAATGAAACTTAACCACAGTGTCCTCAGTGGCCTCTTTGGCTCTGACATTGTATATCTCCAGCAGCTACAGTAATCAGTAACGTTAATGGCGGAGGCGGACCACAGCTTTTCACTCAGGGCTGTGTCTATGCTTATAGGGCAGCGTCACAAACGGGCGGGATTTTTCTCCTCGGTGACGTGAACAGAGGGAGAATCTAAAACTGCTCATTCTGAGAGGCTGTTTATATATTTTTTAGATTATAAATAAATGAGTGTGCGGATTTTTACCATTATATGCTGGATGTTTTCACACACTGCAGCCACACAACTGTGTTCAAACACCTTATAAAAGTGATTTTTGCATAATAGGTCCCCTTTAAGTATATGCAGATAACAAACTAAACTTACAGGTGTGATAATCAAATGAATTGCCATAGTAATCTAATGGAATGAAAACTAAACTGACAGTTCGTGACAGGACCATGGAATTAAGTGGGTGGAAAATCTCTAGCCTTTGGCCCTGAGGAAGCCCTGACGAGAGACTATTAAGCCCTGGAAGTGACAGTGGGAATGCGACTGGCATATTATGTTGTAATGTAATATAAGTAATATCTATCTATCTATGACCTGCACAATTTGTTCTCAGTTTTGTCTGTGTATCGACCACATTTGTGATTGGATGTAAAACTTCCTGCTTCAAATGCAGTCAATAAATTTGCAATATGATTTACTAAAATTAATACAAATGCACACAATTTTAAAGATATGATTTAAAGTATTTTCACAAGATTTATATATATATATATATATATATATATATATATATGTATTACATATATAATTAATCTCTGTCACAAGAGCAAGAAAATAGTTTTCACAAATTTGAGCACAATTGCAAACTTCTTAATTTTATATAAATGTTTAATAAAAAAAGAAGCTAAATTTGAGTAGTGCTGGTCTTGGTCTTGACTCATTCTCACCACACTTGTCTTGGTTTTGACTTGGTTTCGACTGAGGTCATCTTGACTTAAACCCTATACTCTAGTAATAATGACTGTCTTTTTTTTTTCTTTTTTTTTCTAAAGCTGTTCCAGATTCAGGTTTGTCTCCAGCAGCTGTAGGAGGAATATGTGGTGTTCTGCTGCTCGTTGTCTGTGCAGTTGCTGGTGTTCTTGCAAAAAGGAAAGGTGCGAATTAAAGCTGGTTTAACAAGACACAAATATTAAATGAAGTGTGAAGAGAATTGTTAATATGTGGAAATATGCATATGCATAATCTAATGAAACAAAGTAATGGATGTTTAATTGAGCTTGTTTTGTTTTTTTCAAACAGGCATCTGTATGCTGCAAAATAATCAGGTGAAACATCAAAAATATTTTCACTACATACGAAGTTGCATTCTCTGGTCTCTCATGTTTTTGTGTTAGTGTAACTAAATCATTAATCCTGTTAATTTGTTTTATATTTTTTTTCTTCCAGGAGAACTATGAGCTCTAAATCAAGAACAGAACCAAAGAGCCTGCCAAAGACACTTCATTTTCTACTTAACTGCTATGCTCAGTCAGGAGGCCAAGTATCAATATCTTCATTACCATAAGCTTTACCATGATTTGCTATAAGCTTTGTATTTACAAATTGGAAGTTATATATTTATATATCAGTGCTTCCGCATTTCTCTCTCTCTCACACACACACACATGAATTAAGCTGCATGAATCAGGTTCTCGCACATTTCTGAACTTGAACCGCTCTCTCTGTGTTTACGTGTTAATTACATGTCTTAATTTGACACTCAAATATAGGCCAGCTGCGATGCAGTAAACCTTCCCCTCATGATTAGAATCTAGGAAGCTGTCTACATAGTGCCAAATATACACTGCAAGCAGCTTTCGTTTCATAATACATATGACAATGCGAGTTGACAAGTTGTTACATTATTACATGCGGTCGGTAACGCTGGTTATACTCTTCAAACTGTTGTGTTTTGTAGGCTGTGTTTTAAAAGCGAAAATAACTCCTCAGTGCCACTAAGTGTCCAAGTTCTATTCCGTTAATGGTAAATACATGAATTTTCCTATAACACTAAAAATATTTCAGCACACAACATTTCAAAACTGAATAGTGTTAGCTTTATGTGATTTTATTATAGTATTTGCAAGGCTGCTCTTGTGGTGGCTTCTGCCAGTGCTATGAGGAATCATTCTCAGAGTCTTGCGGTTTTGATGACAGAATTTAGATTTTATTATCAGAGACAATAAAACCGAGAGACCCTGCAGTGAATCTCCCGAATCTGTGTTCGTGCCCTCTTAAATACAGGTTTTCCCCCTAAGGCGTGTTCAATACATTTCCTATATCATTATTGTTACAGTGTTATATTACAGTCTCCAACTGTTTCCTAGAGCAGACAATAGGCCCCAATTTATGTTACGTTAAAGGAAGAATCCCTATTGTGTCAAAACACGATGTGCAGCTTTACCTTAAACCATACGTCTGCACATTCCATTCTTCTGCAGGCCTCTACACATGCAGGCAGATACAATTTTATAATAGTAGCATAACTTGATACATAAATGTCAATTTTCACATTGATTACATATGATTAATTTGTATTTTGATTAATACAACTCTTCTACACTCTTTGTAAAACATTCCAACACAGTGTGCCAACGTCTGACCGATATCATTACAGTGAAGTGAAACACTGTCTGCCAGACTAGAAGCTGTAATCACAACCTTAATACACAATGACCGAACTGGATTTATTAAAAGGAGACATCCTTCAGAAAATACCATGCTTGAAAACAATAGCATCGTTAGATGTAGAAAAAGCATTTCATTTCTCTTCTCCCTACTTAATCATTTTGGATTTAATACACATTTCACCAACATGATCAAAATAATCTCTTAATCCCCTGTAACCACAAGAATCATCTCAAAGCCATTATCTTTCAAAAGAGGTGCTCGGCAAGGATGCCTATTGTCTTCTCTATTGCAGTCTTTATTCGAACAACTAGCAGCATTAATTAGGACGTCCACATAGTATTTCTTGAATTCAGTCAGATTCATACCACCATAAATTAATCTTATATGCAGATAATTTATACATTACAAACCCATCGTCTTCCCTCCCATCAGTACACAAACTCATTAACTATTTTAGCTGTATGTCTGACAACTTTATTGGTACACATTCCAAGATCCTGCCTATCACTGTTTACCTCACTTGGAAGAAAACTGCCTTGACATAGCACAAACTGCCTCTCTCCTCCAATAGTGCAATTATAAAATGTTATTTGAAGAACAAGAAGCCGTGTATAAAACTATCCACAGACGCCATAATATGTCATATAAATTTTAACATAAAACATGAGCCCCAATTGCGTAAACACTGCTTCAAAGAAACACAAATAAACTGTATATCAGTAATAAAACAAGGAACAAACCAGCACATTAACAGAACAATAAGTGCTAAACCTTTAGTATAGAATGCTTTATATCAGCTGCTAAAGTGAGCCAGTCACCAACAGGGAACACTATAAGACCTATTAATGCACTGATCTGATTATATTATCTTGCCTGTTTACTTGAATGCCTTACAGATGGGCATTTTCAGACAGTGTCATGCTGTGAAAAATGAGCATTCTATGTAGAGAATATGCACAAATATGCAAATGAGTTTAAGGCATTGCATGAACAGAAGAGCTATTTATGTTTACCTGGAGGAAATTAATTCATCATGCTGAAGCACAATTTCCACACTGTAGTATTTTTTTTATTATTATTATTGTTATGTTGTTATGCTAAGGTACTGCTAGTCAAGTTGTAATATTGAATGTAATGCATTGTAATCAGCATTTATGATTTTTATGAGATGCTGGTTATCCTACACATTTTCTATTTGTTATAAGTGTTTTCTCCATCTCATGTCTCTTTCTGTTTTATTTATATGAATCATTTTTCGATGCGCTGCATTTGCCCAGTGTTGTTTTATATTATGTAATTATTTTGTGCTGGTGTGTAGTGTGTCATACTGACAAATTTTCTGAATTTTTTGAATGTAATCAGATTTTTTTTTCAGGTTTCAAAATCTGATTGGTATCAAATCTGATCCCATTCAGAAATAATGATATCTGCCAACAGTTTATATCAGAAGATTTGTCTGAACTCTCAACTTCAGAGATCGGTGCAAGATAGACATGTTTTAAAACATGTTTTAGAAGTGTCATCATGGTGCTGATTTTTGTGACATAAATGTAACATAGAAACATGCCAGAGGTGAAGTACTGTAATGGCCTATGTCAAAATCACCCATTCAATCTTGTAAGATAAGATGCAATAATAGTGTTTTTTGATATCTTCAGATTATATATATATATATATATACACATATATATACTTTGCACCAGCCTATGAAGAAGTTGAGCCTATGAATGACTATTTTACAACAAAAATGAACTTCTGTATGTTCATACATTCCATTAAAACAAGTGAGATTCAATTGATCTGTTCAGTTGACTGTCATTATTTTAGAGTTTGCTAGACTAAATGTCAACATGCATTTATTCATTTCACTTGCACAAAAACAGATTCAGTATTCCTCAAAATGAATAAAAATTCAGAATGGCACCTCAGCTGAAAGGTTTGTTTGTAGCTGCACCCTCTACTGTTCAGACGTGAATTTACATTTCCTTCAGCCTGAGGCTGATTAATTTAGCTTTTGATGTGAAAGGGCCTTTACATTTGGCAAAAAAAAAAAAAAAAAAAACACTTTAAATGATGTTCCAGTATGTATACAGCTTGTAATATCCATTTTATAGTAGTAGTAGTGCTTACTAATGTATATATTATAATCCATTTTGTACATCTCACACTTGATAAGCAGGTAAAAAAATATATATATATACCACAGCACATTGAAGGAGGGACACAAGCTTTATCTAATGAGAGAGACTAATGTGTCATTGATTCATGGATACAGATAATACAACACACTGTACAATTTGGATTACTTTGAATGAACCAGAATTCGAAAGTAGTAGATTTTTCATCATTTTTTGCCACTTCGACGGATACATCTTTATAAAAGGACTAATATGGGAGCAAGAAAAAAGCATTTGAACTGTGTTGGGGAAATATTTATTTCATTTGTTTGACCAGCAGGCCTAACTGAACAGCCACCATATACTTTGGTCTTTAGCATTTTATGCTACCATTAAGAACTCTATATTAGATTGCAGCAACAGGTTACAAATACAATTAATTTACCAACCAGATGCCACAAGCAGAAGAAAACAAACAAGTGAACCATTTTCAAATAAGATGGCCCCAACTTACACTGTATCGAGAGAAAAAATAAACAAACAAACAATTAAAATGTTTACAGTTTAGCTGAGGGGAAAGTACTGGTAACCAAAGCTTAGTTTCATGATCACTAAACAGTACTTTTAGACCACATTACCTTTTTGATGCCATTATATGTCTTATTTTATTTTTCCAAATAAAACCAAAAAGCATTTTAATTGCACCCACACATTAAACCTCTTGTTGATTTTATTAATAATTGTATTTAAATGTAAATGTATAGTTTTTCTCTGTTTAACCTCTTGTAGATCTGACTTGTATCAAAATAGCAGTAGCCACACCCACCAGCCCGGAGATCGCTAATCAGATCACAGCTTCAGCAATATCACATCAATGGACATAGACTTCTTAAAAAAAAAAAAAGTGATTTTTAACAAGCTGACTTTCTTCCTCGTCAGAAACTTAAAATCGCAAAAATACAGGTAATGTCAATGTGGCAAAAATAAATAAATAAAATGATCCCAGTGTAGCATTTGGACCAATCAGACACACAATTGTTCATTAGAATTAACAAACCAATTATTCATTAGATTAACAAATAACCACAGACCCCCTCACCCAATAAACATACTGGGTGCCAACCAGGATGTCTGTGAACGACCACAGTCCTCTGTTACCATGGTAACCAGGACACCTCAGCCAGAGCAGATAAACTTTACGACCTAATGGCATGTTGAGAGTTCTCCCTCTCACTATCTTTTACCCATAGGAAAAACATAATGCCCATAAAAATGGACCCTTCTCTAATTAATTCATATAAAAACCTTTCAGAGAATAATAATTCATAGAAATATCCTTCAGGTCATTGTGTATTGTTACTATTGTCTTTTGTATTGGATACTGCTTTATGCATGCTTACGATAGAATCACTTTCATATATTTCAATTCATATAACCTTACCCATACCATGTTTAGTGATCTCGGAATAAGAAAGAAACAGACTAATATTAGCATAGATGCCATTCTTCAAAAGATGTAACAAGTACATCGGGTGTTATGGGAAGTGTTCCCATTCAGGGTGACCTAATTAATGCAGCCTAACAATCCTTTAACGGATTTGAATATTAGAAGCATATTCGCGTATTATGTGTAAGCAAGGTTAAAGAGACGGGTCTTTGATCTAGATTTAAACTGACAGAGTGTGTCTGCCTCCCGAACAGTAGATTGTTCCAGAGTTTTGGCGCTAAATAGGAAAATAATCTGCCGCCAGCAGTTGATTTTGATATTCTAAGTATTATCAAATGGCCAGAGTTTTGGCTTTATAAGTAATTAACAAAATCTATACGATGTTTAAGAGGGAGCCAGTGCAGTGTTGACAGAACCGGGCTAATGTGGTCATACTCCCTGGTTCTAGTAAGAACTCTAGCTGCTGCATTTTGGACCAGCTGGAGTTTGTTAATTAAGCGCGCAGAACAACCACCCAGTAAAGCATTACAATTTGTGTAATCTGTTGAAATCTGATTATGTTCTGTGTCATATTATTGCAGAAATACAGAAAATTCTAAAGGGTTCACAAACTTTCAAGCAGCACTGTATGTATACATATTCTTTATTCTTAGTAGTTATTATTATATTTCTCGTTCTTTAATTTCACTTACTCTTTAGGAGATCTGTATATCAAGTATAGTATGCACTCCTAAAGAATGAGGATAATTACCTAGAACCAGCATTTTTTTTTTTTTCTTATAATCTCTGAGAGAAGAAGCTGTCATGCTGACAGAACAAAAACTTGTGACGCTGGACCACAAAACCAGTCGCATGGGTATATTTGTAGCAATAGCTAAAAATACATTGTATGGGTCCAAATTAGCAATTTTTCTTTTATGCCAAAAATCAATAGGATATTAAGTAAAGATCGTGTTTCATGAAGATATTGTGTAAATTTCCTACCATAAATATATCAAAACTTAATTTCTGATTAGCAATATGCTTTGCTAAGAACTTCATTTTTCAAATATTGTCCTATCATAACACACCATACATCAGTGGAAAGCTTATTTTTTATATAAATATCAATTTAAAAAAACTGATCCAGGGTCACAAATTATATGACTGGTTTGAGGAAGCAAACCGTATTCCCCAACAGTACGTTCTCATAACTTTGTTCATCTTTACATTACACTGTAATGATCTTGAGAGATTTCCAACGTTTGCTCATGTTATGTTTTTACTTTTAAAAAACTTGTTCAAAATAAAACCTTGAGAACTGAGTTTATGGAACGTTGCTTTTATTGGAATAGATGCAGTCTTACTACGACAAATGACTATATGAAAAGTATTAACTGATCAATGTATACAATTCCTGAGAATTGTTTAAAAAAATGAACTGCTGCTACATAGAATATAGAAAATAAAGTACTCAAGAAATTATTACAAAAGAGCATTATAAAATAATATAAAAAATGCCATTAACCCATGGCCCATAAATGGAACCTGTGCTTATAACTTTGACTGCTAAACTTTCAAAGTATTATCAGTCCATGCCAAGCAAAAAATACACTGATAGTTAAGTCTGGCAGAGCAAAAATCCAAAACAGAATTATTTAGAATTAATGATGAATATTTGTTGAGCAGAGTGCAGCACTGTTTGAAGTTTATCAGATATCGCTAATACATCATTACAACACATTGTACAACTAACTGGAACTCTTCTTTCCAAAGTTAATCAAATGGTGAATAAGGTCTCGCTCATTCTTTAAAAGGCTCTGGTAAAAATGGTCCTTTATTTCATATCCTGCTGAAAGAACAGAGTATAGTTTTTCCATTTTTTCATTGTTTGTTGAAGCGGCTATGATGGTAGAGTATTGCTCAGTGCCAATCAGTGGGCGAAGGTCATCTATGATAAAATCCACCCTCTCGACACGCTGCATGATATTCTTCTTGTGTTTGTCCACAAACTGAGCAGCTGCAAGAAAAAGAGAATCAAATATTTTACTTTAGACACAAACTGATGCTGTGTGTGCTAAACACAACTTTCAAGAATTAATACTAAAAAAGGTTCTATGAATATAATAACGTACATTTCTTAACATATCTGATGTTGTAGGCAACAGGTCCTCTGATGGTAAAGCCAAGGTAGAAGGAGACCAGGTCTGTGTTGTACACACTGGCCGGATTGTGAGGTGAAACTTCAATTTGGTCTCTACCTCTCAAAGCAAACACCTTATGGTTTCTGATCTCCCCTTCAATACGCTGAAGACCTTCAATTGCAGCAGTCTCGGGCTTTTCAGCGAGGAGACTGGTGAACTCGGTCAGGTGAACCAGTCTCTGCAAACCTCCACCGTTCCCAAGGAAGAAGAGAGGAACAAGGTAGCGAAAGCGAAGGTATTTCTGATAGGTTCTCTCATATGACTCACGCATGTATTGGACACACACTTTAAGGTCTAGTGTGTTGCCTGTTTTCTTTGCACTATCAGGCCAAAACAGCAAAAGGACCAAAAGGTAAAACTCTGGGCTTCTGTTTTTGTTCTGTCTCTCCCAAAGTTTCTGTAATATGTCCTGGAGCTCTGGCACTGTTCTGAGTATTTCAGAGTTTGCAGACTTCTGACTCAAGATGATGCTGGCAAGAATGTAGTTTTGAGCATCACTCTCAGTTTGGGAATTCATATGAATCTCTCTCCATTGTTCTGTGATTTGCTCCAGGTCAGAAACACTTGTGATATGGCTTAAAGTGGAAAGCAGACCTGCAAAAGACCTGAAGAATTGTTCCTCTTCTTTTATATATTTTTTATAACACTCCGCGGTGTCTGTCGAAATGTACTGTGGTTCCATTTTATCAGTCTTTTCCTTTGAGTATGTTAGAAAGGTCTCAAAAAAATTGCATTTCTCCTCAATTCTTTGCCTTAAACTCGTGAGGAGAGATTGGTGTTTTCCACACTTTTCAGAGTGGATTAAATCGTGAGACTTTGTTTCCTGTCTGAGCACTTTGGACCATTCTGGGTTAATGTAGTTCAGCTTGTACAAAATAGTTTTTGCTGTCTGTATGTAGCCAAAAATCCCTCTGTAGTTAAAAACAGTAGAGATGTTAGTCACTCTGTCCTCTTGCATCCCTGGTTCTACTTCCTTTTCTGCAGTCTCTGCCTCTTCTTCAAAAGCTGTGAATGCTTGCTTTCCAATCTCTACAATGTTTCTAGAAGGTTTTGAAAGATTTTGTTTCATCAGTTGGTTTTTGTAGACTTGTCCAAGTGTGTCTCTGATAAAAGAATTATTTGGTCCCCTCCGGATAGCAGTTTTTGCCCAGGATGCAGCTCTTTTAAACTCACTTAGTTCAATGTAGTAAAAACGTGCAAGAGCTTGTGGAATAAATGGATCCTGTGGAAACTTCTTAGCTGCATGTCTGAACAGTCCCACACACATTGATTTGTTTTCTTTCTCCTTAATATCTTGGATAAGTTTGGAGAAGTGAAGAAGTTTTTCTACTTTCTCACCTTTTGGCAGAACCATTTCTCGCTTTTTTAGAAGTTTGTTCATTATTTTTAGCAAGTAAGGTTGGACTGTTTGAGGGCACAAGTGTGAGAGGAGTTTTATAGTTGTATCACTCAAGGCTACACCAGCATCAGTTAGTAACGATAGACATTCGTCAGCGATCATTGGATGTGCCATTCGAATGCATCTGTTCTTAGATTTGGCCCCTCCAGCACATGTTGAATATATGACCAGAAGACCAGCAAAGGCCCCCATTTGTTTTTCCAAAGTGGGACAGCCAGAAATGTGATTTTTCTTGTACAAGAACTCTAGGCACAAAGTCTCAGTAAGGTATGAGCCTGGGGCATATGAGTTAATCAAAGCCAAAAAAGACAGTATTTGAGCGTTGCGAGGTCTCTTTTTAGTCTTTAAAGGTTTGAGATATTCGCAGGCCTCTGTAATGTAAGTTTGGCTGAAATTCCTCTGCATTATGTTAAAGCCGTGAAATTCCTTGTATCTGTCATGTCTCTGAACAACCTCTGTATGCTTGGCATTAAAATTGTCCTGCTCTTCTTTTGAAAGACTTGTACACAACATTAGTTTCTCCTTTCCTGTTTTGTTCTTTTTTCGAAGGCAATTCAAAATGATGACCACAGGAGTGTTTGAGCAGATGTTGCTTTGTTTTATATTTTGAATCAAATTTTCTTGCAGGGAGTTCAAATGCATGTCGTCATTTTCTTCTTTCTCTTTGTTGTCCACAAATAGTAGGACTGTGTTCTGGTTTTGTGAATCCCCCGCATTAAACAGATGCATTACTTGTTGCGCAATTGCTTTTGAATCTGATATTGAATCAATAACTTGTGCACATCTGAGCTTTTTCCTCAAGTCCCAAAGAACTTGCATTGCCAGTGTGGTACCTCCACTGCCTGGTTGATGGAAGAGATTAATGCTGGAAATGCTATAGTTTATTTCTCTTTTCTTTTGTAGAAGCTCTGTTATTTTTGTGTAAATGTCCCTTTTAACAAAAGGTGTATGGTTTTTCTCAGCCCAGTAGAAGTTCAGCCATTGTGGTGGGGCTCCTCTGTAGAACTCTGCTTCCTTCTCCAAGACGAGCTTAGGATCTTCACCTTCAAACATATTTCCCCAAACAACATCAAGACTTGAGAGTTTATCTCTTACTCCAGTCTGGAGTGGAATCTGAGCACCATCTTTGTTTGGGACTGCGTAATACTCCATTTGAATGACAGTTATAGATGAAACCTTGACAGATTTTTCCCACACACATGGACTTTTCCTAATTTTGTATTTGGAAAAAAAAAGAAGAAGAAGAAATAGTTTTATATCTTTCAAAATAGAAAAGACTCACTATATCTCATAGAACTATTCACAAAGCAATTAATAAGGATTCTGTGATATATGTATAATTTCATTCTTTAAATGCAAGATATTTAAAGTGCACCCAAAGTGTACCTGCAATAGTTCCACTTTAACACAATCATTCAGTATATCTTCAATTGGACCTCAGCACTACTTCTACACAATTAAAATGCATTAAGCACAGAATTAGTTTTTCCAATTTAGCAGACTTGAAGTATACCAGTTTAGTATACCAAAAGTTGCATTTTTTATTAAAGCAAAGTTATATTTTTTGTTAAAGGTGCAGTGTGTAGATTTTAGTGGCATCTAGCTGTTGAGGTTGTGAATTGCAACCAATGGCTCAGTTCCCCGCTCACCCTTTAGAGAAGCTACGGTGGCCCATACAGGGCTAATGCGGTCGTCTGAAACTGCAGAGCAATGAAGTTTCTTTATAAAGGTAAATTAAGGAATTAAATTTACTTAATTATTCAATAAATTGATGTCATTGCGAATATTATGGTTACTTGTTCATCTGTCAGGGTTCTGTCGTGTGTCATGTGTTCCTGCCCCTTGTGTCCATATTTGGTTTGTTTCCTGTCCTTGTTAAGTGTCATCATTAGTTAATTCTTGTCCAGCCATGTTCGTCTCGTTATCTATGATTATCCCTTGTATATTAGTCCTGTCTGTTCAGTTAGATTTCGTCTGGTCTACTCGTTACTCCCCGGTGTTCCTGTTGATGTTTGCCTTGCCTTGCCTTGCCTTGCCTTGCCTTGCCTTGCCTTGCCTTGCCTTGCCTTGCCTTGCCTTGCCTTGCCTTGCCTTGCCTTGCCTTGCCTTGCTGTCATGATTCAAGTCTGTTATTTGAAGTTATATCCTCGTCTGCGTGTTCCTGGTTCCTCCCTCGTGTGTGCACCGTGACATCATCCTTGTGTCAGTGTTTTTTCGCAAGAACAAAAAAACGAAACACGATTGACGATAAACGCTCTGTAGAGCAGTTTGTCCGTTTAGGGCTACTGTAGAAACATGGTGGCGACTTCCATGTAAGGGGACCCGCGGTGTATGTAGATATAAATTGCTCAATCTGAGGTATTAAAAACATAACGGTTCATTAAGTAAGGTCTTTATACTTCTCTGAAAATGTAGTTATGTATATTGTATTGCATTTCTGTCTATAGATCATCCTAAATATTACACAGTGCACCTTTAAATACACAACTTTGTAAATGCATTGGTAGTATTGTTAGCATGAAATAAATGTATTTCAAATACCTTTTAGGTATTAATACATACTCTTTAGGTACTAATATGTACCTTTAAGGTACCGATATGGACCCTTTAGGTACAACAGTGTACCGTTTGAAAAGGGTGTGCCACCTCACCCCATATTTTGTTCTCTTCTGCTTCACAAGCATGTATAGTTTAAACAGACCCAGTGTGTTTGTTTTATGACTGCTCGTGGTTACAGTGGAGGAGCTAGATTTTCAGTTAATAACAAATTATATTTTAAAATTATCTTATCTCACATAAAGCTATTGTAGGACCTCAGAGGACTTAAATTATATCAGATATAAAATACATCAGACATGCCAAACCACTTAAAACTGCTTAATGGGGCTTAATATGCTAAAACAATGATCACGGAAAACCAAATATCTCTTCAAAATTTTGGAGGAAGAGTCTCTGTTATCCACTGTTTGTCCCTTTGGATCGTATATGTTAAAGTTGTAAATGTTCTATAGCTGTAATATAAGCTTATTTTCTATTAAAATACCTGGAGGTGAGAAGAAAAGAAAAATTCTGTTACACTCAACATTACTTGATCTATTCCACTACCTTAATTTCAGTTATGTGTAAAATTAGTTATACACAACTGTGTTGTAGTCACCTAAAACAGCCCAGAAAATTAGCCCCAAAATTCTGATTGCAGTGTTGGCCCACATCTGGCCCGCATGGATTTCACATGGGCCAGATGTGGCTGGATCTGGGCCAAAACTATGTTGCTGTCTGGGTTATTTTTCTGTAGTTTGTCATTAACATTTTCTTGTGTGCTAATGTTAACCTAAACATGTTGATGAGGCAGATTATCAAATTCTTGACATCAAAAATTGGATTTAAACTATAGTAAAAAGTCATAATTCTTGATATCTGTAATTTTCACTAGTTAAATATCACAACGATTCACCGTTCAAATGCAATTAGAGATATCAATAATTCATTTACTAGTTGAAATTCCAATTTCACATATCAGAAATTTAATTTTTACTAGTAAAAATCATCATTTTTGACACCAATAATTACATGGTTGCTAGTGCAAATGTCTATTCTTAATATCCATAATTAAATTTCTGATAGCTAATGTGATTGTTGCTAGTAAAGCCTATTTTACACGTACAGGGTGAGGGTCAGCGTACTATGGGCTTTGCATGAATTTTGTCATCAGAGTAGTAAGCAAGTACTTGATATCAAGAATTACATTTTCCCTGGCTGAAATATGAATTCTTGATTTCATTTATTCAATAAATCAACTGAATATTCTTATATTTAAGTAATTATTGGCTGCTGTTTATCTCGACTTTTCACTTTTAAGAAACTCATTTTTGATGTCTGTAATTAAATTTGAATGGCAGATCATTGTGATATTTAACAAGTGAAAACACGGCTTCAAATATAGAGAAAAATACAAAAATAATATTTTCTACTGGTCGAGATTTATTTATTGATATCAAGAATTCATGTCTACGAGTGGAAATGAAATTCCTGATATCAAGAATTACCAATGTTACTAGTAAAAATGTAATTCCTTATATCTTGCAACAATAATAATTTTAACTAGTGAAAACTGAATTGTTGATATTAAAACTTCATATCCTAAGAATGAATAAAGTCAGTTTGGCTTGCCACACCATTAACGGTTGCTAGGGTGTGCTTGGTGTTAGTGACTTCATTGTTAAGGAAACAAGGAAACAATGTCATAAATTAACTCCATACACACCTTTGTACACCTCAATGATCTTAATAGGTGCCAAACTAAATGTGAGGTAGTACAAAAAAAAACAAACAAAAAAAAAAGTTTCATTAATTAACTGTAATCATTGATTATAATTAATTAACCCTTCAAAAATCCAACAAACATGCAAACAATCCCAGGTAGCAAAACCTTCATATGGTGGTTTGTTTCATTTTTGAGGTGATGTTTTGATAATCACAATTAATACATTTTCTCTGAAAATGAAAGTAAGGAAGCAATTATTCCCTTTACAAAGTAAAACAAACCTAATGAAAACAATAGCTACTAGCACCTGTGTTTTGGCATCCACCCTTGTGGCAAAACACTAATGTGTGCTCTGATCATTATACAGTCATGCAGTAATATGTAAAATTACATGTTTGGTTACATTTCAAATACAATTAGTGATATTCTTTGCACTATTGATTAAATATAGAATACATGCTATGTTAAATACACTTTCAGCAACACTCAACAAAAAAATCATAAATAGTCTTACCTTTCTGTTAAGAATCAAAATGTAGGCAACAGTTAAAGGAAGCACATGCGATTTTATAGCAATAAAAAAGGACTGCCCCCTATTGTCATTAACTGGTTAAACCTGAAGTTATTAGTGTTTGTGTAATGGTTGGGTGGGTGACAATGAAAAGCATGAAACGAAACATAAGCTTATAAAAAGAAACTAAAACCCTGCATTCCTTTCTATTTCCATTTCCAGATAAATAATGACACAGAGTAGTAAAAACTGTGATTCACCAAGAACCAAGAAATATGGCATATTCTTAGTATATAATGCAACAAGGCACACACATATATATATAATATATATATATATATACACACGGTATCTCACAGAAGTGAGTACACCCCTCACATTTTTTGCTAATATTTTATTATATATTTTCATGTGACAACACTGAAGAAATGACGCTTTGCTACAATGTAAAGTAGTGAGTGTACAGCTTGTATAACAGTGTAAATTTGCTGTCCCCTCAAAATAACAACACAGCCATTAATGTTTAAACCGCTGGCCACAAAAGTGAGTACACCCCTAAGTGAAAATGCCCAAATTGGGCCCAATAAGCCATTTTCGCTCCCCGGTGTCATGTGACTCGTTAGTGTTACAAGGTCTCAGGTGTGAATGGGGAGCAGGTGTGTTAAATTTGGTGTTATAGCTCTCACTCTCTCATACTGGTCACTGGAAGTTCAGCATGGCACCACATGGCAAATAACTCTCTGAGGATCTGAAAAAAAGAATTGTTTCTCTACATAAAGATGGCGTAGGTGAGCATTTGTGTTTATAAAGCATATACACTTTTTATTTTTTTTTAAATGACCGATCGTTTTGCTAGATAAGACCCTTATTCATCGTCTGGTATTGTTTATAGCCCTTTGAAGCTGCACTGAAATTGTAATTTTGACTTTCAACCGTTTGGAGTCCATTGAAACTAACTATATGGAGAAAATTCCTGTAATGTTTTAATCAAAAACCTTAATTTCTTTTCGACTGAAGGAAGAAATACATAAACATCTTGGATGACATGGGGGTGAGTAAATCTTTATAAAATACCTCTTTAATATTCATTAATATTGTCCTTTTTTCTTAAACAACAGTGTCATGTCTTTTCTGTGCTGTATGCGTTTCTTTGTTTTCAGCAGGATGGATTATGATTGGAGAGTGGAGTGACGACCAGACTGATTGAGCTTGCCATTCCTGTAAGTAGTGGAGTGATGAAGAAGCTGGTTAGCGGGGCTACTGGAATGGCAGAGCGCTGGACCTGATGCAGTGATGGTAAGGCTGTAAGAATAAAGAATAGAATATTTTCTCAAATTAATCAGAAACGCACCGTCTGGGGCAAACGTCACCACAAAAAAAGCAGCACATTTTTCTAATTTTCTGGTAGGCTATTATATTATGAACAACATATAATGTGAAACTGTGCAAATTATTTAAACAAGGGGCCAAAGGAAAAAAACAGGCAGAAGTGACCATTTATACCAGTTGAAGATGAAGCCACATTAGTCGGTAAGACATTTGTTGGAGCACCGGTCAGACCAAGCTCCTCCATGGCAACGATCAAGGTGTTTGATGGTAGCCTGCTTGTCTGGGTTCCTGCGCGTTTAGGTGTGAAAGGAAATGAAGAGGTAGATCTTTTAGCAAAACAATGTTTCAAATCCCAACCAATAGATTTACAGGTAAAGCTGAAGCCAAGACTATAAAAAAGGTACATACACAAAATCTATGGCAGGAATACTGGGATATTAATAATACAGAAAGACATAATATTCAAAGCAAAGTCAGTGTAGGAAGAGAAATGGGTAAAAATCTGAGGGAGGAAACAGTCATTACTCGTCTCAGAATAGGGCATACAGGACTCAATAAGACTCTGCATTTAAAGGTAAACACACAAACCTGAATCAGTAAAACATATAATAATAGAATGGCATGCATATGAAAATAAGAGAATAATATTAAAATAAGTATTTGAAAATTATGAACTAAAATTTACTTTGGAAAATATACTTGGAAAAGCACTAATGAAAACACATGTACAGTTAATTTAATATCTGAAAGAGACGAATATGAAGATAATAGAATAGGATTTATGTATTTATAATAATTGTTCATTTTTTTTTCTTTCTCCTGTTATCTTTCTCAGTCAGACTTTTGTTCCACACCGATGTCCAGCAGGTGGCGGTAAGCAACTATTAGCTGGTTTGCCAACCGCCAAAAACGCTTAAGAAGAAGATGAATGAATGAAATTGAAATTAAAACCGGTTTTTGTAATATTACTATTTTTACTTTGTAAAAAAAAAATGACTCTCCGATCTATTCTGATCTCAGGGTTCTTGTTTATACTCGCACACGGTAAGACATTTTATGTTACAATCTCTGTTCTTGTCAGCTTCAGTTTAAACAAAGAGCACCCATGCTTTACACGTGTCGCTTTGAATAAAAGCTTCTGCCAAATAAATAATAGCCAAGAAATTAACATAAAACCAAAAGTTACTATGTTTTCAAAGTACCAATATTTAAAAATAAAATAAATATTTTGTAATTAGCCTATTCCATGGAAACACTTAAGAAAATGGTGCTATATTGTTTATAATATTCGTGATGGTAAATTATTTATTGTGAATTTGTGAAAATACTTGGCTGTTCTGGGAAAGCAGCTAATATGTGAAGTATGGCTGAATGTGAAGGCTAAATAAATCAATGATGAACTTAAGCTGTTGTTTTTTTGGCTCATGGGCCACTCCATGATTGCAGTCGTGTCTCTCTACACCGTTGACATCTGTAATAAATCATTTTGGCGCGGTATTAAGGTCTGTTGAGACCAAGAGTGATAAAGATAATATAAATACAGTGAACAATAAATGTATCTTTATTATAGTCTCGCGCGCTACAGTTTCCACGTGACTGCTGCTTAGTGCTTACGTTGCGCAAAGACACCAAAGGAAAAACGGATCATTTGGGCTGCATGAGATCCTTCAAAGACGAGAGGAGTTGGGAATCAGTCACTCTGTTTAGACAGTTATCGTCTTTTAAATATCAATTTTATTCATACTTGTGTACGAGTCCGTTTCAGTTTTTGTTGTTCTTGTTGCATTTACACGATTTAACCAGTAGTTTAGCACGTTTCGAGTACCTGTGGCTGATTACACTCACAGGTGTTTCCCATTGACTCTGAACTATTTAAACTGTTCTCCCAGCTTCCTCTTTGCGAAGTGTTGTCTTGCCATGCAAACATTTCTGAGCGTTTATTCCGTGTGTGATTCCCCGTGTATGACCTGGACTCATCCTGTGTGTTTGCCGCCTGCCCTGAGCTTCAGCCTGAACTTTGACTTTGATGCCTTACCTACGTTGTGTTTGAAGCCCGTGATTGAACTCTACTGTTTGACTTGCATTCCGTTTTAATAAAGCTGCACATCCTATCGTCACTGACTCCTCGTTAGAGAAGCAGGTTGAAAATTAACTTTGCAGGATAGTGGGTCCCAGTGAACAGGGTTGAAGACCTCTAGTATATGCCATGCCTCCAAGACATCTTATTCGTTTTTGTTAAGAAATATGTTTTAGGGCTGTCTTACTGTTGTTGTGCAACAACGTTTTTTCACACGTTTAATGTTTATATACCGGTTTGAAGGTTTATTCACCATGACATCCCTATCTCATTATACTTTCCTGGTGAATAATTTTGTTTGATTTATAATTAACTGATTTCTTCTCCAGGTGTTTTCAGTGTTGGGACTGATGGACTGTCAGCATTTGTGATGGATGGAGATTCAGTCACTCTACACACTGATGTTGAAACAAAACAACAAGAAGATATAAAATGGTATTTTAATGACACTAGAATAGCTCAAATCAGTGGAGATCTCACTGATATCTGTACAGATGTTCAGTGTAATGAAGGTACTGAGAGATTCAAAGGCAGACTGAAGCTGGATCATCAGACTGGATCTCTGACCATCAGAGACATCACAAACACAGACTCTGGACTTTATGAATTAAAAATCATCAGCATCAGATTCAGCAGCGAAAAGACCTTCAATGTTACCACTCATGGTGAGTCATAATGAATAAACCTGTTTAAAAGCAGGTTTAGATCACATTAATGTTAGCCTTTCTGTTTGAATGAGGAATTGATGTGAAATAAGTTAATACAATGTTATCAAAACGGAGATACATGTTGCTTTTCAAAGAGCATGATTAATCACTTTCAGATCCAGAGTTTGTTTCATGCCTTGGCATGAAGATCCTTCAGCAGCTGTTGGTTTGTTTCAGATGTTCCTGCAGCTGAAAGAGATGAAATGAAGAGAAAGTCAGTAAAGGAGGGAGAATCTGTCACTTTAGATCCTGGTGAAATGGAAAACCTGAATTATTTGATGGCATGGCATTTCAATGACATTTGCATCGCTGAAATCAATGAAGAACCCAGAATGATTTGTACAGATGTTCAGAGTAAAGATGGCGACGAGAGATTCAAAAACAGACTGAAGCTGGATCATCAGACTGGATCTCTGACCATCATGAACATCACAAACACAGACTCTGGAGTTTATAAACTACAGATTCACAGCAGCAGGTTCAGCATCATAAGGAGCTTCAGTGTTACTGTCACTGGTGTGTATCATTTAATTTACACCTTTAGTT
This sequence comes from Barbus barbus, assembly GCF_936440315.1. Classification (NCBI taxonomy): domain Eukaryota; kingdom Metazoa; phylum Chordata; class Actinopteri; order Cypriniformes; family Cyprinidae; genus Barbus; species Barbus barbus. The sequence goes on along the minus strand of NC_136737.1, from coordinate 7,549,045 downwards.
CCCTTGGGATGGATAGATAGATATATATATATATATATATATATATATATATATATATATATATATATATATATATATATATATAATTATTATTTTTTTTTATTTTTTTTTTTAAATCGTTTTTTTTATTATGGAATTTCTTCATTGTTTCATTGTGTTTGAAAAAGTGAGCTTTGATTCGGGTATTACGTAGGGCTGCAAAGGGGTGGAAAATTTAGAAAGTTTCCAAAAAATGCTGAGAAATTTCTGGAATTTTTCTGAAATTTACCAGAAATTGTCACCTCTTTGCAACCCTACTTTTAAACTATTATTTAGATCATCACCTTCACATCAAGTGATTTATGTTAACATCACTGATGTTTTTCTGACAGCTCAATGATGTGATGCTATATTAGCTGCTGTTCTTCCAACAAAAAAACAGAACTTAACAACTTATCAGTTAAAGCAATATCATACAGCTGATGACTAAAGTAGGACAGTGTAAATACTTGAGACATTTGTAAAATGTATTAATTTGCTCTCTAGTAATAATGACTTAATTATGGTTTCGGTTTCAGTTTCAGGTCTGTCTTCAGGTACAATAGCAGGAATATGTGTTGCTGTTGGTGTCCTGCTGCTGACTGCATCTGTTTGTTTTTGTAGAGTAAAAGGGAAAGGTGAGTATTACATTAGTGATGGGAAGTCTGATTTTTACTTTTTCCTGTGAAATGGTTCTATCAGACAGCTTGTTTCAAAAACTCAGTTCAAGAAAGTCACATCAATACTAGGGATGTACCAATTGTTTTTGTGCCTCAATTTGGGTAATTTATTATCCAATCTGTCCTGATCTGATACTTTGAAGTACTTTGTCGTTATTCTAATCAGTTTCACCCTCAGTTGAAGTCATTGGTTCCAATACATTTTATGTTATACTTTCTGCTGTTCATCATTTAAAAAAAAAAAAACACAACCTTTTATGCATTGTGAACTAGTCATTGATATATTATACATACAGATGAATGAACAAGATGGATTTTTTTAAAACCATTACTGTAATCAACCAAAGTAAGATCTGTTCAGATCTGCAAGTTGGCAACATGTTTGTGTGATTTATGTGGTTTGATTCAGAAATCATTACATTGAAACGCCAATCATATTAACTCATCAGGAAAGCACTGTTCTTACTAAACAATGGTTTGGATAAATTTGTATTATATAATTTAAAAAGTTTAATTAAATCATTATGATAATTATATTTTGTTATTATATGAAAAAAGCTCAAGGGTGCCAATATTTTTGGCAACAACTGTATATTACTGTAGTACAGAAGATTTGAGTTTAATGCAGTTTATCAGATTCACTAATATTTAGGAAAAGGGAAAAGAACACCATATATTCTGCAAACATAAAAACAAATACAATTACAGGTCCTAGTCTATTTTTGTGTAAGCAACTTGTTAGTCCTGTTCATGTCTTTTACCTTCCGTGAATTTTTTTTTTTTTTAGGCAAATGGTGTTTATGATTTGTCGTCTAATCGGAGTGGGATTCCACTGATGGGTGATGCTAATGAGAGGTCCTCTAATCACACTGATGATCAAGAAGAACACTACCAATGGCTCATCCTCTAATCACATGGAGACTGAGCCTGAGGCTGCCAGTGAGATTTAATATTACTAATTATTTTGATACTTTAATGGAAGAGAGGATAGGGTACAGAGAGATCTATTGTTCAGTGAAATAGTCTCATCATACCAAGATTTTAGCAGTCAGTGCCAATAGTGTAACTCTCTTCACGACTACACAGACACAGTTATGGTTCTTTAAAATGGACGTTTAATTCTTAGGGTCATCCTCTATATGCCTCACACCTTTCACTACATGAGAACTGTATTCGTCAATGAGCATAATACAAACCCATCAGAAATTATACAACACATAGTCTTGCAATACAAGTGAAACGAATACCTCTTTGGCTGTTTGTCATGAAAGGAGGTCCTTGAGTTTTATGAACATCCTCTTTAATGTCCTTTTGACTTGTGACAACACTGATTTTAAACTTAAGCATATTTTAACATAGCAGAGCCTTGTGATGCATCTGCTCATCAAATCCATTGAAGTGATGCATTCTCACGCTTTGTTTTAAAGAACTCCAAATTAATTTACATTTTAAATTGCGCCTAAAATGTATTATACACAAAGTTAAAGATTTAATTACAAAAGAAATATGAAACAAATACACAGAACATCAACACAACATTACTTACACTCCCACCATTTACTTGAAATTAGTAATTTTCCTTTAAACAAATATATTGAAATAAAATTAACAACAATCAAATTTCAGGTGTACATGAGAGTAACTGTGTCATGTGCCTGACTTAATTGACCTCGATTAAAGTAAATGCCTTGTAAATAGGCATTTCCTAGTAAACTGATCTAGTGTGTGGCTTTCCTTTAACAATTGTAGTGTTACTGAGTAGTTGCTTCAGCTTTCACACTATGCCGTCGGCGCTAGGGTAAGTTTCCACTATCCTGGGACGCTTCCATTCATTTCTTTGAGCCCAATTATCTTGTATTATCACAGTCATTTATTTGTGAATTTACTGATGTTCTTTGCCATTTCTTGTGTTGTCAGAGATTTAATAGATATTCACATTTCCATCTCTGCCAGAAGTCATTTGCCGCACTCTTCTCCACCTCTTATGCAGATAGAGGTCGTCTTTGCTAAAAATTTGCAACTGATTGCTTGAAGACGTTCTTGATCCTTCCTCTTGAGCAAGTCAGTAAACTCTTTTCTAGCACCCATGGGAAGTGTTCCTTGATCGAATCAAAATTGGAGTACAGGTCCTCTGATAGCTATAAACACTTGCGTTCACGAAAGTGTCTGTTATCAGGTCATCTAGTGTCTCTATGTACCACTCTAGAGCACAAGCAAGTAAACGGCAATCCATATAATTTTAAGTGAAGGGGCCAAAACAATCTATACCACGGTACGTAAAGGGAGGGAATTCCTCAGTTCTTTCTTTTGGCAGATCTGCCATTCATTGAACCTCTGTATTTCTTCTGTATCTTCTACATTTTACACACTTGGAGATGTGTGAGGAAACCACACTTCCACATCCTAAGATCCATATTCCATTTGCACATAACTCATTTATGGGCATGCCTCTTCCTTGGTCACGCTCATGATAATGTTTTACGATTGAGACTGACAAATGAGATTTCTTTGTTTTGCAGGATGCTTTGTCATGATGCAAGGTGGATTGTGGTAGATATCCTCCCACCCTGAGGACACCATTTTTGTCCAAGAAAGCATTTAACTGACTTAACTTGTCGAGGTTGTTCGGGATGCCATCTTTTTGGAGTTTGATCTTTTGAATATCTTTATCAAAGGCCTCTCTCTTCTTGAACAAGTTTGATGCTGATTTCTGCTTCCTTCCCTTCTCCAAGACCAGTTGCTTCATTTGTTCTTGGTTGAACTCCCTTGAATTCTGACAAACCTCTTTAGCTTGGCAAAAGCCCTCACTCTTTGAGACCAGTCAGAAAATTTTGTGAAATGGTTTACCTGTGAATTCACTTTTTTTCATCTTGATTGTGTGAATGTGGGCCTTGCGAAGCTGAGGGTCGGTCATTTCCATTTCTCCCACCGTTTTCTCTTAATGTGATAAATCTCTCTGCCACAAAGTCGGGCCCTTTCTGCCAGTTTGACTCTTTCAGTTGAATTGCACTAAGCTTTCTAGAGGCATGGTCAGCAGGGTTGTTTTCCAAACTGACATGTCGCCACGGTTCAGGGCATGTGCTAGACCTTATGCATTGAATTCAGTTGGCTACGGATGTGTGAAATCTCTTGACATCGTTGTTCACATAGCCAAGGACTACTCTACAGTCAGTCCAGTAATACACTTGCAAGTCAATCTCAAATTCCAAATTTACAAAAGTTGGAACAGCCGGGGGATGAAGCTGCCCCAAAAAGGTGTACCGTCATTCTGTACACTGAAGGTTCGGTATCCAGATTGCCGTCATTCCACCAGAGAAATCTTAGACTGTCTTGGTGTTCCCTTGCAACGTGAAATTGATTAAACATTCTTTCATTGTTCCACAATATGGCTATTGGACCCTTTCTAAAATGACACAGCACTCCAACCAATGTGTTGGTCAGGTCTGGACCAGTCAAGAGGTGACCATTCAGAGAGGTTTCATGGAAGTGTGCTGAACAATCAAAACCACAAGGATCTTCCCTGATTTGGGGTGGTAGACTCCATGGTGCGGAATATCAAGTTCAGACCTTGGAACCCTTTCAGCATCTCGAGTTATGTCATTAATGAAATGGACACGATCCACAAAATACTTATCTATTCACAGTTGCCACTCCAATGAGGTGAGTCTATGATAAGAGTGGCCATCTTCCTTTTTGCCTTATACCTTCCTTTGGACATAAAGAGAATGTCTTCCTGAGAAACTGGATTAACATCTGCACTGTGTTCTGTGAAGTCTAATTCAAGTGCCTTTAATGATGTCTGTAGAAATGACTTCCTTAAGAGTCCGGCAAACAAAGTGCACTGCCTTTATTTCAAACGATGACTTCACTGCAGGCACCACTTGTCTGTATCCACTTGTTGTATCCTCTCGACTGTAGATTTGCCAGTTTCTGACAGGGTATGACAGTTACTCTTGCCGACATTGTGGATAGCTGCCGATGGACATTCTCATTGTTAGTATTTAACTCTTGAACTACTTAATCTAGAATAAAGGTTGTGCCACTCTGTGTTGTCTAAGAGTGCATAGACAAGGACTTCTTGATCTGGCTCTTTGATACGTTGAAACTTCTTTAAACGTGTCATCATGCAAACATGTAGGATGTTTCTTCTGACACTTTTCACATATGCTCTTATTATCACACCTTCTTGAATGATTCCCAGTCTGCAAGCATCCAAAGCAAAGTCGCTCTGAACATACAAACTTGACACGGTCTTCTCAATTAACTTTCTACACTTGGGTAAGACATGTTCTAGTCTTGTGCAAAAGGTGCATGATGAGATGGTTCTCTGTGACACGTTGGTGTACAGTGTTTTTGCTTGTTTGGTTTCCTGCTCCCCACACTACTAAGCGCCTGTACTGAAGATATAGGATTGCAAGCGAGATCTACTTCCTTTGATAGAAAGTCTACAAACTCTTTGAATTGTGGGTAATTAATTACAAAATAATTGGTTATGAAACAAATACACAACATCTACATAACAGCACTTACAAATACCAAGTGAAATTTCACCTCAACGGTTGTTTGAACACTGAGGACAAGAACTAATTTGATATTACACATTTAAATAATAAATGAAAGCATGTGAAGCTGCTAAGGTGACTCACACAGGAACAAGTTTTTGTTCCTTTTCATTTACAGTAACATGTTGTCAAAGTTATTTCGATACATATCGATACTAAACTATTTGAAGCTAAATATTGCAATTCTGCGGTATACTGGTACCAACCGTGATTTCATTCGCACTGCAATTTTATATGTACATTATCCACTCTTTTCAGTGACTCTGTGCAGCTCGGCTCACAGTGAACGCTGCACATTTTTATCTTGCCATTTAAAACATTCACGCCCTTGCGCATAAACGCATAAATGTCAGTTATGTGAAAATACCTGTCTTGGTGTGAATATCCTCGTAAACAGTCACTGGCCCGGTTTCACAGACAGGGCTTAGACTAAGCCAGGATTAGGCCACTGTTCAATTAGGACAATTTTGTCATTTTTATAAACGTGCCTTTCAGTCAATGCAAGTTTCTTTCAGTTGAAACGGCTCCGTTGCATTTTAGTCTAGGACTAGGCTTAAACCTTGTTTGTGAAACCGGGCGACTATGTCTTAAAGGAACATAAACAGCAGAGTAAGAAATCCTCATTATTATATCCATTTGGTCTTTAAGTGATGTGTCATTTAATGTTATTCAAACAACGAGAGAGAGAGACAAATCACTGTTAGACTTTTGAAGCTTTTTGAAACTTTCTTTTAGAATTGGAAGCACTGTTTTTTCTTGATCTGTTGTATTTATAGTGCCATTGGTTTTAAGTGGTTTGTTATTGTTACTTGACTTCACTTGACTTACATTTGATAACATTGGATAATGTGTTTTGTGATTTTGTATAAATGCAATTTTAAAATGTATAATTTTCTGTAATGTGTAAATTGGAATTGAGCCATGCTTGAGGGTTTAACTCTGTGCAAATGAAGTGGACTGAGACACTATCACAAAAAGTGCACCAGATTGACTTGCACTGAAGTGTAAAATAACAAAGATGTCATACATTTCAGACTGTATGCCCTTAATGCTGCAGCAATTTTTCCGTGGTATGAACTTTTTTTTTTTTTTTTTTTTTTTTTTTTTTTTACAGTATCATATCGAAGTTGGAAATTCCAATATTGTGACAAGAACTACACTGTATAAATGCCTTTACTTACCAGTTATTGTGTACTGTTTGGAGGCATTCACTTATAGCTGCTGACTGTTTACATTTTATGTCACTCAGATTAGAGCATTTACACAAATGTGCACTCTTAAGACCGCTTTGAGACTAAACAGGTATTCAGGTTTTGAAGGGAGTCTATACTACTGCTGTAAGTGTTGTTAATTGATATTGTTGACATTAATGGAACGTACTGATATTATATTGTTCATATAACACGCATTTTTACTTAAAGCTGCCATTAAGATCAACTATCTTTACACTAGAAGACCAAACCAGAGTTAATCAGCTTGAGGTAATTTACTTCATAGTAGTTGAAACATTTCACTGGGAGAGTTTACGTCCCATGCCTGTATGCATAAATTGTGGGTTGTGTTTGAATGATGACATATGCATATGAAACACCTTATGCCTTGTACAGCACGATTTCTACACAAATGTGTTTACATGACAAAACGGTAACACTTGTATAGTCATTTTTAGTCTTCTTGCATTTGTTATCTGTATATCCTTGCTAAAATGTGTAAAAATGAAACAATTACATGTTAGTGGTATTTTATGAAGTGCTCCTTATCAGTTTAGCAATTTTTCATGATTTTATTTATTTGTTTTTATTTTGTGTGTGTGCATAGTCCGCTCATGCTTTTGTATTTCTGAACATTTGAAGACTTTTGTATGTTTTTATACATTTTTTACAACTTTTGTGAAAGATTTGTTTTTTGCAATAAACGGCTTTGTAACATCTAAATGAGTTTGAGTTTGTTGTGAAGATTGTATTGAGAAATAAATGAACCAACTGACAACTAAATAACACAGTTATTACAGCAATCATTGTGTGTATGTTCTGTAATATGATTTCAACTCTGATTGGTTAACTTTTACCTTAAAGTTTTTGATTTAGAGTCTGTCAGTTCCTGGCTTTGCCACTAGAGGACATTCCAGTCATATGTTTATGCACTGCTTGTAGTACATAAATATATTATTTTATGTACAAATAAAATATTAGGCAATTTATAACACATCTTTGATGCTGTCTGAAGACATTCCATGGGAAACAACTGTGAACATGAATAATAACCCTAACATAAGCATTGATATTTGACTGAGCATCTATCTGGATGTTAATCAAGGATATCATTGCAAGTCAAAATTAGCAAATTTATGCTTCTTGTTTTAATATTGAATACTAAACTCAGAAGTCACTTAGTTGCATAGGACAGTCATATAAAGTAATAATAAATATTAATTTAATTCATGAAAAAGTCTGTCTGGATCACAGAATGCTTTTACTAAGGCATGTAGCGTATAGCAATGCTGCTCGTTTATTTTAGTTACTCCACCAAACTGATCAAAACTAAAGAAATGATTAACTGGTAAACATTTGCATGGTACTATATATATCACAATAGCAAATCATACGTTGCATTTATTCTTAAAACAAATTCCAGACATTAACAGACAAAACAGAATATGATCGTTAAAACATCTGTGAGATCAAGAATAGTTATTGTTAGAAATAACTTACGTTTCTCTTGCTAGAGCTGGAAGTAACTTTTAAAACTAGCAGAGCTTGTGTACAGGGTCACAGCATAAGCTCATAAGATCATTGATTTGAAATGAGATGCACATGCCCTTGAACATCAGCTTTATATTTCACAGACACAAGTACATGATGTTTGTTTTATGGGGAGAATCTTTTTTTTTGAGTACAGAAGAAAACCGTCAAACTGTTAAAATCATGGGCAGAAATGGAAAAACACCATTCAACCACATGCTATAGACACAGTCACACTGTTGACACCTCAGACACAAACTCATGAACAGACATCAAACACCAACTTACAGCAGCAGACACATTCTCATGCAGAAGATGTTTGTCTACCAAACCGCATTCACAGAATGAAGCAGTTCATTTCGACTTGTTTTTATGAACATTTTACATTTATGGCATGTGTCCTCAATTCATTTTTAGACCCAAAAATGTAAATTCTGTCATGTAAACACCCTCATGTCATTATAAACCCATAGTCATTAATCTTAATTTTTCTTCATGAACATTTTCAAGCTTCAAAAAGTATATAAAGTCATATCAAATCATCTGAAAAGACATGATCACCTTATATAACAAACCAATTTAATTTAAACTTTATTCATATACAAACACTGATAATAGGTGTGGCTTTGGAGAGTGATTTGCAGGGAGGGTGAGATCTTATGCTTTCAAAGCTATCTAGAAGTTATCTGTTTTTATATCACATCACCCATGGGATTTTGTTATTGTTGTTATTGTTTTTGTGATTCTTACCAGTACGAGAACTCAACCATAGACTCTAAATCTCTGAGGATGTATCAGGAGCTTCTTGATGAAGGTGATCACACGGTTGTATTTGGGACTCAAGGTCTCTGCACACTAAGTCCTAAATTTTCACACTTTAAAAAATAAATACGTCCTCACCTTGTGTCAATCACGTTTGCACACTGCGTCCGAAACTTTCGTCTGTCAAAGAAATTCGGATCAGGTTCGATTTTTTGCGTTTTCGCATCCGTAGAATGCATTTTAATAGGAAAGGATGGGGAACATTTCGGACTCCGTGTGCAATGGCCTTCAGAAAAAGACTTCAGTTTGATCATCATCTCATGACTACAGGTACATACTCCACGTGATCCTCCTCTTTAACTTTCTGTAAAAACATCACACAAGCTATAATATTTTAACCATTAAAATTTGACATCCTAAAGATTGATTGACATTCATATTGAAATAATAAGTGATGCAATGTTATTTGATAAAATCTTTAGTTTACTCTAACTGCTAAACTATCATAAAGCAGATTAAGATTAGGTTCTCAGTAGCTTTTCTTCAGGGCCCAAATTTTAAATTGTGGCAATGCAAAATGGCAAAGTTTTTTGCCTTTCAAAAGTTAACACATTTTCTTTACAATCTTATATCGAAATTAAGTAATATTAGATTGTTGGGGTGCTTATAATACCTTATCGTACCTCTTATGCTACCACTATGAACTCTTTTGATAAATAAGTTACAAAGGTGTCTTTATTATTATTTTATTTTCTATAAGAGTGTACCATAAACTGCACAGGCCTATGATTATGCAAAATATAAACATTATGTAAGCTGAAAATATGAAATGTTGTATTTAGACTACCAGTCAGATTTAATACCCTATGAAAGCAGTACCAAATTGGACACCAAAAAAAAATCTGAGCTGATGCATGATTGTGTTGTAACAATATCCAATCCATGGTCCATTATAAAGCAGTTTTGACTGTCATTGAATGGTTGCACATTTTCCAATGGACTGTCATGCACAGGAGCAGAAATATGTGTGTCATTTTCTAAAAGGCTTTAATTTCCTATCATATTGTTTGTTTTCTGCCAAAATAAACAAACACAATGTTCCCTTAATTCACTAAAATTTGTAAAAACGCAAGGTCATTTTGTGTTAGGGCTGGATGAATCATGGATGAATTATGTAGAATCATTTTTGGGCAGTGGATCTGTAATTTCAAATATGCTTAAAAACATTTTTAAAAATATGATTTAATAGTATGCTAATATGTGACGTGGCAAGCATCTAGATAACTGACAACACAAAATTGGTAACATTCTAGTTTTGTTGAATTAATTGTGTGGAAATGTTTTCTTTTGTTTTATTATTATTATTATTCATTGAATTTACATATAATGTTTATTGACTATTGAGAGATTTACAGTAATTTAAAAGTGTTGATAGTTTTCACATTGAATTCAACATGTTATGACAGAATCTAAATATCTGATGCTGTTGTGTGAAATGTGTTTGACAGATCATTATACAGAAACATATCTAAATATGACTCACTGATAAAATAATAGAGCAATGCAGAGATTAAACTTTCTTACCATTTGCATGTTTCTTTTGTAGAATGTTGTTTCAGAATAAGTTATTTCTTCATCACAATTCCGAACTGCTTAAAAAATTATAATAAAATCAATCAAAAAATCGAAACAATCAAAATAATTGGAATACAACAAGCGACTCATCATGAAGAGGCAATTAAACACAGGAAGTGCTCATTTGTTCAGATAAGTACAAGTCGACGGAGGGATTAAGGAAGGAGAAAGCTGAGAAAGTTTTCAGCTGTCTCTTGAAAATTGTCAGGGATTCAGTATTCCGGATCGGGGTGGGAAGATCATTCCACCAGCCAGGAATGGTGAAATTAAACAAGAAAACTCAATCCCAAATATATGTCTTTCTTCACAACATTCTATTCTTTAATGTAATTTTTTCAATTATTATTAAATTACAAGCAGTTGCTATAATTAAAACATTAGCATTTATCAATTTCACATTACAACGGTTCATAAACGTCCTTAGCAGAGTTTGCAATAATTAGAACAATATCCTTGATTCACAATTTTTTTTACAAATTGCATTGTCATTTCTAGAAATGTTCATGATTTCTTTTGAAGCTTGTATACAATTTTTGGGGCTAATTGATTCAAATGTTTAGAATATGTTGTATACTACGCAGTAGGTAAAACTTGCCTTCTCGATCAGTTCTTCTACATTTCCAGCTGTTCCAGAAGATCCCGACTGCTGCTACAATCAACAGAGATCCAACAGCAGCAAAGATCAGCAATTTTAGAGGTGAGTCTTGTTGTGAAGGAGAGTGTGGGTCCAGTGCTGTATGGATAAAGGAAGAAGTGAATGTGTCAGTCTGAGCTACAAACAAATATAGAGATCAAATCATAAAACTGCAACGTGCTTGAACATGTGTGACAGAGTTGAGTGATGTCCAGATGTTGAGTCTGGTTGCTGATGGGATTGTTGAGCACACAGCTGTAGGTGTTTTTATCCTGATATTCCACCTCCAGAGGTAGAGAGAGACTGATGCTGAGATCAGACACACTGATGCTGGACAATAAACTGTTTCCTTTGTACCAGGACAGAGTCACATCACTCACATTCAACACTGAACACACCAATGAACAATTCTGCTGTGATGATGATGATGATGATGAAGAGCATTGTGAAGAGTTACTGCTGAGGACAGGAACAGGCAGACGAGCTGAAAAAATAAAAGAGAATAAAGAGAAATCTGGATAAATCTAATCGATCTTAATTTTGGTCCAATGTTTTGAGTGAATGTTTCTGTGATCTTAATATATAAAATGAGTTAATATGTAAATAGTTAATAAAATAAGAATGTGAATGTTTGGATAAATTATCTCTGCTCACCGTAGACAGAAACACTGAATGTTTTTGATTTCAAATTTGCTCCAGTAATCTCAAGTTGATAAACTCCAGCGTGTTTAGTTGTGATGTTTGTGATGGTCAAAGATCCAGTTTGATTGTCCAGCTTCAGTCTGTCTCTGAATCTCCCATCAGGACCATCATATGTGTTGAAGATTTGCTTCTTTCTTTTAATGAAAGCTATTTGAGACTTTTCAGCTCCAAATAACCACAACATGTCATCTTCATGTTTTTCAAAGTCAGTGTCAGTGTTTAGAGTAACAATATTTCCCTCCATCACTGACATTATTTCATTTATTTTAGTCCCAAATACACCTGGAGAACATTAAAATGAGCAAATTAAAATTACAGCAAAGGGAAAGGTGAGACAGATAAGCATGAACCGATAATTATATCTTTATATTTTTGAACTTATCTAGAGTAGAATCAATGTTACATGAAGTTACTTTTTTATTTAATTTTTTATAAATACACAATAATCACAGCCTTAAAGTTTAATTCAGATGGATAATTTCAAAAGATTTTTTGAATAAATGAGACACTGAGATCAGTAGATAAAACAGACTTGAATTGAATTCTCAAATATTTTGTGCAAAGAATATCCGTGATATTTACAGTTAGTACCACAGGGGGGGATTTTTAAAAATATTTTTGAAAAATTGCTGGTAAGAAATTGCATTCACAAGTTTTTAAAATAAAGATATTTACAGCAACAAAAGACACCTGGAATTTGAAAGTGGGTCACTGGTGGCTTTTTGAGCAAGAAAAACTTAGTCACAATAGAAGGCTCGAAAATTTCTAATTAAAATGATAATGAAACAGAGAACTGAATTCATTCATCTTGTATATAACAGTAGAAAGCTGAAAGAGAATTGAAATTACATCGTTAAAATGCTTTTATAACTTACCCATCAGACTCAAGCAGCACAAACAGAACGAGCAGAACAAAACAAGTGTGTGAAGCATGTTCTTGGTTCAGTGAAAGTCTGATCTAATGTCCGCTGCTGTCTTCTGCAAACTCTCAACCTGTTGATCTAGTGATGAATCCTCCCCCAACAGAGTTTGACGCTCAATTCATCATAACCTTCTCTGAATATCTATCTATCTATCTATCTATCTATCTATCTATCTATCTATCTATCTATCTATCTATCTATCTATCTATCTATCTATCTATCTATCTATCTATCTATCTATCTATCTATCTATCTATCTATCTATCTGAATGTTCACAATGGTGGAAAACTGATATTTTTAACGACAGTCTGACTTGGTAAATATGTAAAAGTAGAAGAATACTACTCTAATAACAGGGAGAATATTAATCTAGCCAACTAGTGTTTGGCTGTATTTGTTCAGTTTAGTCAATTATTCTGCATATAAATACAAAGTTCAGAAAGTTACAAAGTGTCTGCATCTAACCTTACTAGTCTTACTTAAGTTCAGCTTCTGAGTCAAACCGGAAGCTGCTGCGGTCGGTTTTCTTAAGAAACGTGGTTTGCTCTGCTGGTTGGACAAACATCTTGTGCATGAGAGAACTGGCATTTAGAGCATGAGGTGAAAGGCCTCTTCCTGCTTTTATGCACAACTCAGACACTGTAACCTACTGAAACCATGTAAAAACCATGTAAAAGTGTAACAGAAACACAGTGGTCACAATTAATGCATATTTAATACTTTTTCACATTTTAGCTCTGCAGCATATTTTGGATTTTTTACAGAATTAGGCACCAGAATTTAAAATAGTGCCCTATTCACATACTTTGGAATAAATTGATAAAAATGGTCTCATTTGACAGGAAACTCTCTGAATTTTAAAACATGGGTAAAATATTGCATATTTTGTATGTAATATTTTTACAATATTGTGATAAACACAGACGAAAAGTCAGATTTTTATTATTTTTAATTAAGTTTTTATTTTAAAAGTCTGTTATTTGAGATCTGTTTGGTCTACATCTCTTCAGAAAGTTTCTTTTGATTCCTCTAGGTGGCGGTAAACAAGGGAACAAATAATTTTGTTGATAAAATCTTCTAAGCAAAAGTTATTTAGCTTTAACCAAAGGGAGGCGTTGGATATGATGCATAAGTTTGCTTGTTCACAGGAGTAATTTCAGTTTTCGTGATTCTTTTGAAAATTATTCTTTGTTATGTCACTGTAATGTGTTAGATCTGTGAAATAAAGTGCACAGTGATATTCCTGAGAGTGAGAGCTTTCATTTGATGTGTTACTTGTCTATGTTTGGTGAGTTTGTATGCTATAAATATGAAATATGAACGTTATTCCTATGATTTCCTCTAGGGGTGGTGGTTGTGGAAGAACGAATTTAGACCTTATTATGTTCTTTTATGTAAAATTAATGCAAATATCATGGGACTTGCAAGAAAACAGAGGTTCTAAGCTTTCAAAAAATACCAAATATGTCTAGTTTTGTGCTTCAAAGTTTATAGATTTAAAAAAAATAATATGATGACCTCCCCGCAGACCCACCGGTGGGTCCAAGGGCCTGGCCAGAGCTGAAGAGGTTTTAATACTGTATCTGGAAAGCAGTTGGAAAACTCTCAGTTAGGGGCCATGAGAAATTTCCACCCGCTTTGCAAAAAAAAAAAAAAAAAAAAACTCAGTGGTGTCCAACCTTAAATTCTGCTTACTTATTACTGTCTTTTGCAACCTAGACCAGGTTGGTCTTTTATGTCACAACTATGAAACAATAAAGAAATATAAAGGTTTAGTAGATTCTCACAGACAACTGACTTACTACAGTTGAGATTCGACAAAACCTCAAAAAAAAAAAAAAAAAAATATTATTATTATTTACATCAGTGGGTCTATATTCACACTGTCAGTCCAAATCCGATTATATGAATATCTGACTGGAATCTGAGCTAAATGATTGACTGTCCATTTGCTTCACAAGAATTTAATACCTTCACTAGTTCATTCTGACAATGTAAATACTCTCATTTATTACAGTGCTTACAGTAATTGCATTGAGACACAGCCAATGTGTAGCTGTGGCGTCTCTGCTTGTCTGCATCATTGCATCAACCGACAGTGAAAGAAGGGATGACCCCTCGTAACTGGACCACAGTCACTCAAACTGGAAGGGTCAGACTGTAAATCATTAAATAAAATAAATATTTTGAATTAAAAATAAAACGTGCAATAGCAATAAATTAATTTTCCAGCTTTTTGAATGGACCATTTTTAGCAGGGGTCCATGAAAATATTTGTGTACCACTATCCCAGAGATGCAGTCAGTTGCTGCATCCTAATTTTCAGGTTATCAATCTTGTATTCTGAATTAAAATGAGTCCCAAATCATAATTCTGTCACGACACAGGCTAGGAGACACAGAGGTAAGTGGTCAAACAGAGGTATTTATTTGCAGAATGAGCAGGGAGAGTCAGGAGTGGACGAAAGGTGAGTATAACAGAGAGACAATGTCCAGATGGCTTAGCTTGCGGTAATGGATCTTTGTTTTCCCTTGCAGGAATAGCGTGGAGCAGCAGGATCTTTGGAGAACTGGATCGGTGGAGAACAGGAACTTCTAAGGCAGGGATAGGCAACTTCAGTCCTGGAGGGCCAGTGTCTTACAGAGTTTAGCTCCAACCCTAATGAAACACACCTGCCTGTAACTTTCTAGTGATCTTAAAGACATTGATTATCCTGGACCGAAGTTGCCTATCCCTGCTCTAAGGTGAGTCAAACACAGGTAAGTAGCAATAGGGAGTCTGGTTGAGTTCAGTAATGTGAACGGTAGACCGGACGAGAAGCGTGTGTGGGGTGAGCACTGATAAAGGGGAGCTTGATGCATATACATTATTCCAAGATAATAACTTACATTCACCCTTGCCTTTTTTAATTTTATTGTAAACTTCTTTATTGGATTAAATTTAAATGTCTTATATTTTGTTTATTGGTTTAGAATAGATCTATACACATGTGACCTATATCTATTAAACTGTCATAGTTATTATTATTACTATATATTAAACAGTCATCTAGTGGTTAAACCATGGCATTACATATGAATATCATTTTTATTATTCCCTCCAAAAGCATCTATAGCGCACTGTATCAGGTAGATGTTGTTGAGATGTTATTTTCTGCTTTGGGCACTAGAGTGCGATGTTGTGCTTGTGTAAGTTTTTTTTTTTTTTTTTTTTTTTTTTTTTTAAGAATAATGTGATACAAAGATATGTGATATATATGTGATACAAAGATATATGATATATATGTGATACAAAGATATATGATATATATGTGATACAAAGAAGACAGAACAGACATACTGGCAGATAATTAATGTGAATAAACCCAAAAGTGAGGTATTGTCCCATATGCACTCTGGCATCAGTTCCAGTAGATACAGAATTTGATCATCGTTTTTTGGGGACATTTTGATACACAGCATCAGCCTTTGATTTCTGCAAGGAAACACAAATAAGAACCAGCAAACAGTTTAAAAAACATTTCAAAATAATCAAAGTGATTATTTCACAATGTATAACTGTGTAGCATCAAACACAAGAACAGATGCTAACACAAGAGCAACTGGAGGAAATTACTAAATCCAATCACATGACTTTTTGAACAGAATGACGCAATAAATGACCAAACATGCACAGTTATGAGGGGTTGAAATAAGATGGAAGCAATCAGATTTCAGGCAGGGAAACAGGTAAAATATTTAATTACTTTCATTTCCAATCCAGCTACTGCAGTAATTCAGTAAGTCTTCAGTATATTTAGGTAAAAGCATCAGCTACTACGTCAAAATGTTAACAATACATAGAAAATGTGATAAAAGCATGCTTAAAATGTATCCTTTTACAAGCTGTTCCCTATACTGTAGGCAATCTGTTCTTTGACTGTCTGATGCTATTGCACACAAAACTTCAAACAGCAAGCTTCAATCAGACTAACTGACTGAAACAACTTCTTGCTACTCAAATCATTAAGGATCTTACCGGTTGTCGAGTTTTTGATGAAACAGTTCTGTCTTCCTCCTGTGTCTGAGTTGCAGTAACTACAGACAGTTGAAAGTTGAAACAGTTGAGCTTGCAGAAAAACAGAGTAGAATCCTGTATAGAAATCTGAATTTCTGATCAAAATGCATTAATATCTGTAGGTAAAAACTGAATTCCTTACCAGTTTTTCTACATTTCCTGCAGATGCAGCACATCACAACTGCAGTGACAATCAACAGAGATCCAGCAGCAGAAATCAACACTATCAGAGAAACTGAGACTGGAGGATGTGAAGGAGACTGTAGTGTGAGTGAATTTTGAGGGGTGAGAACCAGAAAGGCGTAAGCGACATTTCACCAACTTTACAGGAGAGCCAAAAAAATATATATATATCATAGTTTGATCTGACTTTGTGTACTGATTTCAATTGTTTATAATAAACACTCATGGATAACAGTACTTTTGCTAGAACTCATTAAGAGCTTTCATTATATATATATATATATATATATATATATATATATATATATATATATATATATATATATATATATAAAAGATATATATCAGAGATATATGTATCTCCATTTCACCAAAAATGTCGCTTACGCCCTTCTGGTTCTCGCACCTCTATTTGTACATAAATACTTTTATCAGCACCGTTGTACCTGAACATGTGTGACAGAGTTGACTGATGTCCAGATGTTGAGTCTGGTTTCTGATGGGATTGTTGAGCACACAGCTGTAGGTGTTGTTATCCTGATATTCCACCTCCAGAGGTAGAGAGAGACTGATGCTGAGATCAGACACACTGATGCTGGACAATAAACTGTTTCCTTTGTACCAGGAGAGAGTCACATGACTCACATTCACCACTGAGCACAACAATGAACAATATGATGATGATGATAGATTTTGTGAATAATCTCTGGTAATGTTAGGAGTGGGTATGACCTGGAAAATATGAGAGAATTAACAGAAATAATTCAGACATGACATTTCAAACTATGAAATGATTACACTTTTAAGTATTTAAATAATAGAATATTCAGAGTTCAGTACCGCTCAAACTATAGCATTTGTGGTATAATGTTAATTACCACAAAAATGTATTACTTCCAGCAGAAATGCATAAATGTGGGTTATACGGTGAGACTCACAATGGAAGTGAATGGAAACCATATAACAGCTATAAAAAATTATTTAAACAGCTTTACAGCTCAAATGAAGCACAGCAGAATCAATGTAAGTTTATATATATACATTTTTTTATATTAAAAGGATTTTATATATATATATATATATATATATATATATATATATATATATATATATATAAACACACACATATATATATGTGTGTGTGTGTATATATATAAAATCCTTTTAATATAAAAAAATTTAAGTGTTACATTTCTGCTTGTAAAATCCTCCAGAAATGGACATTGACTTACATTAAAAGCTCTAACCGTAACCTCCGTTTATTTTTCTTTTTTAATTTATTTTAAAGAAAACAAAGGACGAGCCATATTTTTTGATAAATTGAGTTTCTACTCACCATAGACAGAAACACTGAATGTTTTTGATGACCATTTCGCACCAATTATCTCTAGTTCATAACATCCAGCATGTTGAGTTCTGGTGTCTGTGATGGCCAGAGATCCAGTCTGATGATCCAGCTTCAGTCTGTCTCTGAATCTCCCATCAAGACCATCAAATATGGAGAAGATTTGCTTCTCTCTGTTGATTTTAGCTATGAGAGACTTTTCAGCTCCAAATTTCCATAGTATGTCGTCATGTTGTATATCAGCAACATCGGTGTGTAAAAGGACAGAATCTCCCTCCATCACTTGACACTGACTGAACATCATCTGTCAGAGCAACAAAAACACCGTCATGACAAACAAAAGAGATTTTACACAGATTAAGGCTCCTGGTGGTTTGCAAAGCATGACATCAACTGCTGTTTGAAACTAGATGTGAACTGCTTTTTGACTCATGAATTTACATATATTACATGATCTTATATTACTTTTTTTGTTCATGATCATTTTAAGAAGTAGCTGGGCAGGATTTCTAGTTTTCTGGTAACCATCATTGAAATTAATATATTTGGAAATTCCAAACAAACAAATAATAAATAAATAAATGGCCGGATATATGAATGTGGCTTTAGTAGAAGATTCACTTCCTGTGGTTGAGTTTTTCATTATAGACATTTATTCTCCATGACTTTTAACATTTGAATACATTTTCATGACTTTGCAGGCTAGATAATAACAATTTACAAATGATGAGATCTCACAAAATCTCAGTTGTCTGATTTGATCTGAGATAACAGATCTAGTCTATTCTGATAAGTAGCAGTTACCCTGTTTTGAAACAGATGATATAAACTATAACTTACCTATTAGATGACACCAGCACAAACAGAACAAAACAACCATCTGAAACCTTTTCTTCCATTGTTCAGTGTCTGGTCTAATAAGACTGAATCCTCCCACAACAGAATTCGACCCTTCCAGTTCACACGCTCTGAATGTATGTTATATTACATATCAATGGTCTTCTGTCCTGTAGGCTTCTCATAGACTTTACCTAATAGTAGAAAACAATCTTCATCTTTATTATTTAACATTGATAATGTTTAAAAGTTATAGTTGTCTGACTATATTAACTACTACTAATAAAAATAGAGGCGTGGAAGGTTGTCAATCTCCTTGAATTACATGGTAAAATATGTCTTACTGTTTTTAAAAGTATATATATATAATATCAGTCAACTAAATTATCTATTCATCAGTAATTGTATATGAGGTGTGATTCTAGCAGCTCAACTCAGTCAAACTGAAAGCTGTTGTGGTTGATTTTCTTCAGAAAAGTGTTTTGATCTCTTGGTTTGACAAACATCTATGTGTTAGTTTGTACGTGAAGGGCTTCTTCTTCCTGCAAGTCCCACTGTCTGACTTCCTGTCTAGATAAAACTTCTTTTACAGTCAAATAAAGTACTGACAAACAGTCAAACAACATTCACAGTTTACAGGTATAAGACTGATGCCATTTGTCTGGACCGGAAGAGGGCCACAGTCTGAAAAGACAAAGAAGTCTTACGGGAATCAACATCTAAACTCTCTCTCACAAGCCTAAGATCCTCATGCAAGACCACACACCCAACAGACAACTCCCAGGCAGTGCCGCGTTAAGCCTTTGCAGGGCCCTGAGCAAAAATGCGATCAAACACTGAATAAAGATGGGTACGATATACTCGTGAAATAAAAACAATCCCATAGGAGGCAAAAAATTATGTACATAAATTAAACAATATTATAAAGTAATAATCTTACAAAATCAGCAACAGCCCAGCAAATAAAATTAAATATCACTCAAAGTTATAGACATTTTAAAAATTTATAATTTTGTTTCTCTCTTTAACAACATTAACTTACAATAGTGAAAGACATCTTCCCTCAGGTATTTGTATGTATTAAGCACCGACAAACACAACAGCAGTTGACCATAGTGCTGTTCAAATAAAAAAAAAAAACAGTAACAAGAATTACACGAGTAAACTCAAAAGTAATGTAACATAGCAAACAAACTTAAAAAGTTTAAAAAGCCTAGGTAAGAAAATAAGATTTAAATTTAGTTTTAAACTCATAGACAGAAATTGAAGCTTTCACAGTTAAAGGAAGGTTATTCCATAGCCTCGGTCCAACTTTTGCAAATAGTAAAACGTAGATAGTTGCCTATGTTTTCTAGCTGGATGTTGTGCTTACGATCAATAATCACATCTCTGCATTCAACCAAACTGATTTGCAGAAATCAAAACACGAGTCCCACTCGCTGTGAAGCGGGAGCGACTAAGTGGAAGAGGATTCTGCTTGGTCTAAATGCCTTTGTTCGCAATTCAAACAATGCTTTGGAAAAATAAAATTAATTTAAACTGATGCCTTAAATACGGGCCGATTCCGTATTATACAGAACGGTTGGCAACCCTATATAAAATGTAAAAGACAATTGACTTGTGGGGCCCCCTAGTGTTCGGGGCTCTGGGCTGCAGCCCATGTTGCCCATTAGGATAATGCGGCCTTGCTCCCAGGTCTTTCACAAAAACTACCTCCTGTATGTAAATTAAATACATGTTCCCACAGAAATCAAAGTTATTCACTTGCAACCCTTAAAAGTGATATGCTAAAACCCCTGCAATAAACAAACAACACCATTTGGTAACTTTAGGGTTTCTCTGTGTACTTAAGGAAATGTCGCAAGCCTGTAGCGTGGTGTGTCTTTACACTCCACACTATGTATTTTTCTAAAGTCAGGTATGCATTTCTTAATCTTAGATTTATCTTTGAGAATTTGATGTTTTGTATTTATTTGATTTGATATCTCTAAATTGGCATAACTGTTTAACTGTAATTGGCATAATACATATTTACTTTTTTAATTTATTGTAGTTAATGTTATCGCATTGGATTGAAATTTAGTGACTTTGTTCACAAAGGGTATAACTACTTATTTTTTTTATATATAATTTTCATACTTTTTTGGGTGAGATTTTTGTTACACTTGTGGTGTTCCTGGGCAAAAATTACCCGGCCTCAAAAAATTAGTTATAAATCACTCATTATGCTATATGATCAACAAAGTTTGGATTCAATCTTTTTTGTCAACTTTTCTTTCATTTCGGATTGGTTTTTCTATTTATATTTGCATCTGATTAATCGTAGGCCTCATTTATCTGAGAGTATGCACCTCATTATTTGAGTGAAAAAAGCATTATTTATGAATAATTTTCACAATATTAAATAAAAACTGATGAAAATTTGCACTTGTACTTTAATGTTTAATAAGGAAGTTTACTTTTAAATGCTTTTATTTTGTACAAAATGGCACAAAGTCTCACTTGTGGTGTTCCCGGGCAAAAATGGACCGCAAAAACTCAAAATCCAGTTGCGCGTGAAATAAGGTGGTTTATTGATCCTCACGAAGAACTGGCAGTAATCAGAAGCATAAATGTGCAACAATAGTTGATTGCGTAGACAGCAACAAGTGAAATAATCCAACATGAGCAGAAATCCAGGGCACCTAACAACTGGAACTCCAATCCCAGCGATAACGTCCTCACGTCCTTGCTTTACAGCAAGAGAAACAAGAACAGCAAACAATGCTAGACACAGACAAGAATAGGACAAGGCATGAACAACAACTAACTGACGACAGTAACACCAAACAGAGTGGCATGTAGGCACCGAGATAAATATCAGGTGCAGCCGCTCTGATTCAGTAAACCCTCACTGCAGAACAAAGATCCAGGGGGTGGGGTTGGGTCTACATCCAGGGGGTGGAGATGGTAGGTTTAGGGGTGGGGATGGGTGGGTTTACGGATCAGGGGGTGGAGACAGGTAGCTTTAGGTATATGTAAGGTGGGAGGAGTTGGATCTAGATCCAACCACACCCCCTGGATCTTGTGTTCTGCAGCGAGGACCATCTCCCATAATTAGCTCATCAGCACCAGGGTTGCTGGGCAACGCTGACAAGCAATCAGCACAGAGACAACACATTAGGGGTGTTCGGTTCCGGTTTTTTTGGAGTCGACTCCGACTCCCGACTCCTAATTTTGGAGTCGGTGGAATCGACTCCTCGACTCCATTTACTTTGAATTAAAATGGGGTCAGGATTCAGAAGGTGCGTCTCAATATGCTTCCTCGTTTCCTCACTTCTCGCTCGTATGTCCTACGACCCTGAAACCGATCGAGCTCCGCTCTCATGTAGGACATCTAAATTCTTTAATTCCACCGGGAGGAGGGCGAGGAACAAGGAGGCTTCCTGAGGAGTCAAGAGCGAGGATACAAATGTTTCCTATACTAAAATGTTTAATCAACTAAACCTTATAAATCCCCCTCCTTTTCACATCGCAGCTTCTTCAAATCATATTTAAGT
Source organism: Barbus barbus (assembly GCF_936440315.1). Lineage (NCBI taxonomy): Eukaryota > Metazoa > Chordata > Actinopteri > Cypriniformes > Cyprinidae > Barbus > Barbus barbus. The sequence goes on along the minus strand of NC_136737.1, from coordinate 7,526,427 downwards.
GTGCAATATGTTAGTATTAGTGCTGTCAATCGATTAAAAAATTTAACTAATTAATCACAATTTTTTCCTGAAATTAATCGCGATTAATCCCACCTAACATTAAACTTTTTAAATCTACTTTTATATTGCAATAATTTCACATTTAATCTTCAAATTAATGTAGAAACAACATAAAGACGGTATATTTTTAATATTTGATTAATGGCATCTTTTTAATGAATGAAGGCCAGTATCACTGACACCAATATTGATGTCTCTATAAAATAATTTTTCCCTAATATTTAACCATTGACTATTGCCATTCAACATTACAGTATAATTGAGAGCCATCAATTTTAATATTTATTAGACTTTAATAAAAATAAATTCTAATTTAAGTGAACTTTAAACAATTTTCTCATAAACACAGTATAACCAATGTCATATTTAGCTACCTATACCCTTCAGCAAGTAGGAAATATACAGAAATTGAATAAAGTTATCAAACACTAAATTCTAAATTAAATACAGATGAGTCCTTAAAGCTATAAAGTTATTGATTTCCTTTTTTTTTTTTTTTTTTTTTTTTTTGTTCTTTGATGAACAGACATCACAGCAGCTGGGTTAATAGGTTATTTTGGCTGCTTTTTCTTTAAGAGCTGCCGAGGCGGATCTGACACGCATCGTGTTTTCTCTCAACTCACTTTACATTTTCTGACCCACTTCAGGTCTTAAAGTCTCTATTAATGATCTGACGAGTGTGTTAGATGAGTGAGAAAGTGCAGGACAGTTTTGAAAACCATTTCAGAGACATGTTCTTAAATGTGACTCATATATTTCACGCAAGCACAGTTTTAAGGCAGTTTTAATCACCTTCATGACTTAACTGACCACGACATTGCATGCACATCGTTTCTTTCGCGCTTTGATATGAAATGATAAAGGCTACAGCGTGCGGCAGCGCCTTTGTTCAGTACAGTACAGTTTCCGCGCTCCTTTGACTCACGCCTGACGCTGAAGTGAAGTTGAAGCACGCGTCTGAAACATCTCCTATTTTAAATGCTCGTAAAGACGTTCTGTGACTAAATTAGCAAGAAAAAAGAGACAGAGGCAGCAGTTGTGAGTGGGGTGGCCAACACTAGCCCCGCCCCTGTGTTAACGCCGTTAAATATTTTTAACGCGTTAAACTGAAAAACTTAATCACCTGCGTTAACGCGCTAATTTTGACAGCACTAGTTAGTATTAATCATTAAACTTGTAAAAGCAGACTTGTTTTAGACAGTGTATTTATCTATTTATTTTGTATATTATTTTATATAATTTTAATGTAGTGAAGCTATGAACTTTAACATAAGCATGTTTAACTTTATTTTTTAACTTTTTTTGTTTAACATTGAAAAATATTAGTTATATTATATTCGATCTGGTTGAAATATTTCCACACAGTTGAGGTCGGGGTTGCTATTATAAGTTAACGTTACTGGATTCAAAAACAGTCATCACTCAACAGTATCACTCAATCAACCACCACTTGCCAATTATGGGCATGTCCCACTCTCATCCTGAGGACTGGTACATGATTGGTTCGTAAAACCTACTGCAGAGTTTTGTGCCAATCACAACCAATTGACTGTATTGAACCACATCATGATTGATTGAGCCGCAAAACAGACCCAACAGAAAAAAAACTATCTATACATTATTGTTCTTTGTTTTCCTGGCATTACTTATTTTTTCTTCTCATTTCTTTATCTTTTTGTTTTAATTTCTGTATCTTTACGTTCATTATAATCTTTTCGTTATAATGAACTGTTGCTGTGTTGAACTTGAAAAAAACACTCGACACTGGGAGTCGATTCCTGACCTGGAGTCGATTCCGACACTAGGGCTAGTGAGAGTCGAGGAATCGACTCTTTTGGAGTCGACTCCCCATCTCTACAACACATAGACAGAATGAACACACAGACCCATGAACCGTGACAGTGCCATTCCGTACAGAATAAAATCCTTTCAAGACAAACTCCCTGATTAGACATTAAAGCACATGACAATGTGTACAAAAAGGTAACTAATCGTTCAAAAGTTGGAAAATTCCTGTTTATTTTTACATATCTGTCAATCTGAGGCATTGCTATGGGTTGTGTGTTTTGCTTGACTGACTGATATTCCACAGATATTCCAAAAATATTCACATTTCTTTACTTGGACAAAATGGCGCCGCTGATGGCAGCTATTGTGAGTTGCTCCTCAGTGTTCGTATTGTTTTTGTTTGTTTTTCCTGTTTTTTGTTTTTCAAATAAGATCAGTTTTACCAGGGATGATCTGCTGAACATTCGGCAGAACACACCACAAAATCTTCTACCAGTTTTTGATTTTTCGGACGTTTTGCTGGACATTGTAGTTGGTGGAGCCGTAGCTCTGGTCAAACGCTACAGGAGGCGCAGACAGGAAAAGCGAGCCGGCGCGCTCGTGAAACTTCGTCAGCGCGGATTTCGAACGGCGTTGCCTAGCATCCATCTGGCAAATCTCCGCTCTCTACCCAACAAAACGGACGAACTCCTTCTGCTCTCCCGGACAAACAAGGACTTTTCTAACTCTGCTGCTCTGTGTTTCATGGAAACCTGGTTGAATGGCGACATACCGGAAAGAGCGCGATTCATCTGCCTAACTACCAGCTGATCAGAGCAGATCGGGACACAGAATCAACGGGGAAATCGCGTGACGGCGGGACGTGCTTTTACATCAATGAGAGGTGGTGTACAGATGTAACTGTGTTAAAGAAGATGTGCTGCTCAGATCTAGAAACGCTCTTCATTAACTGCAAGCCGTTCTATTCGCTGCGGGAGTTCTGCTCGTTCATTCTCGTGAGTGTTTACAGTCCACCGCAAGCGCACGTGACCACAGCTCTACAGAAACTCGCTGATCTGATCACAGAGAGTGAGCAACAACACCCGGACTCTGTTTTAATCATTCTCGGGGACTTTAATAAAGCAAATCTCTCCCGTGAACTGCCAAAATACAGACAGCACATCACATGTCCCACCAGAGACAGTAATATATTGGATCACTGTTACACAACAATAAAGGATGCATATCACTCTGTCCCACGAGCAGCTTTAGGACTCTCTGATCACTGTTTGGTTCATCTTATTCCGACCTACAGGTAGAAACTTAAATCTGCAAAGCCTGTATTAAGATCTGTTAAAAGATGGACTAACGAAACAGAGCGGGATTTACAAGCCTGTTTCTCTCTCACTGATTGGACTGTTTTTGAAGCTGCTGCAAATGACCTGGACGAGCTCACAGAGACTGTAACATCTTATATCAGTTTCTGTGAGGACATGTGCATTCCTACCAGGACTCATCTATTCTACAACAATGACAAACCATGGTTCACTGCAAAACTCAGACAGCTCCGTCAGGCCAAAGAAGATGCTCACAGAAAGGGGGATAAAGTCTTGTACAAACAGGCCAAATACACACTGGAAAAGGAGATCAGAGTGGCAAAGAGGAATTATTCTGACAAGCTCAGGAACAAATTCTCTTCCAGTGATCCTGCTTCGGTGTGGTTAGGATTGAAGGACATCACCAGCTACAAAACACCACCCCCCAGCACTCTGGAGAATCAACACCTGGCAGACGACTTAAACGAGTTCTTTTGTCGTTTTGAACGATCAGCTACCAAATCTGACCTCAGAAGACTACGGAGGGTAGTCCGGACTACCACTCACATCCAGCACACTCCCTCTTTGAACTGTTACCATCTGGTCGACGCTACAGAGCTCTGAGCACCAGAACGACCACACACAGGAACAGTTTCTTCCCTCAGTCAATACATCTCATGAACACTCAATAAATAAACGTGGAACACACAACTAATACATTATCCATTCACCACACTCACTTATTTTATTTTTATTTTTCTAATTTCTAATTTGCACATACTTGACCTGTATATACATAGTCGCCTATATTATATATTGTGTATTTTTTTGCTGCTTTGTACATTGGTTATTGGCTATTTCTTGTTATTTTGTTTTATTACCTGTGTCCTGTCCTGTTACTGTCTTTCTGTTGCACTGTGGAGCTTCTGTCACTATAACAAATTCCTGGTATGTGTAAACATACTTGGCCAATAAAGCTCATTCTGATTCTGATTCTGATTTGGTGTCTTTGTTTACTGTCAACACTGTATTCTTTCTCCTGATTTAATGAAATAAATGGAGCCCATATTTTTTGGGGTCTATGCCTAAGATAGCTATGACTTGCAACTTACATATTGGCAAGTTTTTGAAAAGTCAATCTTAAAAATGTGACTCAGCACAGTTTGTTGTGATATTGAGAATAGATTTATATGTTGTACTGCCCTTCCATCCTCAGGGGCTCAGTAGAGTTACCAAAAACAATTAACATTTCAAATGGCTGTAAATCAAAGTCTGATTATAGTTTTAAAGAGAAATTTGTCAGGACAACTACTTATGCTACGTTAATTAAATAATGTTGGGCACAGTTGGGCACATGTATGGAAAGTTGGTATAAAGGTGTTTTTAAAAACTGTTCTTTTTTTTCAGCCTGCCCCTTACATATGTTATATATGTTTGCACAATGAACATGGTAAGATAACCCTTTGATCAAAAAAGATTGCAATCCCCCTCATTTTTTTGTTAAACTTTTGAAACTACATTACCCATGAGCCTCTACCATTCTATCGACAAAAAGCAGTGCTGGTATTTGTAGTTTACTGAAGTTACGCTCAGGGTTAGGGTTACGATCTCGGGAAAGTGGTAATTTCTCATGAGATAACACTGCATTATTAACTAAAGGTATTACTGATGTAATAATAACAACAAAACATACTTTGCAACATTAATCCATTTTTAATTTGGGTTAAAAGACAGTCCAATCACAGCGACGTCTGTGAGTGCCAAGGGAACTTCAAAGCCAATGGCAACCTAGCTGAGCAGAAGCGTCACACTTACTTGTCCGTATATGGTCATCTATGACAGGATCTTCCGGGTTCTTGTGGTGAATGGACAGAATCTGTTGAGGATTTATCTGTCTCCACTCAATATAAAAGTGCAACAACAGATTGTATAATGGGGTTAACCTGATGCAGCAATAGATTTGTTGATTACAGTGATTATTATTTATTTTTTTCAAACAAAGATGTAATGGTTCCCATTGAATGCACTGTTTACACTAATGTAAATTAATGTACAATATCCAAACTCAAAAGTTTGCATATACCATGTGAAAAATAAATAATGTCAAAATATTTCAGTTGGTTTAAAAAACAAAACAAAAAAAAAACCCTGATGATCATTCAAACAAGCAGTATTTTCAATATTGCTTCTGTAACATTTACAGTGTTATAGTGTAAGGTAAACAATTAATCACTTCTATGTTTCCTGGAGATTGACCCAACAGACTTACCATTCTTAGATCTGCCAGTTGAACTTTAGGAATAATAATAAAAAAATAAATAAATACACATTTTGTTTTGTTTTCATCGTTATAAGATGCCAAATAATATGCAATGCTCCAACTGAAAATATATTAATTTTATTCTATTTAACAAAAAGATATGCAAAAAATTAAGAACAATACTTCAATATTTACAATTATCTTTAAAAATATATTATCTCCTGTCTACTGTAATCATTGTTTGCTTCTATTGTGACTAAGTGAAAGACACAAATATATTTAATAACAATTATAATTTTATGATTATAAAAGTCAACCATTTTGAGCAAGATATATATATATATATATATATAGAGAGAGAGAGATTGTGACAGTATTGCAGTTCTCACAGTAGAGATGGGAGTGTTGACTGTAGAGGATAAATTAATACACGGAGACATGTTAAGACTGGAAGTTGGCAGTAAATGGCTGAGAGCAGATATATGCTACATGACAGAGAAGTGGAAGCTTTTAGAAGAGCTGATGTTGTGGAGAGGTGATGGAGTAATTATGAGAAATCCCGCAAGACAGGAAGTGAGACAACATTGAGAACAACAAATAGCAGACAATAATATGCTGTAACTGCAGTGTATAACAATAAACAGAACAGTATCGTCTGTTGGTGTGGATGTTAAAATATTTACCATTATATATCTTGTTCTTGGTGTGAACAGCTTTAAGTGATCTGATTTGGCCAAATTAATTGAAGATCTGATTTGTCACGTGACAAGTTAAACTAGCATTTCCAGACTCTTGCTTTTTAGACAGATCCGCTCAATAAAAATCAACATGGAAAGAAAAGCAGACTCTGAGGTGTGGCCAGATATCATGTACTGTTAGAACGGGAAGAGACTGTTAAGGTAATGTTAATCTGTTAAGGTTAATAATAAAAAAAAAAATGGACTTAATATAAACTTTGATATAAACACTCTGACTAATAACAATGGGCACAGTCTGCATGAGAGTTGAGGCAATGGCCAGTGACAGCAGCAGGAGTAAAAGTGGTATAATTTTCTACGAGAACGCTAGTACAATATTGTATGAATTTGCTGACTTGTTAAATTGTATGAATTATTGCTACTTCGACGTGACACTTTGTTGGGGGTTCTTGCTGATGGGGCTGTGGGATAAGTGTGATAAGCAAAGTTTAAGAAACATCAAATGCTGTGCAATATGTATCTGCAGTACAGATCAGTCAAGGTGCTCAGACCAACACAGACGTACCATTGGAAGTGTTTGCCTTTGCAGCTTTTGGTCTTCTCCGTAAACGCACAGTCAAATTCAAATACCATGACAGGCCTTCCTTTGGTCTTCCCTTTCAGCTAAAACAAAGAGAAATACATGTTGAGACAGTGTGTTAAAAATGATCTATGACCAAAATATTTATGTTATTATTAACACATAAAATAAGGATATTATAACTAACAAAACCTGTGAAGGGTTGAATCTTTGAAGGGTTTGTTCAACCTCCTTGGCAGCTTCTTCAAGATCAGCATTGGGAGCTTCGAGTTCAAGTTCCCTGCAGCTTTCTGTCAGAATTGGTCAAAATTATGAGATTATGAGATTTAAAAATGTCATGAAGCACAGAAAGAGAGCGAGAGCAAAACTATATGTGTAAATGAATTATGGATCACAGTTCGGAAAAATAAGTGATGGCTTTTACAAGAGATGATTTCTTAAAAGAGCTGCTGGAGAATGTGATCTGAGGAACTGCGAGACAGAAAAAAACAATATTGATTTATAAGTTCTTCAGTACAAGCTGTTCCACTAAGAACTAATTTGAATGCATACGCTTCCATTTTAGCACAAGACGTGCAACGCAGAAACACTGAAATAATTAAAATAATGATCTCATTAAAAAGGAAAAGATTGATACCCTTACCTGTTTGAAGGTGCGTGTGCATCAGGTGAACTGGGGCGAATCGAGCCTAGCTGGTGAGGTCACTTCCGCTGAAGATGGGCGCGGTGTTTGGACGCATCTGCTTCCACTGAAGTTAATGGGAAGAATTGGCTTATCATATACACGCAAAATTGACTTTTGGCGTGTGCATTATACGCAATTGGAAAGTGTAATGCCCTGTTATTTATACGCAGATTGAAGAGAACGGGTTGGTGAGACGCTGAGGAAGATTCAACTGACTTGGATGAGCTGGCGGGAGATTTGTTTTCAGGAAACGTCAGGACAAATTAATTGATTCTAAAAGGACAAAACAGGAACGGTTCTTGAGTTGAAGTAGGTGGATATAATGGACGATTCTTCGGATGATGGTAATCAAGATATGGAGTTCCAAGAAGTATGATATAATAAAAGGAAAAAAGGAAGTAACATGGGTGATGAGTCTGAATATGAGAAACTATGTACAAGTAAAACCAGGGATTCAGGGCAAAGGATGTTGAGAAACAGTGAGGAAAAGGAAATTAAGGTTATGATCACATTTGTCAAACAAGCAGAGCAATACATGCATCCTGTTAAACTATCAAAAACGATAGAAAAAGAAGTGGGATCCGTGAAAGGGGCAACATGTCTGAGCAATGGAAGAGTCTTGATTAAGTGTAAGGATGAAAATCAGAAAGCAAAGATTCTAAAACTGAAAACACTAGCTGGTGGTAAAATAAATTGTGCTGGAATAGATGTGAAGAAACGTGGCGTTATCTCAGCAGTACCCTTAAATGTAACTATGGAAGAAGTAAAAGGAAACTTGATTGGAGGCAAAGTTGCTTTGGCTAGAAGATTGACGACATGGAAAGATAATGAAAAGTGTGATAGTCTTTCTGTGCTGTTACACTTTGAAGACAGCAACCTACCAGTCAAGGTGAAGATAGGTTTCATCAGTTATGTGGTACGGGAGTATGTACCCCCTCCTTTGCGTTGTTATAAGTGTCAGCGCATAGGACATACTGCTGCTGTTTGCAAAGGGAAAATGCGTTGTGCAAAATGTGGAGGGGAGCATGATTATGGGAAGTGTCAGGAAGGAGCTGAGATCAAGTGTTGCAACTGTGGGGGAGAGCACAGCGCTGCATATGCAGGATGTCCAGTACAGCAACAGGCTCGTGAAATCCAAAAAGTAAAATCCACCCAGAATGTAACATATGCAGAAGCAGCTCGTAGAGTGAAACATGTAGACGCTACAAGAATACATATTGGACCGGAACAAACCTCTCAGAAAGACAAGTCAATGGAACAGCTGAACTTGATAAAGAATGACTCAAATGACAACATTAACATGAGCAAAACTGATTTTGTGGCATTTATCTGTGCAGTGGTGAATGGCACTGGGCAGGTAGAAAGAAGATCTGATAAAATAAAAATTGTGGTAGAATGTGCAAACAAATTCTTGAACTGCATCGGTATATCAGCAGAGCAAATTCACAAGATACTACAGTCTAAAGAAGGGAGAACAGAAGGTAGTATAACAACAAATTATGATGCATCTCAATGTAATTATATATAAAATCATCATGTCTTTCCTGTTGCTTCATTGGAATGCCAGAAGCCTAATTGCTAATGGACAGGAGTTTAAAAAGTATATTATAGATATGAATAAATCTCCTGATATCATTTGTATACAAGAAACATGGTTATGCAAGTCATTGGATTTTAGGCTGAATGGCTATGAGGTAATAAGGAAGGACAGGATTAATGGTAGAGGTGGAGGGTGTGCAACATTCATAAAAGAAAATGTGATATATAGACAAAGAAATAATGAAGGTAATGCAGAGAGCATTTGTATAGAATTAATGGGTACACAGGGGGTAGTCAAAGTGTTAAATTTCTATAATCCATGTTCAGAATTAACAATAGATATCCTGAAAAGTGCCATGGGAGAAAAGGCAAACAAAATGATTATATGTGGTGATTTTAATGCTCACAATTGTATTTGGGGTAGTAGGAATACAGATAAAAATGGAGAAATAATAGAAGAGTTCATGGAAGATAACTCTTTAGTATGTTTAAATGATGGAAATCCAACAAGAATCGACATAGCAAGAGGTGGAATGTCATGTTTGGCTATCACAATAGTTTCAGCATCATTAGCTGGTAAATGTGTATGGTCAGTATCTAAGGATAATATAGGAAGTGATCATTTTCCAGTGACATGTGCAATTCAAAATAAGATTCAACTACAAAAATGTAATTATGGTGTAAAATGGATATATAAGAAAGCAGATTGGGGAAAACTTCAAACGTTATGTGAAGAACAATTCAAAGATCTGTCAGTAGAGGGTAGTGTTGATGACAGATATAATAAAGTAGTGAATGGCATTTATTTTGCAGCCTCTCAGTCTATCCCACTATCAAGTGGTATAAGTACAAGAAAGAATGTGCCATGGTGGTCAGAGGAGTGCTCGGCAGCAATCAGAGAAAGGAATAAAGCATTTCAGTTTTTAAAAAGAACACTCACCCCAGAAGCAGTCCTAGATTATCAAAGAAAAAGGGCTTATGTTAAAAAGATTATTAAAAGTACAAAAAGGAAAGCATGGCAAAACTTTTGCGATACAATAGGGAGGGAAACCGAAATAAATGCAGTCTGGCGTATGATTAAAAAGATGAATGGAATTGACAGCTTTAAAAAAATACCTGTAATGGAGGAAAATGGGAAGGTAGCTATCACAGATAAAGACAAGGCTACTATGTTGGCTCAAACATTTGCTAAAGCTCATAGCATTGAAAATTTAGATGATACATTTTTAACAAGACGACAACAAATTAAGAATATCTATGGAGATGCTTGCAAGAAAAAGCAAGATTTTATTTTGGATGATGAGTTTAGTTATTTTGAATTAAAAACAGCAATTAATAACTCAAAGAGTACCACACCAGGGAAAGATATGATAAGTTATAGAATCTTAAAGAAATTATCCCCAAAAGCATTAGAAGCATTATTGGACTTATATAATTACATATGGAATGAGGGTATCCTTCCTAAGCAATGGAAAACGGCAACTGTGCTCCCTCTAGCTAAACCTGGGAAAGATTTAACAAAATCTAGTAGTTATAGACCCATCGCTCTTACTTCTACACTATGTAAAGTAATGGAAAAAATGATTGTGAGGCGAATGAATTACATTTTAGAGAAAAGGGAATTGTTATCAACATTTCAAAGTGGTTTTAGGAAAAGTAGGTCTACAGCAGATGCTTTAGTATTGTTTGAAAATGAAGTTAAAAAAGCTTTTGTAATGAAAGAGTACATGATTGCAATTTTCTTTGACATAGAAAAGGCTTATGACACTTTGTGGAGGGAAGGTTTGCTGAATAAAATTGGAATAGGTGGCAAATTTTATAATTGGGTTTTAGATTTTTTATTTGAACGCACTTTTCAGGTGAAAATTGGGGAAGAATTATCAGCTCCTTATAACATTCTAAATGGAACTCCACAGGGTAGTGCAATTAGCCCATTATTGTTTAATTTAATGATCAATGATGTTTTTGATAAAGTTAATAAACCAGGAATAGGATTGGCTCTTTATGCAGATGATGGAGCATTATGGAAGAGAGGCCGTAATATTAAAAATGTGGTTAAAGGCATTCAGGAGTCAATTAAAGAAGTGGAAGAATGGTCATTGGATTGGGGTCTAAAGTTTTCAGTCTCAAAAACACAATATATGTTATTCACAAAGAACAAGAGGAATGAACATTTAGATCTGAAGTTGTATGACCAAACATTGGAAAGAGTACCTGTTTTAAAATATCTTGGATTATGGTTTGATGGAAAATTAACATGGAAATGTCATATCAGTAAAATTGAGTCAAAGTGTAAAAAGATCTTAAATTGCATGCGTACGGTTGCTAGTCACAATTGGGGAGCTAGCCGTAGTGCATTGTTGTGCATGTATCAAGCATTGATTCGTTCTTGCTTTGATTATGGATGTATTGTGTATGGTTCGGCAACCAAGTCTTTACTGAAAAAATTAGATATAATTCAATCCAAAGCACTAAGAATATGTTGTGGAGCAGTTAAAACATCCCCTGTAGATGCAATTGGAGTAGAAATGGGAGAGATGCCTCTAGATATTAGAAGGGAAAAACTGGCAATTACGTACTGGGTAAATCTTCAACAATCAGCAAATAATCACATTACTCGCAAAGTATTGGAGGAGTGCTGGGAATACTCATATGATGGAGGACACCGTTTTGGATGGAAGAGCAGAGTATGGGCTAAGGAATGCGGCATGGATAATAAGATCTTCTGTCCCAATATACCACTTACTGATACTCCACCATGGAAAGTCCCTGAACCGCTTGTAGATTTGAGCTTACTAGACAAGTCCAAAGAGGAGTACATTGGAAATGAGGTTAATGCTTTTTTAAAAAACACATTTTATTCAGTACTACAAATATTTACAGATGGTTCTAAGGAACCTATCAGTCAAAAGGTTGGATTAGGTGTATATATTCCACATTTTAAAAAACAGATTAGTTTGAGGTTGACTGATGAGATGTCCGTGTACACTGCAGAGTTAACAGCTATAATAATAGGACTACAGTGGGTGGAACAAGTCAGACCAAATAAAGTAGTAATATGTTCAGATTCTTCTTCAGCTTTAATTAGTATAGTACATGCAAGATCAGACAGAGAAGATTTGTTAATGGAAGTATATTTATCATTATACAGACTGAAAGAGGCTGGAATAGTGGTGTATTTCTGTTGGGTACCAGCACATGTTGGGGTATCTGGTAATGAAGTTGCTGATAAACTAGCAAAAAAAGCACTAGACAAGAGGGAGGTGGATGTTAAAGTACCTATGGGGAAAAAGGAGGCAAAGTCGATTTTAAAGAGAAAGTTAATGAATAAGTGGCAAAATAGATGGGACAGTAGTAGCACAGGGAGATGGTGTTATAGTATCACACAGACAGTAGAGAGGATAAATTGCCAGGGAAGAAATAGGAAAGAAGAAGTATAGTTAAGACTGGGACATACAGGGTTAAACTCAACACTGGCAATTATGGGGTTACATGAAAATGGATTATGTGATGTATCTGAAAGTGTATATCATGTATTATTTATTTGTAGTAGTAAGTATAATAGATTTCGGGATGTATTAGTCAGTTATTTGAAGAATGGAGAGGATAGAATGAGGAATGAGGATATTTTAGGAAAAGGTTTAATGGACAGACAGATATATAGAGCACTAATTGCGTTTATATATGATTCAGGTTTGGGATTTAGAATATAGTATGCTTGAAACGTTGAACCCGCCATGGGGGATGAGTGTGGACGGAGGAGCTGAACACGCAGCGCCGGATGAAGCTCAATGAAACCTCTATTGCAGGTATGTTGAATAATGATGATGTATGTGGGATGATAGAGTAAGGTTCAACAAGGAAATATAGATAGATAGTCAATGGTCCATTTGAGAGAAGGAAAAGGAAACAGTTTTAAACTTCAGACTTATCACCCAAGGTTAATTTGCCATCCAGCACAGTAGGTGGCGATAATGCTCCTTAGGAGTTAATCGCCATTAAACAAGAAGAAGAAGAAGAACGGGTTGGTGAATACTGGCAAAGGAGCCCCATGTAGTGATAGCTGCAGCCCGGAGACCTGCAAGTGGGAGGAGCTTACGCCAAGAACAGCAAGTAGGAGGAGTTTGAGAACAGCAAGTGGGAAGAGTTTACGAGAAGCAAGTGGGAGGAGCTTATGCTGCAAGTAGACAGGATTTCATGGTAGTTTAGAATGACATAAATATAACACATTTTCATAGTAGTTTAAACTGAAATTCATAGTTTTGTCATTGTGTTTGTCCAATTGCACTGTTAACAATGAAATTATGTCTTATTCTTAGTTTTGTCATTATTATTTGTATTCAATACCATTCACTGTCAAAATTGAAATCATGTCTTTACACCTTTTACCATGCTTCGTGATGGTGTCATTTTAAGTCCTTTAACTGTAGTAATTTAAGCATATTTCTGGTTATTACATTTTACTTCTACAATTCTTCTACAGTAGCCTTTAAGGAACATTAAAGTGAGATGCAATTGCACTTTGGAGGTAAATGTGTGATACGTAAAGAAAATGTTGAGTACTGTTAAGAAAATGTAGTTACCATTTGCCTGTACTGCACATTTTTACTTTTCATATTTTTTTTATATCAAATTACAACACATGACAGACTAATGTTCTTCAGAACATGTTACACAAATCAATGTATTAATCTGAAATCTCAGGGTGGGTAAATGATTTTATTTATGATGACTCAAATTATGTACAATCATTCATTCAGCACAATAGACTTGCATGCAGTGGACACTGCAAAATCACAGATGCATTGCTTCGGAGTAAATTCCACGGAGCTTGCCTCGCTTGCCCTTCCTAACATAACCTGGTGGGTACACAAGAAGCACAATGAGCATTAGGGTTAAACCGAATTTAAAACATTCTCCCCATGCCATCCAAGATATGCATGACTTTATTCTCTTGTTGAACATGTACAAACATTTCAAGAATAATTTCTCAGCTCTGTAGGTCAATGCTATGCAAGTTAATGGTGTCCAGAAATTTTAAGTGACGACATTAGGCCAAGAAAATTAGTCTTTATTACTATTTTTATATGAAGTATTCCTATTAAAAACCACTAGATAAAATGCTAGTTTATTCACCATTAATGTACACAAAACTTATTATTGATTATTATTAGTATTAAATAAAAAAAGGTTATTTAAACTATGTTTTAAATATATTACATTGTGGATTAGGATGTTAGGAGATGTGTTCTAATACTTTTGAAAATGTACCTTATTATTTAGAAAATTACACTGTAAAAAGTGAACAGTTGGATCAACTTAAAAAAAAATACTTCAATTGGTAACATCTAATAAAAAAAAATTCAACTTAATTTATTACCTTTATTTGTAATAAGTTAAGTTGAAAAAAAACAAGCATTTTTTTAGGTGTTACCAATTGAAGTATTTAAAAAAAAAAAAGTTTTTAAAGTTGATCCAACTGTTCACTTTTTACAGTGTATCTATCATAGACTGTATAAAAACAGCTATCTATTTACAAACGTTTAAGACATTTATACTTTATAAATCAGTGCAGTCCAAAATGTAAAAAAAAATAATTACGGTAACACTTTCTATGAAGCCCATATTTATAATACATTATAAGGGTATTCTTAAGGCATTATAATGAATGCATAATGCCTTATAAACAACCTTATAATATGTTATATTGTCAATTTTAATACATTATAATGCTTACACATTTGTACATATGACTTTTAAGATTATAATTATTGATAACACAATGAACACCATATTAAATCTACTTTTACATTGATAATGGACTAGATATCTTGACATTATTTAAGATCTGCACAGTATCTTACTACAGTACATCTTGTAAGTGGTCAGGTGTGAAGTGTTATTTGTTCCCTGTGAGGCTAATATTAATTTTTATGTGAGCTAGTTAATCATTTCAACAGAAAAAAAAAAGAAAAAAGCAATGTTTATATGTTAGGTTACATTTTATTTTGATGTCCCCTTTGTCTATTGACTCTATGCAACTTTGCAACTCTCATGTCAACTAGTATTAGTAGGTTTAGGTTAAAGTTAGGGTTGGTAGATGTTGACGTACTCATAAAGTTGCTTAGATAGTCAGTTTGTCTGTTGGGGAACCATCAAAATAAAGTGTTAGCATATATTTAGCAGACAACATACTACTATACTCCAATGACTGCTAGTTGACATGTAGTTGCAGAGTTACTTAATAACAGCTGTCTAAAGGGTACCATCAAAATAATCAAACTGATATTAAAATAGAAATAGTTCAAAGCAATCTGATATCTGATCTTATGGCTTTTTGAGAGAAAAAAATAGTATTATTATTACTATACCTATAAGTGGTCATTGATGGCTTTAGGTAAAGTAGCATAAGAAAGGTGTCAAGATATGAGACTTATAATACATTATAACTATGAGAAATATGATCCATTGTAACTTAAGATGATGCAATATGTTCACTGTGTGTTATAAATCATCATACTCTTAAAAGCTATAACCACTAATAAGTAAATATTATAATACTAATATAATACTAAACTAATCATTTAAAACTGTTCTTATATTCACAAGATGATATAACATATTATAAGGTTGTTGTTGTTGTTGTTTTAAATAATGCATAATGCATTCATTATAATGCCTTATAAATACCCTTATAATGTATTATAAATATGGGCTTTATAGAAAGTGTTACCAGAATTACATTACCTGCTTATGGTCTTCGGTATCCATAACTTGGGAGAGCTATTGTGTTGTATGTAGAAATAAACAAAGATATTGTCAGTCAGGCACATTACAGAGTGTAAGCTGTGTGTGGTACTAAGAAAACGTTGTACAAAAGCCACCAAGAAAATGCACTTTTCACAGCTTGTAATACTTTTTACAAAACAAAACAAAAAAACTTGTACATCACGCTCATCCACTCATCCACCGTGCAGCAGCTGAAAGTCATCTTCTTCGTTTATTTGACGGATCGCAAAACAAATTGCACACTACCGCCACCAGGAGTGTGAACCGATACTACAACCTACACATTAAGCAAACCAATCAAAATCTTCTGTTGGTTTGTACAGCCCACTTGCAGCTTAAGTCCCGCCCACCTGCGGCTGGCACCGCTGGCTCCGACCTCCGTTTATACCCATCTCGCAGGAGCTGAGGGCAGTTATTTTATTAAATATGCATTATTGTCTTTTTTTTTTTTTAAGATGTCTGTTTATTTGCAGCTGGATTTTGCTCTGCCATGGTAAGACATTTAATTGTTAATGCCTATCTTCCAGTTTTGTTTTGCTCCATCTAATCATTTAATATTCGACAGAAATGCATTTGTTGTTGTATTACTCGCAGTTTGTTTTGATTGACCATTGAATGCATTTATAAATATATTTGCTACATTATCTGTTTTGGTAAACGATAAAATCGATCTGCTCAAGTTGTGACGCAGTTACAAATGCAACGCTATATGTTTCGGTTTCTCTTTAAACAAAAACATTGTGCAATTCATGTGTATTGCTTTATGTGGTGCATTCCGAAGTCGGTAATGTGTTTAGTGACCCAGGCGGTGTTCTGACATATTTGGTGTCTATATAAAAAACAAACAAACAAACAAACAAAAAACAGAGCTTCCTGTCGTCTGTTAATGCGACTTGGGGACCACAACTGTATTTACGTGATGTTTTACAATTTTGCGCATAAGATAAATTTGCAACTTTGCATGGAAACATAGCTATTGCACATTTAGTATGTCTCCCTCATCAGAGACACCCAATTCTTAGGCTGTGTTTAACTCCACTTTTAGCCAATAGGGTCTGGCTGCAGACTTGCACTTGCACGCTCAGACACGTGCACTTCCGCGGGTGACGTCACTTGCAGTCTTTATTTTTTTATTTTGTTCTATTTATTGATTATTTTTTGTTTGAATCTCTCAACATTTTACAACAATAGCCAGAAAAAAGAAACTAAGACCAGAAAAAAGAAACTAAATTGCAATGTCACTTGCAATCGCCGCTATTTGCGACGTCACTTGCGTTGCCAATGGAGACGAGACGCTGTGGTGCTTAAACGGTTAAAACTAATTTAGTACAATAACGAACAGGGTCTTGCAAGTCATCTGTAGAAGAAAAAGAAAAGACCCGCAAATCCGTGGCTACAGAAAGTTTCTCGTTAAGAGTTTTCCTCCCTTAGCAAACCATAAACACTTAATATAGCTTAATCTATTAAAATATCAAATTCAATATACAGTTTATTAATATAATGAATATGTATATAGTATTTTCCTCCTATAACGCAAAACATGGGATAATGTAGCATAATGGAGTAAGATGATAAAGTGCAAACTCAATATGCTCCTCATCATTATAAATATATACATAACTAACGTACAGGCAGGTGGACCCAGAATAATCGCAACACGCAAAGTTTCACGTTATTTATTTATTTTCAAATAGAATAAACGGTCTACATATTGTCTTTGTCCATAAGCTATATCACGTGTTGTATTTAAAATGATTTTCTATGGGAGGAAAACGTTTAACGCGCAATTTAATGCATTGCGTCCTTTTAATATCACTTAATGCATTTCATAATGCACGTTCATATCTGCTGGTCTGTATCTTTGAATTGTATCTTTGCCTTGCAAATTCCTCTACTAATGAGCAGATGAGTTGAATCAGGTTTGTTAGATGAGGGAGACATAATAAATATGCAGAAGCACTGCTGTACAGGATAGGTGACTGTCATGTTTCTAAAAAAACAAACAAACAGGATGTTTCCTGTAAAGAAACATCTTATTTCTTTGACTCACTAAAGGAGCACGGCCTTTACTAAACTAATCTGATCTAAACTAGACTAAAAAAACAAAAACAATATTTTGTAGAAAAACATGACATTGTATTGAGTTTCAGTGTTGTGTATGTCATGGGTAATAGGTGTAATGTTCATTATGAACACAAAAATAATTGGTTGCATGAATTCACAATAAAATATTTATAGAGAAAGAGGGTAAAATATGAATCAGTACGTGCTGAAAGATGTTCAATGAGATCGTGTGTAACGTGTAAATCATTGATGTTCTTCTGCTGTTTGTTTGCATGTTACATTATGAATTTAGACATATTCTCTACTCGGTCATCATAATCTGTATTATCTGGAAAAAAAAATTCTACTGCATTTTCCAGTTGTATGTTTTTGTTTGGCTATTGATTCTCAGTTCATTTCTTCTTCAGGTGTGTCCAGTGTTGGTGCAGATATAGTGCCAGTGTTTGCGACGGAGGGAGATTCAGTCACTCTACACACTGATGTTAAAACAATCGATCAAGAAAATATTATATGGTTTTTTAATAACATTCGCATTGCTCAAATCAGTGGAGATCTCAGTAAGATCTGTACAGATGTTCAGTGTAATGCAGGCACTGAGAGATTCAGAGACAGACTGAAGCTGGATCATGAGACTGGATCTCTGACCATCAGAGACATCACAAACACAGACTCTGGACTTTATAAACTGAAGATCATCAGAAGCAGCAGTGACGATGGAAAATCTTCAACGTTTCTCTTGATGGTGAGTCATTTAATAAATATTTAATTGTTAACTAGTGAGAAACTTCTCTTAGTTGAGTATTTAATGTAAAATAAGTATGTAAAATATGTTCATAAGTATAAAAGTAAATATAAATGAATGTTGCTTGTCAGATTCAAAGTCAAGAAAGGGCTTTTGCAATTGCATTAATGTTCAAAGTTCTCTCAGGAACTTTCATCAGCAGAAGGATCCTCACAAGGAGTTGTTGTTTTGTGTTTCAGATTTTTTTTTTGCTGCTAAACGAGGTGAAATGAAGAGAGCAAAGTCAGTGAAGGAGGGAGAATCTGTCACTTTAGATCCTGGTGTAACAAAAAACTTGAATTATTTGATAACGTGGTGTTTTATTGACGTTCTCATCGCTGAAATCACTGGAGATCAGAGTAAGATCTGTACAGATGAACAGTGTGATGAGAGATTCAGAGACAGATTGAAGGTGAATCAGTCGTCTGGATCTCTGACCATCATGAACACCAGAACCACAGACTCTGGACTCTATAAACTACAGATCACCAGCAGCAGTATACGTCGTCGTCGTCGCCACAGCCACAGCATCACCAGTGTGAAAAACTTCACTGTTACTGTTATTTGTGAGTATAATTCTATGTTGCCTAACTTCATTTTCCTTTGAGCAAATACAGTAAAATGTTTTAAATGTATATATTTTTTAGTTTAATATTTTTAGTTTAATTGTGTCATGTTTGAAAAAATAGATTTGATTCAGGTATCAAACAGGGTTGCAAAGAGGGTGGACATAAAAATTCAGAATGTTTTTTAAAAATGCTGGGAAGTTGCTGAAATGTTTCTGAAATTTACCAGACAAATTTCAGCCTATTTGCAACCCTAGTATTAAAGTATAATTGAGATAATCACCTTCACATCATTTACGCAACCAAGACATGCTGTTCACAAGACTGTTAACATTAAAAATTGTATTTTTTTTATGACAGCTCACAGTGATGTGATGCTGTTTTAGCTGCTAAATGTCAAAACCCACCAGATCCCTTCATTTATGAGTTAAATCAATATCAGCTGATGACTAAAGCAGGAAAAGTGTAAACGCATTGGAAAAAAAATAGTTGCTCTTTAGTAATAATGACTGTCTGTCTTTAGCTGTTCCAGATTCAGGTCTGTCTTCAGCTGCTGTAGCAGGAACATGTGCTGCTGCTGCTGTTGGTGTTCTGATGCTGCTGGTGGTGGCTATAGCTCTTTATCAACTGTTCCATCCAGTAGGAAGGAAAGGTCAGTATTAAATTTAGTGATGGGAAGTCTGATTCTTTTCTGTGAAACTAGTTCTTTCAGACCATCCATTTCCCTAACCTGATGTAAAAATAATTATTACAGTTTGTTTACATCGATATTAGGGGTGTACCAATCTTTTTTTTTTTTTGCACCCCAGATTTGGGTCATTTAAAATCCATTCCATCCTGATCTGATACATGTCTTTTCCTAGTGTTAGGTGCACACGTAGTTATTATAATGAATCCTGTGTGTGTGTGTGTGTGTGTGTGTGTGTGTGTGTATGTATAAATATTGTAACGGGGCGAACAAGACGTGAGACGTGTGGATTCAAGAGCAAGCTTTTATTTATAAACATAGTCAATAAACAGGCAGGGTCAAACAACGGCAAACAGGTATGGTACGGGCAAGACACAGAGCAATCCTAGGGCTAGTGAGAGTCGACGATCGGCGAGCAATATCCAACAGGGCAAGGCAGAGAGATAATCCAGGTATACAAGCAGTAGTCCAAGAGAGGTGCAAACAGAGTCCAAAAGGCAAGGCAAAGGGTAAATCCAGGAAACACAGGCAAGAATCAAAACACTAGAAAAACACACAAGGCAAGACTATGACAACAAAGTGGGTCCCGTATCGCAGCTAAAACTAGGAGAGTTATAAATGCAGAACAATACTTGAACTAAACAGAAAAACACAGAATGGCTCGGTAAGGCAGCTAACACTAGGGGAGTGATAAACGCAATACAATACTCGGCAGAGAGGAAGAGGAAGTCCATGGTTTATGTAGGGTGTGTGATCAATGCAATGGATGACGGGAATTGTAGTCTGAGGTGCAATAGTTAGTGTGGTGCAAGAGTCCATTTGGTGAGCGAGTGACCTCTGGTGGTGAGTTAACGAAAGTTTATAGACCAGATTCATGACATATTGTATAAAGGCAAATAGTAACAAAAAAGTAACTGTAATCTGATAATGAGCATTATAAAGTGTAATATACTCTAATTTTGGAATCTGATTATGTAATCCAGATTGCATGTAATCAGTTACTACCCAGCTCTGATTACTCATACAGCCGAATTAACAAGATGGAAATTGTGTGTAAAAATTCTTAACCAAAATTAACTAGTTAACCAAAGTAATGTGTGTTTAATTGAGTTTGTTATTGTTGTTCAAACAGACACCAGGATGCAGCACAATGATCAGGTAAGATACTTTGAACACTAAATCAGTTTACCTACAAAAAGTCAGATTCAGATCTGCAAGCTGGCAACATGTTTGTGTGATTTATGTGGTTTGATTCAGAAATCATTACATTGAAACACAAATAATAACTTACTCTTGAGGACAGCACTATTGTTACTGTTTTACTTCATAATAAACAATGGTGTGGATACATTTTATATGAAATAATTACAATAGTTTATATTATTATCAGAATTATATTTAATATGTTGTTATTTAAAATAAATACAAGGGTGTCAATATTTTTGGCTACAACTTTATATTACTATAGTACAGAAGATGACAGTTTAATGCAGTTTACCAGATTAATTTAGAGAAACATTCCATGTTTATGATAATGTGTTTGATATTTAGGAAAAGAACACCATATGTCCTGTAAACATAAAAATAAATACACCATTACAGTTCCTAGTCTATTTTTTTGTGTAGGTGAATCATTTGTCCTGTTAATTTTTTAACCTACTGTGTTTTCTTTTAGGCGAATGGTGTTTATGATTTGCCGTCTAATCAGAGTGGGATTCCACTGATGGATAATGCCAATGAGAGGTCCTCTAATCACACTGATGCTCAAGTGAAGAACACGACCAATGGCTTGTCCTCTAATCACATTGAGATTGAGCCTGCGGCTACAAGTGAGATTTAACATTACTAATTATTTTGATACTTTCATGGGAGAGGATGGGAAACGGAAGACAATCTCTCATTGCACAGAGAAATAGTGTCATTATACCAAGATTTTAGAAGTCGGTACCGATGCCAAGTGAAATTTCACCTTAACCCTAGTTTTAAGGTGTTACACAGCAAGAACTAATTTGATATTTGACATTACTCATTTAAAATGCCCCTATTATGGATTTTTGAAGCATTACAGGCACGATGAAATGAAAATGAGACCAATCAGATCAGTCACCGCTGATTAGAGTCATGCAAAGGAGGGGTTTGGAAAAATGAATCGTTGAACGAATTAGCAAGTAAAGTAAAAATAAATGCAAATTATAAGACAATGAAAGTGTTTTTTGACCTTGCATGCATGTCAACCTGTTGTTGGGGTCTCCCAAAACAAAAATATTAACCTTTCATTACCGTAATTGGGACACTATAAATAATAAATTAAAGCATGAGTTATATAAACTTGAATTAAAAAAAAGGAAAATAAGCTTTTTTTAAAAAAAAGTTTAAAATTACTTTTCTGTATGTAGAACTTTTTTGAAGCTGCTAAAGTGACACACTGGAACAGGAAGCTGTTGTTTCTTGACCTTTACAATATTTATTTATATTGATATTTCGATACATAAAAAAAGAGAGAGAGAGAAAATCACTGTTAGACCTGCCTGAAGAATTTAAAGCAATATAGTTAGGAAATATACATTTTATTTTAAAGTTAACTTGTATTACAACATAATATAATATTTCTTATTGGATTCAGTTCAGACTATGCCCTTAATACTGTGGCAGTTTTTCCCTGTGATATTGAATATCAGTATTTTTTACAGTGTAGTATTGAAATTAGAAATTTCAGTATTTTGACAAGAACTAAACTGTAAGACCTATAAATGGCTTGAAATACCAGTCCTGTTTGGGGACATTCACTTATAGCTGCTAGCACTGTCTGTTTACATGTGATGTAAGTGTGAATCTTTACTACTGATGATGTAAGTGTTGTTAATTGATATTGTTGGCATTAATGGAAAACACTGATATTATGTTGTTAAGGTACCAAACATTTTTAAATTACCCAGCAAGCTGCTATTAAGATCAACCATTTTTATACTAGAACACCAACTCAGAGTTAACCAGCTTGAAAAATAATTTACTTCATAGTACAGTTAAAACATTTCACTAAGAGTGTTCATTGCATTTCATTCCTTTATGCATAAATTATGTGTGTTGTGTTTGAATGATGACATAGAATATGAAACATCTAATGCCTTATTCCTCAGGAAAAGTGCTACAGCACGATTTCCACATGATAAAACAAAAACAAATAGCCATTTTTTTAATAGTCTTCATGCATTTGTTTTATATATATATATATACAGTATATCTTTGTTGAAATGTGTGTGGGGGGATCACAACTTTGTGAACAAAAATCTGAAAAATTTTTGTATTTTTTTTTAATACGTTTTATACATTTATTTTTGTTTTTCTCTAATAAATGACATTAAAATATCCGATTGACTGATTGATAAAAAGTGGAATCTGTGAGTTTTTGTTTTTCTCAGAAAAGTATTCAAAAAGTTACACTGTTATTAGAGCAATCATTGTGTGTGTCTGTACATTCTGGAAAGTAATTTCAAATTGAATGGATTGAAATGTTCACTTTTAAAGGTTTTAGGTTTCTACTCTGTCAGTTTCTGGTTTTGACACTAGAGTACATTCTAGTGGTATATTATGCACTGCTTATAGTACACACACTTTGTGTATACAGTGGGGCAAAAAAGTATTTAGTCAGCCACCAATTGTGCAAGTTCTCCCACTTAAAAAGATGAGAGAGGCCTGTAATTTTCATCATAGGTACACTTCAACTATGAGAGACAGAATGGGGGAAAATAATCCAGGAAATCACATTGTAGGATTTTTAATGAATTAATTGGTAAATTCCTCGGTAAAATAAGTATTTGGTCACCTACAAACAAGCAAGATTTCTGGCTCTCACAGACCTGTAACAACTTCTTTAAGAGGCTCCTCTGTCCTCCACTCGTTACCTGTATTAATGGCACCTGTTTGAACGCGTGATCAGTATAAAAGACACCTGTCCACAACCTCAAACAGTCACACTCCAAACTCCACTATGGCCAAGACCAAAGAGCTGGCGAAGGACACCAGAAACAAAATTGTAGACCTGCACCAGGCTGGGAAGACTGAATCTGCAATAGACAAGCAGCTTGGTGTGAAGAAATCAACTGTGGGAGCAATTATTAGAAAATGGAAGACATGCAAGACCACTGATAATCTCCCTCGATCTGGGGCTCCACGCAAGATCTCACCCCGTGGGGTCAAAATGATCACAAGAACGGTGAGCAAAAATCCCAGAACCACACGGGGGACCTAGTGAATGACCTGCAGAGAGCTGGGACCAAAGTAACAACGGCTACCATCAGTAACACACTATACACTGCCAGGGACTCAAATCCTGCAGTGCCAGACGTGTCCCCCTGCTTAAGCCAGTACATGTCCGGGCTCGTCTGAAGTTTGCTAGAGAGCATTTGGATGATCCAGAAGAGGATTGGGAGAATGTCATATGGTCAGATGAAACCAAAATAGAAGAAAAAATGCTGAGTTGTATCCAAAGAACACCATACCTACTGTGAAGCATGGGGGTGGAAACATCATGATTTGGGGCTGTTTTTCTGCAAAGGGACCAGGACGACTGATCCGTGTAAAGGAAAGAATGAATTGGGCCATGCACATTTGGCTTCTCAGCTGTTCCATGGCCAGGTGTGTGTTATTCCCTCATTATCCCAATTACAATGAGCAGATAAAAGGTCCAGAGTTAATTTCAAGTGTGCTATTTGCATGTGGAATCTGTTGCTGTCAACTGTCAAGATGAGATCCAAAGAGCTGTCACTATCAGTGAAGCAAGCCATCATTAGGCTGAAAAAACAAAACAACCCCATCAGAGAGATAGCAAAAACATTAGGCGTGGCCAAAACAACTGTTTGGAACATTCTTAAAAAGAAGGAACAAAATCTGAAAAATTTTTGTATTTTTTTTTAATACGTTTTATACATTTATTTTTGTTTTTCTCTAATAAATGACATTAAAATATCCGATTGACTGATTGATAAAAAGTGGAATCTGTGAGTTTTTGTTTTTCTCAGAAAAGTATTCAAAAAGTTACACTGTTATTAGAGCAATCATTGTGTGTGTCTGTACACACACAATGGTGTAATTTGGTGAGCTCAGCAACACCAAAAGACCCGGAAGACCACCGAAAACAACTGTGGTGGATGACTTCTTTCCCTGGTGAAGAAAACACCCTTCACAACAGTTGGCCAGATCAAGAACACTCTCCAGGAGGTAGGTGTATGTGTGTCAAAGTCAACAATCAAGAGAAGACTTCACCAGAGTGAATACAGAGGGTTCACCACAAGATGTAAACCATTGGTGAGCCTCAAAAACAGGAAGACCAGATTAGAGTTTGCCAAACGACATCTAAAAAAGCCTTCACAGTTCTGGAACAACATCCTATGGACAGATGAGACCAAGATCAACTTGTACCAGAGTGATGGGAAGAGAAGAGTATGGAGAAGGAAAGGAACTGCTCATGATCCGAAGCATACCACCTCATCAGTGAAGCGTGGTGGTAGTGTCATGGCGTGGGCATGTATGGCTGCCAGTGGAACTGGTTCTCTTGTATTTATTGATGATGTGACTGCTGACAAAAGCAGCAGGATGAATTCTGACGTGTTTCGGGCAATATTATCTGCTCATATTCAGCCAAATGCTTCAGAACTCACTGGACGGCTCTTCACAGTGGAGATGGACAATGACCCAAAGCATACTGCAAAAGCAACCAAAGAGTTTTTGAAGGGAAAGAAGTGGACTGTTATGCAATGGCCAAGTCAATCACCTGACCTGAATCCGATTGAGCATGCATTTCACTTGCTGAAGACAAAACTGAAGGGAAAATGCCCCAAGAACAAGCAGGAACTGAAGACAGTTGCAGTAGAGGCCTGGCAGAGCATCACCAGGGTTGAAACCCAGCGTCTGGTGATGTCTATGCGTTCCAGACTTCAGGCTGTAATTGACTGCAAAGGATTTGCAACCAAGTATTAAAAAGTGAAAGTTTGATTTATGATTATTATTCTGTCCCATTACTTTTGGTCCCTTAACAAGTGGGAGGCACATATGCAAACTGTTGTAATTCCTACACCGTTCACCTGATTTGGATGTAAATACCCTCAAATTAAAGCTGACAGTCTGCAGTTAAAGCACATCTTGTTCGTTTCATTTGAAATCCATTGTGGTGGTGTATAGAGCCAAAAATGTTAGAATTGTGTCGATGTCCCAATATTTATGGACCTGACTGTAAATAGTATTTTCCTCATTTTGCATACAAGAATATTTATGATTTTAAACCACAAAAATCAATCAGTACAGTATCTAGAGAGATGCTCCCACCACACCTAGACCTTTCTTTACTGTTGAAACTGCAGCAAGAACCTCTCATCCTGCTCTGCATCAGGCTAGGAACAAAAATGCGTAGAATGCTCTAAAACATGACAAACAAAGATTGACAATAATTATGTGATCTTTCCATTAATATAGAATAATATAAAGATAATTTGTCACAAACACAGAGTTATGTTGAAGGGATGAAGTGCGTGTGTATTAGTGATCGACCGATATTGATTTTTTATAACCGATACCGATACCAATTATTTGCATGTCTATGTGCCCGATAACCGATATGCAGAACCGATATTTATTTACTGTTATAAAGTAAATAAATGACTGCGTGAAGTAAGTCCATACTTTGGTTTTTCCTCCTTTCAGTCATCTTAACAAAAAATGTTTTGAGAATTAGCAGTCTTTCATGCAGGGCTCTAGACTCATTCTTCCCACTGATCTCACTTTTGCGCACGAGCACATAATTTGGTTGCAATTTGTTTTTTGTTTTTGCTACAACATTTGATTAATCAATGCATGCTGATGAACTTTTATCATAGTTTATAGTTATATGGTAACGAAAGTTTTCAACATTCAACTCGTTCTTTTTCATCTGTATTATTTGTGATTTAAATTTTGTGAACAGGAATTCCTTTTTTCGTGCGCTTTTTACTTTCAAATTTGCGATCTTGGTGTCACATTTTACAAGAAAAGATCATTGTCTGTTTTGCTTATATCTATACACCTTTCACTTTTTAAGACTAAAACAAAAGATGGAGTCATTGTTATTCTTAATTAAAAAGCACAACAACAATAAAACAGTACGTTGACAATGACAAACTCTTACATAACATTTATCAACAAAAACGAATAAGACGAGGCATGGCATAGGACACACCACATGCTGTACTATATACCTAGTATATTACAGAATGTTTAGCAAACTCTGAGGAAGCAAATACATATTAATATATATTTTTTTTTAATTAAGGAAAGCCTCCATAGCATAACCTGAGGTAAACAGCAAAGATAACAAGCTTCTCAAAACGAAAACAAAAAGAAAAGTAAAACTAAACTGGCTGTAGCTGACAGGAGTTTTTTCTACAAGAATACCACCACGTTCACCTTCTCTGGTTTAAGAAGCGGTCTTTTACTTTAGTTTGAAAACAAATCCATCCGTTGCGCTCCATCCGCGACGCGCACCTTCACGCTCGTGCTGACGCGGCGAGTATAAACCAGGCTCTACCCACTAAGCGCTCGGCTGAAAGCACCTCTCTTCACGTGATCAGTGAAATCTGACTCCTGCTATAATGTGCTGCGGCTGGCAGCGCGCGCTGTATGAAGCAGACGCTTTGGAGCAGCGCAGACCTGGCACTAGTACAAATGCGACCACGTCAAATTTTAACTCGCAAACAATTACCATTTTGGTCGCAGTCTAGAGCCCTGTCATGTTCAATTTAATCTTCGTATTACAACAATAAAAAACATTTTATTTATAAAAAGCTTTAGCAGCAAAACTAATATTAGCAGTAAGCAAAATGAACATAGAAAGTCTAATGTTTTCAAATGGAGAAAATAAAGGAAAGGAGTCATATCAACTTCATTTTTAACTTCATTTTTAAAAACAGTTTTTTAAGCTGTTTAATAGGATAAAGAGTGAAGAATAATTCACTGGATAATGTTAATTCACGGAATGATATTCTCTGGAATATTGGAATATAACAAGCATTGTATTTTATTGCATTTCTCAACTGGCATGCTCTAAATTATGCTGCTGACAGCGCGGTTTATCTATGCCTTTACACAGAACTATAGGCTACTCAAACTGCCATCGATCGCGGAGATAATAAATAATTAATTTCCATAGAGTTGTATTAATTTAGATGTTTATAAACTAAATAATGGTTATATAGTAAGTGTTAATACAATTTAGGGTGCTTCAAAAAAGTGAATCTTGTTAAAAGTTACATGCGGTGGCCGTGCTGAGCATTTCTTGAGCATCAACCCGCTGAGTGAACTGCAATATGAAAGCGGCTTCACGAGACTAATGATGAGCATATAGACAACAGAGAGAGAATTACATTCAATGCTTTTCTTTCCAACATGCAATCATTCATGGCTGTATTATTTAATTCATGCAAAGTTACGTCTTTATTGGGAGAGGACTTGACGGATTATCTATGTGACTCCGACTTCACGAGACTAATAGACCACAGAGAGAATTAAATTCAGCGCTTTTATTTCCACCATGTGCTAATTCATGGCTGTGTTATTTCAGGCAAAGTTATAGCCTATCTTTATAGGGACAGGGCTTGACAGAGTATCTTATTTATCATATTTCTTAGAGCCAAGTTGCATTTAAACTATATATCAGGCATTTATGTAATACATCTAATTTGTGCATTAATGCCTGTAATATTAAATAGTTTACTAACTACAGCAAATCAAGTACCTACACGCCGTTGCTGTCTTGTCTCCCCTCAGATGCGCTGCAATTGCGATCCTGCGCGCAATTCTGAAAACGTCCACAAGATGGCGGTGTTTATCGGGGAATCCGATATTACAAAACCGATATTCGATTATGGGAAAATGCTTAAATATCGGGAAAAATATCGGTAAATCGATATATCGGTCGATCTCTAGTGTGTATATGAGTCGGTGAGATGAGTGTTATAAAAAAAAAATTGCACATTCAGTCAACATTCATTGTATGTTTTAAGACCTGATCTTAAGATGTGATCTTTGAGCTTTAAAATAATATTTTAATACAAGTTGTATGTATCTACAAAGTTGCAGTGCACTTGTCATGCCTTAAGCCTAAAATGTTAAATGATGCAATAAGCTACAAAAAGTAACACATCTATTTAAACAGTCTTTATTTAAATAGAAAAAAAAAATCTCATTGAGCTGCACAAAGAAAAAGAAAAAAAAAAAAGAAACAAATACATATATAACTGATCAAAACACCAAACAGGCATAAGAAACAGAACATCAACCAATTGTAGTGGTTCAGCTAAAGGTCTAGTTTTGTATTCCCTCAGCTTGTTCAGTTTTTGGTTTATTGCCATCCTCAAGAGGCCAACGGTGAAGAAATTTCTGGATCACTGCATCTGTAAGAAATTAGTAAAAGGTAGTTGTTTATAATATAATTACAATAAACTGATTTACTAGGCCTAGAATTACGTTTACACTTAAATGTATCATATTAAAAATTAAATTGCCTGAACCCTATATGTATTTCAGGAAGTGCTCAACATTTAAAAGCAATTTTTAACTTTGGTAGTGTTGGGTGGTACAGTAAACTAAACTTGATTTTAGTCAATATGGTGTTAAAATATCTACATTTAATCTGCTTAAGTCTTGCAATCCAACACTGTACCAAAGTTTAATTTTGCTTTTAAGTTAGAACTGTGCCTATGTCTTAAAGTGTCTAACTACATATAAGACAACAAATACACTACTCACAAAAAGTTAGGGATATCTGACATTATTGGCTTGTTACAGTACCATTCACAAGGTGTAGGCCAGTTCTGTATTGACAAGATGCTCCTGCCCAGACTGTAATGGCCAGAGAGACTTGCATGGTCCAGGGAGCATTTGAGCTGGCTATGCATCAGCCATTGTTGTTAACAGATGAGCCTTTGTAGGTGGTGGTGTTAGGGTTAGTGCGGAGCGCTTTCTCCAGACCTGAATCCCATAGAAAACCTATGGGATCAGCTGAGTCATTGTGCAAAGGGTCGAAACCCTGCACACCAGAACCTCAGTGACCTGATGGCAGCCCTTCAAGAAGAGTGGGATGTCATGCATCAGCAGACAATAAGTCGACTTGTGAACAGCATGAGACATCGTTGTCAAACTGTAATTGATGCTCAAGCACAAGTTTGTTCCACACTGATGTCCAGCAGGTGGCGGTAAAGCACCTATTAGCCAAAAACGCTTAAGAAGAAGAAGACGACGACGACGAATGAATGAATGACAGGACGAAATTGAAATTAAAAACGTTTTTTTTGTAATATTATTATTTTTACTTTGTAAAAAAAAAAAATGAATCTCCGATCTATTCTGATCTCAGGGTTCTTGTTTTTACTCGCACACGGTAAGACATTTTATGTTATAATCTCTGTTCTTGTCAGCTTCAGTTTAGACAAAGAGCACCCAAAGCTGCACACGTGTTCAGCCATATGGGCATTACTGAAACATACCGTGAGTAAATTAAGTCTATTAAAACTAAAATATTGCACAAATGTTGAAATCTATTAAATCGATTTATAAACTGATGTAGGCTACATTGAATGTAATTTGAGTCGCTTTGAATAAAATCTTCTGCTAAATAAATCATAGCCCAGAAATGAACATAAAACCAAAAGTTACTATGTTTTCAAAGTACCAATATTTAAAAATAAAATCAATATTTTGTAATTAGCACCATTTTCTTAAGTGTTTTAATGGAATGGGCTATATTGTTTATAATATTCGTGATGGGAAATATTTATTGTGAATTTGTGAAAATAACTGGCTGTATGGAAGCACAAATATATTCTGGGAAAGCAGCTAATATGTGAACTAAACCTGATGGGTGAATGTGAAGGCTAAATAAATCAATGATGAATTTATGCTGTTTGTTTCATGAGTTACTCCATGAATGCAGTCGTGTCTCTCTACACCCTTGGCATCTGTAGTAAATCATTTATATTGGCGCGGTAGGTTTTATCGGTATTAAGGTCTGTTGACACCAAGAGCGATAAAGATATGAGAACAATAGAAGTCTCTGTCTCCTACAGTTTCCATGTGGCCTACTGAAAGTGACCTGCTGCAGGCACGTGCACACATAGACATAAAACGGGGCTGGAGCACCTCAGATTGGATGGACGATTTCCAGCCCAAAAGCTCTCAAAAACCACCCAAAACTTTAACTGTCAAAATAAGGTGATATAATGTAAATCAAGGTTGATAAGAGCCATTTTTAACTTGACAAAATAATATAAATATTATGCTACATAAACTTCCCATGGATCAAATCGGGGCAAATA
The DNA here is from genome assembly GCF_936440315.1 of Barbus barbus. Lineage (NCBI taxonomy): Eukaryota > Metazoa > Chordata > Actinopteri > Cypriniformes > Cyprinidae > Barbus > Barbus barbus. Next base: position 7,495,295 of record NC_136737.1, on the reverse strand, counting down.
CATTAAAGAGAACTAGCTACCACATTTGACTAAAATATGCAAGCAGACACTGTCAAAACGGCAAGCAAGAAATTAAAATTAGAAATTAAATGCAAAAAAGTGCCCAATATAAGTGATCAGAATAAGCAACGTGATTATAGGTATTATTTCACACTCGTTCATGCACACACCATGACTGTCATTCTGTACGATAATCTGACAATAAAAAAAATAACAACCATAATGCTCTTACCTTCGTGTCGCTCTATAATTTCACACAGAGCCTTTCGTGAAATTCATATTGAACATAATATAGCATTTTTCACAGTCAAAACTAACAAGTCCAGCATCTGGAAACGATCGTATTCCCCTTATTCACCGCGCCTCCATGTTGAAAACCAAAACGAGGCTAGGGGGTACACTCTAAACCGGAAGTTCAGTGACAGAGCGCAGCTGTCATAACGTTACCTACAATGCCGCCGCATTGTTGTGTTCCCAAATGTACTTCTTCCAAAAGAAAGAAATCCTATACAGGTCAAACCTTCCATCGTTTCCCCAAAGATCCTGTACTTTGCCGTGAATGGATTCACAAAATAAGAAGAGATCCCGGTCGCCATTTCAAGGTAAGATATTAACATTAGCTTACGATGCGAACTATGCTAACGTTAGCCATATTTACGTAGCTAGCTAACTTATGCCTTCTGGAATATGTCGTGTGTGTGTGTGTGTGTGTGTGTGTGTGTGAGAGAGAGAGTGTGTGTGTGTGTGTGAGAGAGAGAGAGAGAGAGAGAGAGCATTTTGAATATGACTCCGTCATTTTATTCATACAGGGCATCATTCAAACTGCAAAGTGTTTACTTATATTTGTGTACACTCGCAACAAAACACAACATTGTGCTTTTGTCAAACTGTAAACTCTTGTCAAACTGTAAGTTAACCTACAACTGGCGCCCACACACACACACACACACACACACACACACATCTTTTGGACATTAATCATATTGCATTGGTTTTCATTTCTTGTCCTCAAACAGAGCACTAATCTGTTTATTTTTAAGTTACACATTCTACATTAATTAAAAGAAAATCAAATGTGTTTTTAATGGTAGTATTATTTTGTACAGAAATTATTTATAATTAAGATGAGAATAAAGTTAGTATTAATTAAAATTAAGGAAAACAAATATATTGATCTGAAATATAGCAAAATAATTTTAAATTCATTCAGGTAGGAAAAAATTCATTCTGAACCGAGGTATGACCCAAACCGTGACTTCTGTGTACCGTTCCACCCCTAACGTGACCTGTGCCTGTTTATGATAACCATTGCTAATCTAGATCAAGAGAAGCACACAACTATAAACAATAACATCCATTTAATATCTAATGTTACAGATACACGTGGACACAAAAGTGTGTTCAGACCACTTTACAGAAGAGTCTTTTTTGAAGACCCTGGTTGGCATGCGAAAGTTGAAGAAGGGTGCTGTTCCAACATTGTTTGCCTGGACTGATAGCACCGTGAGGCCTGCTAGGAGGTCTATCGTCAGAGGAACTACAAGGTATTTTTCTGTGCAGTTACATTCTTAGTCCATAATGTTTTTAAGGCCTGTTTACATGTGACTAAGTTTCAGTAATACTGCTTTCCAGTCATGAAACCACTGCAGTTGAAGAGGATGTCCGGCAGGTTGATGTAAATTCCAATGAGTTAAGGTAAGTTACGTGTATCTCTGAGTCTGAACATATTTTTCTAATATTATTCTATATATTGTTGGTGGTGACAGCAGATTTCCTAAAGATGCTCTCCTAAAATTATGTCCCTCAATATTTTCTTGCCCTTGCAGTGCAGAGACAGCCCCTCCACACCCCGATCATGATTATGCTGAACTGCCCCCGCCACTGGAGGAGCAACTTAAGGAAGCCCACAAGATCATCAACGATCAAGCAGAATTAATTGCACGTCTTCAAACAAAGCAGTTTCTCCTTTCAAGATTCCAAGGCGATGATAAGAACATCATGTTTTTCACAGGCTTTCCTGATTACAACACACTGAAAGCAGTGTTTATGGCCCTACAGCCTACTGCAGAAAACATGGTAGGGTGGAGTCAGGCACAGCGAATAAGGCAAGCTGACGGGGAAATTGTAAGGCAGGGTTTTAGCATTCCTAAACTGGCCGTCATTGACCAGTTTTTTCTATTTCTTTGTCGTCTTAGGCAAGGTTTTCCTGAACAGGACCTTGCAGTGCGCTTTGATGTGTCACAGTCAACTGTAAGCAGGGTCTGTGTTACCTGGGCAAACTATCTATATTTCATGTTAGGATCACTTCCAATTTGGCCTTCGAGAGAAACTGTAAACGAGCTCATGCCTCCTTGTTTCCAAAGCACTTTCCCACTTACAAGAGTTATATTAGATTGTACAGAAATACACGTGCAGAGACCTAGTTCAAAAGTTCTGAACTCTGAAATCTACTCTCACTACAAAGGTAACACCACCTTTAAGGGCCTAGTTGGCATCTCTCCCTCAGGTTTAGTCACTTTTGTCAGTGACCTGTATACAGGTTCGATATCTGACAAGGAGATCACAAGAGAATCAGGGATCCTGCGTCTGCTTGAGGAAGGCGATGAGGTCATGGCGGATAAAGGATTTCTCATCAAGGACCTTCTCACTGAAATCAATGTCTCCCTTGTGATCCCACCCTTTTTAGGCCCAAGTGGACATTTCAGCCAAGAAGAAGTGAGACAGACACAAGCCATAGCCAGACTTCGCATTCATGTTGAGCGTGCCATTAGGAGGATCAAAGAGTATCACATATTCGATAGGGTCTTACCAATGACACTAGTGGGCTCTGTCAATCAACTGTGGACTGTTTGTGCCCTCTTGAGTAACTTCCAAGGGCCTCTGTTCTAAAGAGTGCCAGTGCACCCTTGAAATTATACCTGTCTTTATGGACTGGTTTGAAATTATACTGTCCACCACATGAAGCACACTGAATTACGCTGACAGGTTGATTTACAGTCAAGTTTCTTTTATTTTTAACACAGTGTTTATTTTTTATGTAATTTTTAATTTGTCACAAAAACTATATACAAAATATAAAGGTAAAAGTCACAATAACTTTTAAATATAAAGCACTTGTCACAAAACCTCTGAAAAATAAAACACTTTAAAACATATTTAAACATGGGCTCCTGTGTTTCATTTAATTTCATTGATGCTCTTTTCATGTACCTTTGTTGCACAAGGCAGGCAGGAAGTATGTGAAAAAGAAACTGTCAAGTTTGGATTTCATGTTTTCCCATTCTTCAGGGTTGAAGTGGACCCTCTCCAGGTGATGGTCCTGTTTGCACCAGACAAAGAAATCGCACCATGTCATACCGGTGATACCCATCTGTCCCACCATCTGGTAGTAGTACTCATGGATTGTCTTCAGAGCATAGGTGCCATCCGTCTTGCAGTACAAGTATGCACAGTCTTTAAAACTCTCCTTGTCTGGACACTTGATTTCCAGAAGTCCGTAGGTTGGTGCTGCACTAAGGTCACGCACTTTCCTATCAGGTGAGGCCCCCAGATGTGGGGCATGGGGGTTAATTACAAACCCGCAGGGGTAGACTTCATTGCCAGTGATTTCCTTGTATTCAGCAGCAGCGACTGGCTCCATTTCAAGGCCTCTCTTCATTGTTTTAGTTTGTGTCAACCGTTTCTCCTTCATGTTGGCTGCCAAACTGTCAAAGTCTCTCACCCTGGAGCAGATTCTTTTGAATGATGATGATGTCAGGCGTTTGGCTCGTACTTGATGCCAGGTCTTGCTACTGCTTTGTCCTCTGGTTTCCATCTCTAGATGATTTGCATCAGACAGTGTGACAGCCAGGCCACCATAGAATAATGTTTCATTATCATCTAGAGCAGTGCTAAATGAGCATGGCTGTGGAGGTAGAGGAAGTTCAGGGTCATTTTCACTGAAAATGGACAGTGGACGACGTTGAGTTTGGTAAGTTAATACAGAACCCCGGGGAAGGTCCCCAAATTCTGTGGAGACCAGAACAGCAGGCTGCTTACAGTTTGCTTCCAATAACTTTAACATCTGGCTCTTACTGCCAATTGTAGCCAGGTTGCTACGAAGAGTCTCTGCAAATTCAGCAGTTGGTAATGGAAGTGGCACAGGACAATACAAATTAGAGACAATCCCCTCAGTAGAGCGCTGTTTTTCCTTTGCTGATGCATTAGCCAATGGTGGTTTAACTTTGGATACTGTCACAGTGCTAACTGCTCTTGGGCTGAGACCTAATGTCCTTGATGGAACATGCCAGGCTTGAGGTAGAGACGTTTTGCTTGGAGTTTGGGGGACAGATGCATACCCCTTTTTAATATAGTGGGCCAGTGTGTAGAGCAGTCCTATTATGTGATTACACTGTCCCAAGCCAGCTTTACAGTTGCAGGTTGTATTGCCAATGAATGGCTCCTCGAAGGACAGCTCCACCTTTAAGAATAATCAAACAAGTTTAAGAACACATTCACATTTAGATAGGTATACCAACATATTGTTCTAAACGTCTGGTCCAGATGCAAACAGTCACGGTAACTCTAAGGATTTAAAAGAACATGTAACTGGCCTAGCAAAATAGGTGTTGATATACATACATAACATGAAATTACAGAGCATGGTGATGTACACTGAGTGTGCAGTTAATTAGGTACAACTGGCGTTTTCATGTTCCAGCAATGAAAGCATAACAGTCAATGTTTAAGTTGCTAGGTTTGTCCTAGACATCAGACATGATACTGATTAATACAGCTTGCAGGGTACCTAATATATTGGACACTCATTGTACTAAAACCCAGGGTTGGGGAATAACAGTAATTTGACAAGCTGGTTGACACCAGCGGTTTATTAAAATAAGATTTTTTTGAGGCAGAGATGCATAAAAGTTTCAAAGTAATCAAATGATGTTACTGGGTTTGTGCATCCCAGTGGACGACATTACTGATGAGTTTTTAGCATCTGTGTTACCTGTGAGACCTGAAGAGTACCTTCCCCAACCCTACTTAACATTGCTATGTAAACTGAGCAACCCATGCCTGTAAACAAACTTACTTATACTTAATATGTATTAATTTTAATAACCAACAGTAGCACCCTGCCTTGCTTTGTAGTGACACATTGGAAACAAGATATTTTTACTGATGGTTCCAATACACTATTAGCTAAAGATCACATCAACTGCACATAACATGTTATTTTTAGTCTAGCAGGGAAAGATGAACTGTTGATATGAACGATCAAAATGAACATTTGAACGTTTAGCAAGCGTATTTGTTCTAGCAGTGGCACCATTCCGCGAACTGAGCAGTTTATCCACAGTCATGATACCTGAATGTTGTAAGGTGCCTCGTTTTTTCGCATTGAGCGAAAAGACTTAGCTCGCACACTGACTGTCTCGCTCCTCTTGACTGTCGGTAAAATAATTTATTGTTAACACTCAAAATAACAGTCAGTCTGGTGTGGCTAATATATCTTAACTATGCTTAACATCAGCTTCTAATGTTGTCGCGTCCTGTTGTATTAGCTAGCTAAGAAACTAACTTTAAAAGTAACGTTCGCTAATGTTGATTTCAGAAAAAAAGCCGTCATCGTCCGTTCATTACCTTCCACGTCGTGCACATATCCCTCGATCCAGTTGCTGTAACCCTTCAGAAAAACAGCCCGGGGAATCTTGCAGTCGTTATTTGCCCATTTTTCAACATTGTCCACTGTTAATTCTGGAAGAGATGAAAGGTTTGTTGTCCACACAGGTACCGCCATGATTAGAGACGCCCGCTGCGCTCTGTCACTGAACTTCCGGTTTAGAGTGTACCCCCTAGCCTCGTTTTGGTTCTAGATGGTGACGTAGGTGAATAAGGCGTATAGATATAAATAGATTTTGATGAAATAATTTAACTGTGCTCTGATTTCGGAGTTGCGGTGATAGCCTTCATGTCATATCAACAGGTGTAATTCACGTTTAGAGAGTTACACTATCCACTCTTTACCATCGATATTATATTTAGGCATAATGATCACTTACAGTTAGGGTTGTGACGGTGAGGAAATTTTCCCACCGGTTAATCGACGTGTGACCAGTAACGTGCGGTGAAATCTTGCCATGGGTAGGCTGTGACCTATCAATGTGGCATATTCATATATTCATTCAGAACCCAAGTTCATATCAGGCATCATCACATCGCTGCCTGCATACAGCAAAGTCAGTCATATGTGAGGCTAATGCACAATCAAATCTAATAATCAAATTAATGGACACATCTATATCTTATGATGACTTCTACAACAAACAAATGTTTTGTGCGGGACACAGTAAGAGAGGGAGGTGGCGCGGTGTCAGCGAACCGACAAGCAGCCTAGTCACTCCTTCAAAATGCGCAAACGCGCACAGACACACACACACACGCTAACGGCGCTAGCAGTGCTAACTGCATGCACGCTGAGGAAGCCGGTGAGGACAACGTATTCACCATCACGGAGCATGACGTGAGGAGGGCATTCAAGAGAGTGAACATCAGGAAGGCAGCAGGACCAGATGGCATCACAGGTCGGGTTCTGAAGGCCTGCGCTGACCAGCTAGCACCGGTGTTCACCGAGATCTTCAACCTCTCCCTGGAACAGTCCATAGTCCCCTCATGCTTTAAGCAGTCCACCATTGTTCCTGTCCCCAAGAAACCGCAGCCCACCTGCCTAAACGACTATCGCCCTGTAGCCCTCACATCAGTGGTGATGAAGTGCTTTGAGAGACTGGTCAGAGACTTCATCATTGCATCACTACCAGACACACTGGATCCACTACAGTTTGCATACAGACATAACCGCTCCACGGAGGATGCCATCTCACACCTCCTCCACACCACAACAAGTCACCTGGACTGCAGAAAAGGGAATTATGTAAAAATGCTGTTTGTGGACTACAGTTCAGCGTTTAACACCATAATTCCCTCCACACTCACCTCCAAGTTGGAGGTCCTTGGTCTCAGCACATCCTTGTGCCAATGGATCTCCAGCTTCCTGAAGGACAGACAGCAAGCCGTACGGATGGGTAAACACACCTCATCCTCCATCACCCTAAGCACCGGAGCCCCTCAAGGTTGTGTTCTGAGCCCCCTGCTGTACTCACTGTACACTTATGACTGTGTGGCCACTTCCAACTCCACCACCATCATTAAGTTTGCTGATGACACTGTTGTGTTGGGCCTGATCTCAGACAACGACGAGACGGCCTACATACAGGAGATTAAGAACCTGGAGAGTTGGTGCCAGGTGAATAGTCTACACCTGAACATCAGCAAAACTAAGGAGCTGATAGTGGACTTCAGTACGAAGCAGGAGCGGTCGTACCAGCCGATCACGATCAGCGGGACTCCAGTGGAGAGAGTGGACAGCTTCAGATACCTGGGTGTTCACATCACGCAGGACTTGACTTGGTCCTGTCATACCAGCACCCTGGTGAAGAAGGCCAGGCAGCGTCTGTACCATCTGAGACGCTTAAAGGACTTTAGACTTCCCTCTCGGGTGCTTAAGACTTTTTACACCTGCACCATCGAGAGCGTCCTGACGGGCAGCATCACTTCCTGGTTCGGGAACTGCACTATGCAGGACAGACGAGCCCTCCAGAGGGTGGTGCGTTCAGCGGAACGTACCATTCACACCGAGCTCCCTAACCTGCAGGACATCTACAGCAAGCGGTGCCTGACCAGGGCCAGGAAGATAGTGAAGGACCTCAGCCATCCCAACAATGGACTCTTTTCTCTGCTGCGTTCAGGGAGACGCTTCCGCTCCATGAAGGCGAACACAGAGAGAATGAGGAGGAGCTTCTTCCCGCAGGCCATTCGGAGTCTAAACCACTCTCCACTCTAATCACATCACCCCACACTTCCACTTTGCACATTTTTCAAGTACAATCTGCACTAATTTGTAGAAGGTTACGAAAGGATAAATGAGTGGGACTTACATACCATTTGTCTTTGTCTTTAGTATCCTTTTACTCACTTATACACTTTACTGCACTGCACAGCACACGGACACTTTATCACTGACATACACTTTACTTTTTATAGAATCTATATAGAATCATATTCTATTTTTTATTCTCATATCTATTTGTTATTTTATTTTATTGCTAGTTTATTCTGTATATATGTTTACTGTACTTTTTCTATTTGTATTTTTGTAAACTTGAGGTTTTTCTAATTTTGTTGGACAATTTGTTGGACAGTCGTACAATACATTTCACTACATGTCGTACTACGTATGTATATGTATGTGACAAATAAAATTTGAATTTGATTTGAATTTGACACACTCTCTATTGGTCTGGTGACGGCGCACCAGGATTTGAATAGGCTACAGTCAGAAAAAACATTGTGTCAACTTTAAAGTACAAAAACAGCTTATTCGCTCCTACAAACTGCGCTAGGCGCACACACCGACACGCAATGAGCATCTGGCGACGGCGCACTAGGATTTAAAAAAAGAGAACTACAAAACAGCATTTTAACCCTTACGAAATGCACCATAATCGCACAGATAGACATGCAGTACAAATGTGGCAGAGGTGACGGCGCACCAGGGTATGGACATTTTGGTGTCAGCGCACAGCAGGCCTATAGCCCACCATCAGACAACACACAAGCCAATATAAGGGTTTTAAAAATAATAAATAAATTAATAGTTTACGTTTTAAAGGGGGTGCTTACTTTTATTTGTAGACGAAGTCCATGCGTCTATCCCTCTGGACAAAGATGTCAATTCCCAGACAGCAAGCAGTGTTGGCCCGGATCCGGCCCACATCTGGCCTGCTTGGATTTCACACGGGCCAGATGTGGGCCGGATCTGGGCCAACACTATGTTGCTGTCTGGGTTACTTTGTTGTAAAAGTCCTCTTTGTTGGGTGTATTTCTCAATTTCAAAAAAGCTATTTTTTCTTCATAGGACAATGTTGAAATTTTTTTAAGTAATATCCATAATATCCAAATATCCAACGGTTCACAGCCGTCGAACTAGGTTGACAGCCAACGCTAGGCGCCGCTAGATGCAAAGTAAGCGCGGATTGAGTGAGAGCGAGTGGATCACGTGACATGAAGCAAACTCGGTCTCTGCCTCAATGTTGATACAGCATGAGAACTGACTGCGCATGCGCAAATCTACGTAAACTACGTTCTATGGACCAAAGAGGCACTGCTAACATCTGCCTCAATGGCCATGGCCTTGAATTTCCTGCATGAAACAATAGTTTTTAGGAGAAAACAATGGCAAAATTAGTATATTATATGTGTATTCCTGAAATTTTTTGTTACAAAAATTAATATTTGGAATAAAATAAATGCAATTAATAATGTGGTTTGTGGTGAATTAATAAAGCTCTTGGAATTAATAAATGTAATGTCAACATTGGTGAGGCACTGCCTACCCTGCCTACCCTGACCGCACCTCCCTGCGTGTGACAGCACCGGTAATACCGGTATCACAGTGGTGGTGGTGGGGTCGTTTGAGTTTTCCCTCTTTTCCCCGCTTTCCTTCGGTTTTCAATAGCTTGTAAAAGCTCCGTGCGAGTTTTACTTTCACTATCAAATTAGCGGCAATTTGATGTCAAGCTGTTTATTTTTAGGTCGTTTGAGTTTTCCCACTTTCCCTCACTTTCCTCCACTTTTAAATTTCTTGTAAAAGCAACGTGCGCATTTTACTTTCACTTTTAAATTTGCAGCAATTCGGTGTCAAGCAATTGTTTTGTTTTTAGGTCGTTTGAGTTTTCCCACTTTCCCTCACTTTCCTTTGCTTAAATAGCTTGTAAAAGCACCGTGCGCATTTTACTTTCACTTTTAATTTAGCATCAATTCGGCATCAATTGCTTGAATTCAATTCAAGCAACAACAGAATACAACATATAACTTTTACATAATAACTTACAAATTTTTAAATAGATACGAAACTGAAAATCAGTAAAGACTGAGGAACAAATAATTATAAAATGTAGAAAGTTTATTAGCAAAACCATTAAGAAAGTTTGGAGGCACGGACTGCTTACACCTTGATGTAAAATAATGGGGAAAAAATCACAGTTTAAATAAAATAAAAATAAGCAAATACTGTGGAACCAAATAAATGAGAAACGAATGTTAAAAAATAAAAAAAAATCCAATATCACATTAGATAAATGGCAGGTCATTTGGCAGGTCAATGACAGGCTTTTCAAAATTCTAAATATTTTTTAAAACAGGCGCTTTTACATGTCGTTTTTTTGTCAGTCACCTCGACTCACTCTCCTCACGTGATAAATTAAATCTGATCTGTGTTGTGCGTCTGTCGTTCGTTCGATGTGCTGCTGTAGTGTCTGCAGGGCCGGCGCTAGCCATTTGGGTGCCCTAAGCACAAACGCTTGGCGGTGCCCCCCCCCACCACCACCAAAGAAATAACTACCATTCAGAATTTCTTAGTTAGGTTCTCTTTACTTCCAAAATAACTGCTGCAAATAAATAATTGGAACAGAACAATGTAAACACAGAAAGTTAAAAGTGCAAAAAAAGTTTAAAGTGCAAATAACAGTATAAGTGTATGAATTTTATGAAGTATGAATTTTAAAGTGCACATTTTAAACTGCAAATAACCATACATAACTGCACAGTAGAATTTACTTCTACATACTCCTGGCCTTGAGTTGCTCCTTGCATGTATTTTAGCATTGACCCTGCATTCAGAAATACAAGACAAAATATTCAGGGATTCTACTGAAATGCATTTTTGATTGAACCATCAACCATCATACAAAAATATTGCACACATTAGTCTTTTATATAGGCCTATGTGTCACTGGAACATTTAAAATTCAAAACTCTATTTTGCCTTTAAAAGAGGTCTGATGAGGCACAATATAATAATTCTGTACATAATTTGTAGGGCTGGGAAAAGATTAATCGCGATTAATCGCATCCAAAATAAAAGTTTGTGTCTACATGATATATGTGCGTGTACTGTGTATAATTTTGTATATATAATTTATATAATTTGTATAATTATTTTGTATATATAATTTTGTATAATTATTTTGTATATCTAATTTCTATATACAAAATAATTATACACAGTATACGCACATATATCATGTAGACACAAACTTTTATTTTGGATGCGATTAATCGAGATTAATCTTTTCCCAGCCCTAATAATTTGACAACTCTGTGAATATGAAAATATACAAACACTGAGATTGTGGTTTTTTTTTTCTAATTTCAGTTTCACCAACAGATGTCGCCCTTGGCCGAACCTCTTGAAAATGACCGCATAGAACAACAACGAAAAAACTTTATCTAAGCGGTCTAATTTGGCAAAATCACATCACGTTCAGTTGCAGGGTTTTTCTAAAGTTCACCTTACCAAGAGGCAGATAGGCATTATATTGAAGCGAAGAAATTACAATAGGGAACGTTCTGCACTAATAGCTATATGCACACACATCTGTAACGTATAGCCTACCTAGGGGGAAAATTAGCTTTATTTGTCATTCAAATATGACGATGAGGACCCCAACGATTGGCCTTCCTTTCCTTCTCAAACAAACTGCATCTTTAACAGCCCAAGTTTAAAAATTTCCCGGGGGAGAAACCCCCGGACCCCGTTAAAATAAAAGACTCAACATGCAGGGCTAAAGCCCCGGATCTTTTGCACTACTAGCGACGCGGACGCGCCGACGCCCCTGCACATGCATACTACACGCACAAAACTAACATTTTTATTTAAAACATTGTCTTACCTGCAAGCGACGCGCGAGCATCATCCCGCTGTCTCTTCTTTTTTCTTTTTTCCGACTCTTGGTGCCTTTTCGAGGCCATGTCTGAGGTCGGTGTCGGCCAAATTTGAAATTGATTGAAGCATAATTGAACAGACCACTGGGAGGTGGGGAAGCGGGGGGCACCAGAGGGAGACTGGCACAGAGATTCACCTTTTTCTCGACTAATTTGGTCTAGGCCTATATTACTTTTGTATTGCGTTTGTATATTAACATGCTATAAATATTTTATTTGTTATTTATACTAGTAGCCTATATTGTGATGATATTTTCACGACCCAGATTTTTTGGTGCCCCCCCCCCCCAAGCACTTGGTGCCCTACGCGCAGTGCGTGATGTGCGTGTGCGGAGCGCCGGCCCTGAGTGTCTGTTCTTTAACTGAACTAAATTATTTTTACTATTAAACAAATCAAAATGACGGTTAGGGACGGTGCCGCGGTGTGCAATTGACGTAACCGGTGTTTTAGCTTAACATCACCGCCAACACGTCTATGGCAACAAGCCTACATTCAAAATCAGATCCATTTATCATTTCATATAGTTAATCAGTATCACACGAAGACTGACGTTTTTTTTTTATTTTATTTTTTTCCCCCACCAAAAAGCAACATGAATACAAATGTGTTATTGATTTTATAAAGCAGTTAAATGAACAATAATTTAATATTAACACACTTATGTTTTAGACACAATATTGACTGTTTTTGCTCTATTTCGCCAACAAATATAATTGTAATTTGCATCTCTGAGCAACAGGTGTTTTGTTCCTGAATGAATCAACTGTTTAAATGACTCAGTTCAGTTGCAATGACTCACTTATTAACAGTGTCTTGCAGCCAACTATAGATATAGACATACTGGCAGTTTTAATTTCACAATTAAAGTATCTATTCATTTTTTTTAATCAGTATTCAATGTTTAAAATATCAAAACGGTATTAATGAATTTGTAACTGCAGGTTAAATGCATTCATGTCCTGAATTAAACAGTGTGTGAATGCATCTAAAGGCCACTTCTAATGCAGCTTCTGTGTTTTCTCTGCATTGCAAAGATGAATTTTGTCAATACTGATTTAATTTGCTTGGCAACAACTTAAATTATTGACTGGTTCAATTTAAGAATTTTTTGTTTTGTTTAGAAAATAATTAAATTAACATGAGAAGTGCCCTTTTTTCCACTTGAGCCCCTGCCCCTCAAAATGTCTGTGCATGTCCCTGCCTGCTACTGCTTACGTTTCGCAAAGACACCAAAGGAAAAACAGATAATTTGGGGTAGGCTACATGAGATCCTTCAAAGACGAGAGGAGTTGGGAATCCGTCACTCTGTTTAGACAGTTATCGTCTTTTAAAGATAAATTCTATTCATACTTGTGAGTCAGTTTAAGTTTTTGTTGTTCTTGTTGCATTTACACGACTTAACCAGTAGATGTCCCCAGTAGCCTACATCTAAGGGTCTCCAACCTAATTATTTAATTCGGGAGCTACTTTTTAAAAATGAAAGTGGCTGAGAGCTACCAGTTTTACACACGATACTTAAATCTCTTAAATATCAATCCAAACTGTTATACACAGCATTGTTCAAATGTGCTGGAAATATTAAAAAGTAGCCTACTGATACACACAGAAATCATTTTACCAAGTTTTATGACAAAAGCCAACAAATTAATGAAAATTTAAGTGCTTTGCATTTAACCCATCCAAGTGTGCACACACACAGTAGTGAGCACACACCCAGAGCAGTGGGCAGCCATATTGTTGCAGTGCCTGGGGAACAGTTGGGGTGTGTCTTGCTCAGGGGCCTCACCTCAACCAGTCATGGTCTCAAAGGTGGAAGAGAGTGCTAGTTATTCACTCCCCCCACCTACAGTCCCTGCTGGACCTGAGAATAAAAAAAATAAAAAAATAAAATGAAATAAAATAAAATTAGCAGCAGTATGCACTTTTTGTTTTGCATAAACAGTAAAAACATTATAAATGATGGCCGGATTTTAAACTAACAAAATACATTCATAACATGTTATCTACTGACATATACCACGTTCAAATAAAGTTGAGACCATTTTTAAAATAAAATGATAATATTTCAGCCTTTAAATCTTTTTACTTATTATTTTCTATTTTTTTATTAAAAAGGATGAGTCAGAATGATAAAAAAAAACTATATATCTGTTCCATAAACCGTTCCACATAAGCTAATGTGCATTCTAAAAATCTCAACACTTCTGATAACAAGGTAGCCTATTTTCCATCGGCATGTTAATATTTACACCAAAAATTTGGTCCAATTTTCACATTGGTCTGAACAAAAATATCTCAGGCATACTGAATGAATTTGTAAATACACAGTTTGACAGCAGAACAGAGCTGTTCACGGTAAAGTCGCTCTGAGGAGAATGTCTTGCGTTTTAACCAGGAACATACTCTGTGTTGAATGAACTTACTCTCAGGCGTGTTTTTGGAACCAACATACCTCAAGTAATCAAGGTTTGGGTTAATCAACAGAGAGTTCAGGGTTTAGCAGATGGTAAGTTAACCTTGCTTTCTGGAATACACTCCTGAAGCAGTCAACCAAGCTCCTCAAGATTGCTTGAAAATACACAGGCAGGTGTGCTGAAGCAGGTTGAAAATGAACTTTGCAGGATAGTGGGTCCCAAGAAGAAATATCTGTTTTATTTCTGTCTTACTGTTGTTGTGCAACATCAGTTTGTCACACATTTATGTGTTTATATACTGGTTGAAGATGTATTCACCGTGACATCCCTATTTCATTGCACTCTCCTGATGAATAATTTTGTTTGGTTTATAATGAACTGATTTCTTCTCCAGGTGTTTTCAGTGTTGGGGCTGATGGACTGTCAGCATTCGTGATGGATGGAGATTCAGTCACTCTACACACTAATGTTGAAACAAAACAACAAGAAGATATAAAATGGTATTTTAAAGACACTAGAATAGCTCAAATCACAGGAGATCTCAGTTTTATCTGTACAGATGTTCAGTGTAATAGTGGTAATGAGAGTTTCAAGAACAGACTAGAGCTGGACAATAAAACTGGATCTCTGACCATCAGAGACATCAGAACCACAGACTCTGGAGATTATGAATTAAAGATCATCAGCATCAGATATAGCGGCGAAAAGACCTTCAATGTTACTGTTCATGGTGAGTCATTTAATGAATTGAATGAATAAACCTGTTTAAAAGCAGGTTTAGATCACAGAATCAATGTTATCCTTTCTGGTTGAATGAGGAGTTAATATAAAATAAGTTTATAAATTGTGTGCAAAACAGAGATACCTATTGCTTTTCAAAGAGCATGATTAATCACTTTCAGAATCAGAGTTTGTTTTTGTTTTGGCATAAAGATCCCTCAGTCAGTTGGTTTCTTTCAGATGTTCCTGCAGCTGAACGAGATGAAATGAAGAGAAAGTCAGTGAAGGAGGGAGAATCTGTCACTTTAGATCCTGGTGTAATAAACAACCCAAATGATACGATGATGTGGTATTTTAATGACATTCACATCGCTGAAATCAATGAAGAACCCAGAATGATTTGTACAGATGTTCAGTGTAATAATGATACTGAGAGATTCAGGGGCAGACTGAGGCTGGATCATCAGACTGGATCTCTGACCATCACAGACATCACAATCACAGACTCTGGGCTCTATAAACTACAGATCAGCAGCAGCAGATTCAGCATCACAAGGAGCTTCAGTATTTCTGTCTCTGGTGAGGATCATTTAGTTTATTTCCCTTGAGCAACCTTAATAGTTCAGCATTTTTTTTTTTTTAATTCTAAAATTTTTCTTCATTGTGTTTGAAAAAGTGAGCTTTGACTTGGTATCAATAGGTGTTGCAAAGGGGTGGAAAATTTCTAGAAACTTTCCAAAAAAAAAAAAAAGGCTTAAAAATTTCCACAATTTCTGGAATGTTTCTGAAGTTTACCAGAACATTTTCACCACTTTGCAACCCTAGTATTAAACTATTGTTTAGATCATCAACTTCACATCAAGTGACTAATGTTAACATTGCTATTATTTTCTGACAGCTCAATGATGTGGTTATTTTAGCTGCTGTTCTTTAATAAACAATAAACACACTAGAATTTACCACTTTGATCAGTTAAAGCAATATCATACAGCTGACGACTAAAGCAGAAAAGTGTAAAAACTTGAAGGGAAAAAAAAGGTTTATATGCTACTGCTGGATTATAAATGGATTATAAATGGATTATAATTTGCTCTCTAGTAATAATGACTTAATTACTGTTTCAGGTCTGTCTGCAGGTGAAATAGCAGGAATATGTGCTGCTTCTGTCCTGCTGCCCATGGCTGTTTGTGTGTTTTATTTTTATAAGCGTCGAGTAAAAAAGAAATGTGAGTATTACATTAGTGATGGGAAGTAAAAGATTTTATTATTTTTTTTCTGTGAACTGGTTCTTTCAGACAGTTTGTTTCAAAAACTTGTTTCAAAAAATGATTCAATTTACATCAACACTAAGGATGTACTGATAAATGAGCCTTAATTTGGGTCATTTAATACCCACTCTGTCCTGATCTGATAGTTGGATCACACTTGAATTACTTTGTAGTTATTATAATCAATGTCCTCCTCGGTTGAAGTAATATATATTATTATATACAATTCACAACCTTTTATGCATTGTGAGATGTATTTTTTAATATGTGTAATAGTAATGTGTGTTTAATCTAGTTTGTTATTGTTGTTTATGCAGACACCAGGACACAGTACAATGATCAGGTAAGATATATGAGCACTGAATCGGTTTGCCTACAAAACAATCTGATTCAGATCTGCAAGCTGGAAACGTGTAATTTATGTGGTTTGATTCAGAAGTCATTACACAGAAACACCAATAATAATTGACTCATTAGGACAGCACTGTTCTTACTGTTTTACTTCATAATAAACAATGGTGTGCATACATTTTCATTATTATATAATAATATAATTCCAATAGTTTAATTATATTATTATGAGAATTATATTTAATTTTTGTTTTGTTTTGTTATTATTTGTCAATATGGTGTCAATATGGTATCTTAATATACAACAACTGTATATTACTGTAGAGCAGAAGATGACAGTGCAATGCAATTTATCAGATTAACTAATATTTCGGAAAAGAAAACCATATGTTCTGCAAACATAAAAAAACAAAATAAAAAATACACTTACAGTTCCTAGTCCATTTTTGTGTAAGCAAATCATTAGTCCTGTTCATATCTTTTACCTTCTGTGAATCTGTTTTCTTACAGGCGAATGGTGTTTATGATTTTTCATCTAATCAGAGTGGGATTCCACTGATGGATGATGCTGTTGAGAAGTCCTCTAATCGCACTGATACTCAAGTGAAGAACACTATCAATGGCTCATCCTCTAATCACATTGAGACTGAGCCTGAGGCTGCCAATGAGGTTTAATATTACTAATTATTTTGATACTTTCATGGGAAGTGAAAATAAATGAAAGCATGTGGCCTAAATATTAAGTTATATAAACTTGAATTCAAAAAAAGAAAATTAAACTGAGTTTTTGACATGTTTCTGTATGTAGATCTTTGTTGAAGCTGCTGAAGTGGCTCACACAGGAACATCATTTTTTGTCCTTTACACTTTAATAGTGTTTTCAGAAATATTGATATATCAGTGCATATCGATATTAAAATATATTAATTCATACAATATTGCATTTCTGCAATATCGATATAGCCAACTGTGCTATCTGACAGCGAGTTCACGCACATCACAATCCTACATGTCTGTGCCTCCTGTCACTCACTCAGGCCCTGTCTACACTTGGTATTAAGTCTGCATTTACACTGCATATGCCCAGTTCAGGTCTTTTGACTGTATTCGATTTTTTTTTTTTTTTTTGATGACCCGCTTACACCTTTGTTCTATTAAAAGTTACCTATATCCGATATCTTCATTTACACTGCACAGGCTTAACTTGAAAAATACTTAATGTTTACACAGTTAAGTAGGATACACAGAGTGAATGTGGGCAGCTACACCATAGTTTTCAAAAGTCTATGTTTTGGTCCGTTTACACTTAAACACAACCCTGGAGTTTTCAAACTAAAAAAGGGGTCTGCAGCTTTTCGAAAGCCTCCGTTATTTTTGAGGGTCAAAAACGCCAGAGTAGTGGAATAACTGCAGCAAAAGTTATGTGTATTAAAACAAAAATGCACTAGTGTAAAGAGGGCCGCAGAATTCTGACTATAGTTTCTATAGCATCCAGGACAACCAGCAGCTGCAGTGATGCAGTGACTTTGCCGATGAACGATTGGCTCTTTTATTCATAAAGCATCATTTTTGTCGATAGCACCGTTGCATTTTTCCCATTCAAACCTATACAAGTGACACATCTTGGGTATTCTATAGTCGTTGGTAATATCCGATCTATCCGCTTACATGGTAGCCGCATGCACACACGATTCATATCAGATTTATTTTCACATATGAGTCCATGTGCTTTTTTTTCTGTTTACATGTTTATGGGCCATATCTGATCTGTGCCACATGAGAGGAAAAAAATCGGAATTGGGTGACTTGAACCATGCAGTGTAAATGCAGCCTAATAAAATGCATTTTGGTCTATCGGATCACAAGTAGATGAGGGAAACACATTCCTGTTCACACTAGGAGTTTTAATCTGTCTCTTCGGTCCACTTTCGACCACTTCTGTCCTGGGGAGGGTCTGTGGGCCTTTTCCGAACCTACGATCTAAAATCAGCGACACTCGTCTCATTCGGTCCTGTAGAAGCGTTCTGTTACGGCCCACCACAATCTAATCTAGAACTTGGTACTCGTGCATTGTTTACTGCCCTGATGGCACACGTACATCACAGAGACGTCTATTTGACATCTGTTTTTACATCTGCAAGAACTGAACAAATAAATATGTCACATTGTCAAAATACCCGTCTTGGCGAGTATCTTCGTAAACAGTCTGTTACGTTTTAAAGGAACATAAAACGCAAGAAATCACATGTATCATTATTATAGATACACCCAGTCTTAAAGTGACAGCTGTGTTATTAATGTAATTTAAACAACAAAAGACATTGTTAGACCTGACTGAAGAACTTCAAGCACTGGCTTTATTTTGTATATTTGTTCTATTGGTTGTGATTTGTTTATTTGTTTTTATTTTATTACTTGACCTCACTTGAGTTGTGTTTGATACTATTTGATAATGTTTGAACTTTGCTAGTGCCTTTTTCTGTAACATTGGCATTGAGCCATGCTTGAGGGTTTAACTTAAATGGCAAATGAAGACATACAGTACAGTAACTACAGTAAACTAATGCAATAATACAGTAACCTAAAATAATTATGAAATAATCATTTTTATTTTAGTTGTATTACAGTTGTATTACAGCATATTGTTACAGTAAACTAATAGAATAATACAGTAACCTAAAATAATTATGAAATAATAATTTTTATTTTGGTTGTATTACAGTTGTATTACAACATATTGTACTTCCGTCTTAGAAATAATAAGTATAATATCATATTCAAATTCAAGTCTTCTAAATGTGATGTGGACTGAGCTAACACAAAGTGCACTAGACTCACTTGCATACAAGTTTTCAATGAAAAAATGTCTTACTTTGATTTCAGACAGTATGCCTTTAATGCTGTGGCAATTTTTCTATATATATATATTTTTTTTTTTAGTGTCGTATTGAAGTTGCAGCATTGTGAAAAAAAAAACTACACTGTAAGACCTATAAATGCCTTGACAAACCAGTTATTTTGTTCCATCTGAGGACATTCACTGCTAGCATTGGCTGTTTACATTTATGTGTCGCCCGGATGGGTGCACGGCTGCAACAGAAGAGATGCCGAAAAACTGATGCTGCAAGTCTTGTTAATTGATATTGTTGATGTTAATACAAAAGACTGATATTACGTTGTTAATGTACCAAGTGTTTTTACTTATCCAGCATCTTATCAAGCAAGCTGCCATTAAAATGAACCATCTTTGTACAATAACAGCAACGAGAGTTAACCAGCTTGAAAAACCATTTACTTCATAGTACTTGAAACATTTCACTAAGAGTGATTATTACATTCCATGCCTGTATACATAAATGTTGTGGGTTGTGTTTGAATGAATTTTGTATAGTCTTCATGCATTTGTTTTCTATATATACTTGTTGAAATGTGGAAAAATAGAATCGCAGTGAAACTTTGTGAACAAAACATTTGTGATGTATTATGAAGTGGTGCTAATCAGATTGATTTTCTTTTTTTGTAATGACTGTATGACTTTTTGTGTGTATAATCCTCTCCCAAAGCCTTTGCTTCTGATTTGTTATATTTTTTAATAATTTATTTTTTTGTATATTTTTATACGTTTTATATGGTTTTTGTGTTTTTCTGTAATAAATTACATTAAAATATCCAATTGTTTTTTTTCTCAGAAAAGTATTCAGAAATAACTGAAATAAGTTACAGTACCTTATTAGAGCAATCATTGTGTGTGTCTGTACATTCTAGAATGTAATTTCAAATTTGATCGACTGAAACATTCACTTGTAGGTTTCTACTCTGTCAGTTTCTGGTTTTGACACTAGAGTGCATTCCAGTGGTATATTATGCACTGCTTATAGTACACACACAATATGTATTAATCAAATATTAGGCAATTTATAACAAATGTTTGATACTGTCACCATTAGTAGTGAACATTAATAATAACTGTATAAGCAGTGGTGTTTGTCTGAGCAAAAAAAAGGATTTTGTCTTTCCTTACCGTTTCCTTTCTGTCCTTACCGTTCTAGGTGCCAATTAAGGATAGTGTTGCAAGTCAATACTAGTGGATTTATTGAATGCTGAATTCAGAAATCATTTGGTTGCATGGAGCAGGCGATAATATAAAGTAATAATAACTAAATAAATATTCCTCTCATTCATGAAACAGTCACGACATACATTTAAAAATGCATTTAATAGTTTTCTAGCAACACTGCTCCTTTATGTAAGCTACTCCCCCTAACTGATTAAAACTAAAAGCATTATTACCTGTCAAACATCTGCATGGTACTACAAAGGTCACAATAGAAAATCATACATTGCATTTATTCTTAAAACAAATCCCAGACATTGACAGATAAAAACAGGATATGATCATCAAAACATCTGTGAGATCAAGAATAGTTATTGTTAGAACTCTTCAAACTAGCCTTGTCTGCAGGGTCACAGCATGAGTTCATAAGATCATGGATTTATAGCGCGATGCATATGAACATCTTGAACATCAACTTTATATTTCACAAATACAAGCACATGATGTTTTTTCTCTCCTTTTTTTGTGTACAGAAACTGTTAAAATCATGGGCAGAAATGGAAAAACACTCTTCAACCACATGCTATAGACACAGTCACACTGTTGACACCTCAGACACAAACTCATGAACAGACATCAAACACCAACTTACAGCAGCAGACACATTCTCATGCAGAAGATGTTTGTCTACCAAACCACATTCACAGAATGAAGCAGCTTCACTTCAACTTGTTTTAATGAACATTTTACATTTATGGTTTGCAGATATACATGTCCTCAATTTGTTTTTTAGACCCCAAAAATGGAAATTCTGTCATTTACTCACACTCATGTCATTTCAAACCCATAGGACCTTCAATCATCTCCATTTTCAAGCTTCAAGAAATAGACAGAAGCTCAACAGCATGCTTGATGCACAAAAAACAGTGAAGTTTGTTCTCGCACATCAAATACGTATCTTTTAAAGGCAATTTAGGTGATTTGATTCAAAAACCAAAAAAAAATAATAATTTGTTATGCTGGTTGAAAGTATTTTCAGATCCTAATAGCAATCGCTACATTGAGTGACAGCGCTGGATGAGGCATGGCTTTGGAGAGTGATTTGCAGAAAGGATGGAATCTTGTGCTTTCAAAGCTAGCTTTAATATTTTTCTGTTTCTTCAATAACATCATCCATGTAAATTTGTTGTTGTTGTTGTTTTTGTGATTCTTATCAGTCCGACTGCTTAACTATAGACTTTGAATCTGAGGGTGTCTCAAGAGTTTCTCAATGAAGGTGATCACACGGCTGTATTTGGGACTGAAGAAAAAGACTGACTTTTGATCATCATCTCATGACGACACGTACATAGTCCACATGACCCTCCTCTTCAACTTTCTATAAAAAACATATAGTGCTAAAATGGTTTGCCTTTCAAAACTTAACACATTTTCTTTAAAATCAAATATTGAAATTAAGTAATAGGGTTATGACATCTTTATATACAGTACCTGTCGTACCTCTAATGGTACCACTATGAACTCTTTTGGGGTAAATAAGGTACTAAGGTGACATTTTGACATTTCTGCCCCAGCGACAAGCTATTGTAACCCAAAAAGATACAATTTTTCATTCTAAGAGTGCACCATGAACTGCACAGACCTGTGACTATGCAAAATATAAACATGACTTAAGCAAAAAAATTGACAATTTTGTAAATGTGATAATGACAACAGAGATGTGTGACTCTGAACAGACAACCAATCAGAATTAATCTCCTATATTAAAGTAACTGGACACACACACACACAAAATACATCTGATGCATGATTTTGCTATAACAACATCCCGTCCTATCAGATGGCTTGTTTTCTGCCCAAATAAACACTGCTGACCGCTCAGAACAAACACAATGTTCATTTAATTCACTTAAATTTGTAAAATGGAAGGTAACTTCAAAATTTAGTGTTAGGGCTACATGAATACGTTTTGCTAACATAACTAGGCAGCGAGTGTAAAGTTCCAAGTATGCTTTGCATGAGACACAAAGTATTGTATTGTAAGCAAGTATTGTATTTTGTGTTTTTCATGGACATTACATTTAAAAATCATGTTTAGCATGCTAATATGCGACAGGGCTAGCATCTAGTTAAATGGCAACACAAACTTGGTCTCGTTTTCTTTTGCTTAGTTGTTTTCTGATTTTATACAATGTTTACTGACTAAAGAGTTTTTAGAGATATTTAAGAGTGTTGATGTGAAGTTTTTACATTGAATACATAATGTTACAGCATAATATAAATAAGACCCACTTCATATTAAGTGTCCTTAACCACTACTTACTTTTAAATGAAGCATTTCATACAATGGACTTATTGTGTGCATACATATTTTTACACTTTGCACTTATATTTGTAGATACCATCCTGTTAAATACATCCGTAAGTAATTTCCGCCGTTACATTTATAATTACACCGTTGACCCTACCTCTATCCCTTAAACCTAACCTGACCACTCTAACTTTATCTATATCCCACCGTAATAGCAATTTAACATGAACACAATATGTAAACTGTACCTAATAATTCATTATTTGATTATTTAGTACATAATATTTAAAGACACCTAATAAAAAGTGGGACCTGTAAATATCTGATCTGAATTAATGTGTTTGACAGATCATTATACAGACATAAACACACACATTCAAATCTGAATCACTGATAAAATAATACAGAGACTAAATGCAGAGACAAAAATTTCTTACCAATTTGCGTGATTTTCTTTTGAAGAATGTTGTCTCGGCATAAGTTATTTCTACATCACACTTCTGAACTGTTTAAAGGACAATATAGTAGAAATAAACACAAAACACAAATACAAACATCAAAAAATAGATGTTTTTGTTTTTTCCACAACATATATTAAGGCACAAATGTAAGCATTTTGTAACGCCATTTCTAAATTACAAGAAATTGATTAATTGCTTTTATGAATTTGGCATTATAATGGTTCACACATACATATAAAAAGATCTTAGCAGAGTATGCAATAAATAATTGTAACAATATTCTTGACTTTTTCATTTTTATTGAAGCTCAACAAATTACATGGTCATTCCTAGAAATGTTCTTTTGAACACAAGCAGATGGCTGAATCTTTAAACATATAAGATTTTATCAGCTATCAACTGATTTAAATGTTTAGATTAATTTTTAAATACTTGTTTAAAAGCAGTAGGTAACACTTGCCTTCTTGATCGGTTCGTCTACATTTCCTGTAGATGCAGAAGATCCCAATTACAGCTAAAATCAACATTAGAGAGATCA
The DNA here is from genome assembly GCF_936440315.1 of Barbus barbus. NCBI lineage: Eukaryota > Metazoa > Chordata > Actinopteri > Cypriniformes > Cyprinidae > Barbus > Barbus barbus. Next base: position 7,471,354 of record NC_136737.1, on the reverse strand, counting down.
ACACTATTAGAGGTGAGTCTTCTTGTGAAGGAGAATGTGAGTCCGGTGCTGTAAGAATAAAGCTAGAAGTGAATGTGTCAGTCTGATTTACAACAATATGCAGAGATCATATCATAAAACCACTTATTTACCTGAACATGTGTGACAGAGTTGAGTGATGTCCAGATGTTGAGTCTGGTTGCTGATGGGATTGTTGAGCACACAGCTGTAGGTGTTTTTATCCTGATATTCCACCTCCAGAGGTAGAGAGAGACTGATGCTGAGATCAGACACACTGATGCTGGACAATAAACTGTTTCCTTTGTACCAGGAGAGAGTCACATCACTCACATTCACCACTGAACACATCAACGAACAATTCTGTTGCGATGATGATGAAGAACATGATGATGAAGAGTTACTGCTGATGACAGGAACAGGCAGACGAGCTGAAAAACATGAGAGGAAACCTGGGCAAATCTAGTCAACAATCTTATTTTTTGTGTATCTGTTGACATCTCAAACTACAAAATGATCAAAATAGTTATAGGAATATTCTTATTTTAGTTCAATCACACACACACACACACACACACACACACACACACACACGCACGCACACACACGCACAGACGCACACACACACAAGCTTAATGTGTACTAAATACTTTAATGAAACAAGAATATTTGAAGGTCATCACAAATGATCTCTACTCACCATAAACAGAAACACTGAATATTTTTGATGACCGTTTCACTCCAGTAATATCTAGTTCATAACGTCCAGCGTGTTTAGTTGTGATGTTTGTGATGGTCAGAGATCCAGTTTGATTGTCCAGCTTCAGTCTGTCTCTGAATCTCCCATCAGGAACATCATCATATTTGTTGAAGGTTTGTGTCCTTTTTTTTATTTGAGCTATCAAATATTTTTCAGCTCCAAATTTCCACAGTATGTCATCTTGTATTTCAGTAACATCAGTGTTTAGAATGACAAAATCTCCCTCCATCACTGACACTGACTGTATTTCATTTAGTTTTGCCCCAAACACACCTGAAGAACATGAACAAGAGCAAATTAAAACCCTGGATGGTTTCTACAGCTTGAAATCAGCTGTAGATTGAATTGTTTAAATACGGACCAAATAACATCCAGAGCAGCAAAGTGAAAGGTGAGACAGATAAACATGCACCATTATTTCCTCTTTATATATTTTTAACTTATCTAGAGTAAAATGTGTGAAGTTACATCATTTATTTTTAAAAATAAATACATAATTAAAGCTTGAACGTCTAATTCTGCTCTATAATTAAAAAAAAAAAATCAAATACATTTTTTAAATAAATGAGACACTGAGATCAGTAGATGAAAAAGATTCATTGAATCTCAATTAGGTTGTGCAAAGACTTTCCATGACATTTACAGTTATTTATGATTACCACGCGGGTATTTTTAAAAATATTTTTGAGAAATTGCTTGTAAGAAATTGCATTCACAATTTTTAAACTAAAGATATTTACAGTAACAAAAGACACCTGGAATTTGAAAGTGTTTCACTGGTGGTTTGGGCTTTCTGAGCAAGAGAAATTTACAGTCACAATAGAAGGCCTGGGAATATCAAATTAAAATGACGATGAAAACAGAGAACTGCAGTAATGATATTGCTTCATCTGGTGTATAACAGTAGAAAGCTGAAAGATAATTGAAATTACATAATGCTTTTATAACTTACCCATCAGACTCAAGCAGCACAAACAGAACAAGCAGAACAAAACAAGTGTGTGAAGCATTTTCCTTAATGGTTCAGTGAAAGTCTGATCTAATGTCCGCTGCTGTCTTCTGCAAACTCTCAACCTGTTGATCTGGTGATGAATCCTCCCCCAACAGAGTTTGACGCTCAATTCATCATAACCTTCTCTGTCTGTGTTCTGAATATCTATCTATCTATCTATCTATCTATATCTATCTATATCTATCTATCTGAATGTTCACAATGGTGGAAAACATTGACTTTTTATAATCACTGACTTTTTTTTTTTTTTTTTTTTTTACGACAGTCTGACTTGGTAAATATGTAAAAGTAGAACAATATTACTCTAATAATAAGAAGAATATTAATCTAGCCAACTCTAGTGTTTTACAAATGGTTGTGTTTACTCGGTTTAATCAATTGTTCTGCACGGAAATACAAAGTTCAAAAAGTTACAAAGTGTCTGCATCTAGCATTACTGGTCTTACTTAAGAACAGCTTCTGTGTCAAACCGAAAGCTGCTGCGGTCGGTTTTCTTCAGAAACGTGGTTTGCTCTGTTGGGTGGACAAACATCTTGTGCATGAGAGAACTGGCATTTAGAACAAGTTTATAGGTGAAGAGCTTCTTCCTGCTTGTATGCACAACTCATACACTGTAACCTACAAAACACTGAACCATGACAAGAAAGTGTAATGGAAACACAGTGATCATATTTAATGCATATGTAAGACTGTTTCACATTTTATAATACAATTGTTTAATGCTGTATATGGAAAGCAAAAAAAAAAAAAGAGTTAGGGGCCATAAGAAGTTTCCACCCACTTTGCAAAAAAAAAACCCTGTGGTGTCCAACCTTAAATTCTGCTTACTTATTACTGTCTTTTATGTCACAACTATGAAACAATAAAAGACATCTAAAGGTTTAGTAGATTCTTACTGGTAATTTATACTTATTACCGTTGAGATTTGGCAAAACCTCTAAAATGGGACCTAGTATTGATATCAGTGGGCCAATGCCCACATTGTCAGCCCAAAACTGATTATTTGTGTATTTTATGAACTGCAATATAGTTAGTTTAGTGTTAGATAATAGACTTCGTTCATCTTCGGAACACAAATTAAGATATTTTTGATGAAATCTGAGAGCCTTCTGACCCTCCATACACAGCAACATAACTATCATGTTCAATGCCCAGAAAAGCAGTACAAACCAGAAAAGTTACATCAGTGGTTCCATAATTTTATGAAATGTTATGAAACTATGAGAATACTATTTTTTGCGTGAGAAGAAAACTAAAATAAATACTTTATTCATCCATTTCTTCTCTTCCGTGTCATTCTCCACTGTACCTTTCCAAGAGTACCATGCATGTGTGTGATGAACATTTTATTAATATTAAGTAAACATAAAGAAGTTGTCCTGGCTAGTAGGCTATCAAGTATAGCACGTGAGCATCCTGCAGGTGGCGCCTCCTTTATAGCCTTTTCTCACAGCAGCTAGAATAATTAACTGTATCAATTTGATGGCGGATTGTAATCCAGAAAGGATTGTGTGTTTATGAAACACATGTGAATGAAATTCAAATATATGATAGCCAACATGGGATTACACAAGATTTGTATTTTAAAGAAAACCAGTTCATAGTTTGCTTTTTGGGTTAAAATAATTTCTTAATATGAAATTCGAATGGCATATGACAATTACTTTAAACTGTATATAAATTGAAATCTACATGTTAATACACACTATACTCATAGTCACGCAATGCTGATGTTGTTAACATTAATAATTTGAGAACATAGTATAACAATGATAATACTTTGCACAGTTAGATGTGATATGAGGTAAGCGATCTTTAGATTTAATTGCCATTGGTAGCGCAATTTATGGTAATGCTTTTTTCCTCAGTTGGTCAGAACAAATGTGGCAGACTTGTTACTTACTTGTTCAGGCAATATATGGTGAAAATTCTGATTTGGGTCATATATTCCAAATAAATATTCACATCAATATTCACCTCAAAACATTAGATTCATCCGCGCTGGAGCCGTGCCTGAACAACGGATCACAACCCCACGCACTGAAGATAATTCCGCAAGAACTGCAATTCCAGGTTTTCAAACATAGATGGCGACAAAAAGGCAAAAGTTGCGGACTGCAGCTTTAATGATATAATGATAGACATAAAATGGTTCTTTTAGTTCTTTCAAGTAATAGGGCAAACGTACCTATTAAGCACACTTCTATTTTTGAGATCAGATTATAAAAAGAAAAAATAATTTATTATCCTACTTGATGTCTTAACCAATTGATATGTGTGTTACTATATACCTCCTATAATTTCAAGTCAATCAGATCATTGCACACTGAGATACGAGTCTCCATGTGTTCACACTGTCTGGCGGCCATTTTGAAAGCGGTCAAAAAACTTTCACCAAAAGAAGAGCTCCTTAAATGTGCATTTTTTAGATGTTTAAAACTTTATTTTGGGTAAGTTTCACTACTTATTGTAAAATTAAGAGATTAATGTTCAAACTTTTGCATATTATAACCTGGAACTTGGATGTGGAAAATAATTACATTAGATCCAAAAGATAGTTTTAGCAACACAGCACAGATGCTACAGAACACAGTTAGCTGACTAGCTGTAGAAGATTGTGTGCTACGCTAATATATTACTTCACAGGCATTACTGGCTTGTAATTTTACATCCATAATATTATACATTTACAGTGTATTGCTGGTCTGTTGTTTTACAGTGCTGTAATTTTTAAAGATTTCATTATTTTGAGGTGAGCTGAAAGGGTGCACTGCTATGAAAATCACACAGCTTCAGTGTGACATCAATAAGAAAAAGTATAATTTCATAGATATTGTTAATAATAGTTGTTCATATTAAAATATGTATGAACTTAATACATGACCTAGACTATTTATTTAGCAAAATCCTGTGATTTTAATAAATATTACATGAAATTTATAAAAAATTGTTGCTGCTCCAGTTAAGCTCAGTGTGCTCTTTTTAAGCTCTTCCTCATTGAACGTCTATGTAAATACTTCATAAACAAACTTGAAATATTAACTGATGGTTGTCACTTTAAGTTATAAGTTAATCGATTAGCTATGGATTCTGTGAACTCAAATCTGCAGACTGGCTCTGATCTTTGGCAACTAACATCAACTTCTCCAGACTGTAAATCATGTAGTGTATTCCAGTTTTAAGAGACTATAGATACATTTACATCCATTTAATAAGAGGTTTCATAATGAGGCTGGTTTCTGTGTTCATCTCCATGAATTGAATGTTTTATTGGTTTGTTTTATTTGATTTTTGAATGTTACTTAGCTGAACGTGGACTAGTCTAGATGTTGCAATGTGCTTAAATTACATGCACTATGAATATATAACTGATCAAATTGAATGCTTTGTTGCTTGATTTTAATGTTCTGGTTTTTTTTTTGGTTTTTTTTTTGTGATTGACTTGGTACCTTCAAAAAAAAAAAAAAAAAAAATATATATATATATATATATATATATCATAATTATTCTTTAAAAATTTTCCTTAAAATAAACAATATTTTTTTTATAAAACATGATGTGAGCTTAATGGGAAAAGGGGTGTGCTTAAAGGGTACAAAAATGTACTCATTAAGCACAGCCAGACTTTTTGAATTTAATGATGTATATCTTAATTGAACTATTTTGTGTGAGAGATTAATATTTTATTTTAACATGACTTTTTGTACTGAAACCAGTATCTTGTGCACTAAAAATGTCTCAATGTAGATTTCGGTGAGCTTAATAGGTACGTTTACTCTATATCATGAACTTAAGCTACATGTTTTATTTATAATTTTCTATGGGAGGAAACGTTTAACATGCAATTTAAGGCATTGTGTCCTGGGCTCGTCTGCTTGCCTGTTCGGAGTTGGTCCTTTTAATACCACTTCCTAAAGCATTTCTTAATGCATACTTAGCTTCTTTTAGACGAGTGTTTAATGTAAAATTGTAAGAATTAAAGTCAATAAAGCGTTTGTGTAATTGTGTTTATATGTGCTCAGTTTTCTCAGGTTAAGCAGTTTTCTTTTTTTATCCACAAAAGACCCTTCAGTAGTTGGTGTTTGTTTCAGGTGTTCCTGCAGCTGAACGAGATGAAATGAAGACAAATCATTGAAGGGGGAGAAACTGTCACTTCTGATACTGGAGTAATGAAAACCCCAAATGATTAGATGACATGGTATTTTAATGACATTCCCACGAATAATCAGACTGGATCTCTGACCATTATGAACATCAGTAGCACATACCAGATGATGAGCGAGCCGCAGCAACATAAAGAGATTCATTAAATATGTCTCTGGTAAACATATTTTAGTCATTCAGTGCATTTTCCCTTCAGCAATTTTAAAATACAGTACAATGTTTTATATAAATCCAAGCAAGCTTTTACTCAAATATTATAATTATATACTATTTATTAGAAATAATGTCCATCACCTGCACGTCAAATGACACAATTTTCAGATTGCATTTTATGTAACATCATGAATCTTGCAATTTTGAAATCTAAAGTTATTAACAAGAAAAATGAACTTGCTGTTCCTCAAAAACACACCAGATGGCGCCATTTACTAGTTAAACCACTTAGGAGCAGACATCACAGTTTCATCCAAGTAGGGCTCCCTGCAGCCCACAAGGTCTAGGGGGTGTGGTTGGATCTACATCTAGGGGGTGAAGTTGGGTAGGTTTAGGGGTGTAGATGGGGTGGGTTTGGGAATCAGGGGGTGGAGATTGGTAGGTTTAGGGGTGGAGATGTGTTGGTTTAGGGATCAGGGGGTGAAGTTGAGTAGGTTTAGGGGTGGAGATGGGTTGGTTTAGGGATCAGGGGGTGAAGTTGGGTAGGTTTAGGGGTGTAGATGGGGTGGGTTTGGGAATCAGGGGGTGGAGATTGGTAGGTTTAGGGGTGGAGATGGGTTGGTTGGCAACCACATCACACTACAGAATTTGCAAACTCAAACACTACTAAAACATACTAAAATACAAAAATTGCATAACTGTCCAAAAATCTGTTTATTTGCCCTAAATATGAGGATATTTCCTTTTGTATATATGTTCCTTTTTGTCACTACTGGAACAATGATGACACGTTTCGGTCGTGACTGTTTCGGTTGTGACAATTCTATGGGATAACACTAAATGTTTCGGTAGTGACAATTTTAGACACTTTTGAACCTTGCTCAAAAGATGCTAATCAGCGCATGGTTAGCTAGCACAGTTCTGAGCAATGGAACACATCTGAAAAAAGAGACCGAAGTGGTGTGTGTCTGTTTGAGCTGTCTACATGTGTGTAATGTCATTTCAGAAATAATAATAACTGTCTGATTGACTGTTTTAGAATGAATAACAGTAATATGAATATATATATATATATATATATATTTTTTTTTTTTTTTTTTTTTTTAAGTGTAATTATTTAAAATAGGTGGCAACATATATAAAATGTAAAATAAATGCACACTTTGAATAGTTTTTTTTTTTGTAAATTGTATCACCATGGAAGCAGAACTTGACAGTTCTACAGCAATAGTAATAATAACCAAATAAATTAAATACTATATATATACATAACATTTTTGTTTTTGTGTAACTGAATTATTACTCCTGTTCTTTTTTTTTAATCATCTGTGAATCTGCATTTGCTTAAAGGACAAATGTTCATCCATGCATAATGCAGAAGACTAACAGTTGGACGTCTCCCAATCTAACTGAGGCTGCCAAAGAGACATCAGCTTTTTTATATATATATATATATATAATTGTATATTTTAACCAAAGTGCTACTTTAGTTTTTGTCTGTGAAACTGAGATTGTATTTGAACTTGAACCAGAGTGCTAGCTTCTCTGTTTGATTTCTTATTGATTGTTGAAAATATAACTCTGAAATAGTGCTGTGTAGATGAATGTGTTTTTCAGTTTAACGTGTTAAAAATATTTAACGTGATTAACGCAGGGGCGGAGGTAGGGTTGGCCACCCCACTCTGGTCTGTTTTTTCTTGACACACATTTATATAGATGCAGAACAGAGTATTCAATGCTGTAGTTATAGCGTTAGTTAAGTCATGAATTTGCCAAAAAGGCATTTAAAGCTGCTATAATATGCCAGTGTGTATGCATGCAAGTTTTTCTTCAGTTACTCCAAATTCTGCTGAAATTACAATCGCTAGTGTTTTTAAATCTTCCCTTAAAGCTTATCTTTTAGGGTAGCTTTTACCTGGTGATTTTGTAATTCTCTTATTTTTCTATTGATTGAAATTTTGTTTGCTTGTTTTGCCATTGTGTCTGTATTTTACTTTTATTAATGCATTTTTTGTATAATTTTGTCTCATTTGATCATATTCTTGAGATTTTTCACAAGAATATGATCAAATGAGACAAAATTATACAAACATGCATTAATAAAAGTAAAAGTCTATCACATCTGATTCACTCATAACAGCTGAAATCTAACAGTAGGAGTCAGACTGCTGCCTCACATTTGAAGATGAGCCCCTGATGTTGCCCTGTGTCTATATCTCTTCTATTTGTGCATGACATAGTCTTGTCCAATTAAAGTTTATTCATCAAATTTACTGGACAAAAGTGAGGTTAGCAAAAATCAAACCGAGTGTTGCATCCAGGCCCCTGCAGATCTAATACATGTTTTGGTTATGCCCATCCATAACTTCTTTTTGGCCATTTATCTTTAATTTTTATATTTTTTTCCCAGAAACAGATTGAACCTTGCCCTTTGGTGGCACTTTTTGGACTTCTTCCAAATTGATTTTTTTTTTTTTTTTTTTTCAATTTAGTTTGTTTAAATTGTGATTATTTATTTAGTGTAAGATTGTGGGGATATTTTTAATCATGTTATTGTAAATTATTTGAAGAAGATCTGATTTTAAATGGTGTACTTTTTTTTTTTTATAGTGGGAACAATGTCTGTACTAACTAAATATTTTGAGAAATGCTAACATGTTAAATTGCTTTATGGTTAATTAATGCATAACCACACTTTGTCCTTTTATTGTTGATGGCATAATGAATAGTGTTCTTACTAACTTAACAAAAACAGCAAAAAGTGTAAAAAAAATAATTTTCTTAATGAAAGCCACAAAACAGAAAAATCTTCAGTCCAAAAAGGAGAAAAAAAATATCTAAAAAAATTAACACCAAGAATAAACACAGGAAAACAATCCAAAAAGGCTTTCAAAGTTTAGTAGGCTACTTAGAACTAGCGCAGACTTATGGCAGCAACTGGTAAGGAACATCAACCAAGCAAAGAAACAAAGGAAGTGGTCAGCTTAAATAAACAGCCCAGAACTAGTCACATGTGAAAACAATGGCACTGATTACAAGAGGCACAAGTTTGACATTAGAGTACTATAGGGACCTCTAACGGCCAAAATTACAAAGCAACAACTCTGACATATTTATATGCATTGCATACTATAGGCTGCAAAATAAATTTCTGAGGGTGTTTATAGCTGTTTTGATTTCATGGCTTTTTACATGGGTTTCAGAGATGTAAAATACTAAAATGAAATGAAATAATGAAATGATTAATCAAATCATCTCTCTTGTTGAGGAAAGTCCTGCAGATGCAGACTGAAGCCAGTCGCGACTTAGTGGATCTAAGAGGTGTAGCTTAACCTAACCTGGTTTAAGGATAGGGTTATGTTTAGGGTTATAGGTTGTGGCTGGACCTTCTAGTTCCAATGGTCAGGTCCAGGGAGGAAGAGCTGGTCATCAAACTCCACCCTCTGTGGTCAGCAAAACAATGTACTTCCACTTTTCACATGGGAATGGAGTCGACACAGGGACTAAACACTTTGGTTTTAACAGAATTTGGATTCATTTCCTTTCAGTAGAAAAGTGGTGAAAATGATTTTATTTATTTTACTCAAATTGACTGCATTCTTTTTGTCTGGTAAGACATCTACTTTTTTGTTGTTGTTGTTGTTTTGTTACAGTGCTTCTCAAACCTGCCCTGGATGAACCCCAGCACTTTTATTATATTATATTTTGTATGTCTCCCTCTTTTCTCATACTTGATTCAACTCATTGGCTCATTAGTAGACACTGAAACACCTGAATTTAGTGTGTCAGATAAGGGAGACATAGGCTACAAAATGTGAAGTTTCAGTGGCGCTGATGTTAATATTACAGTAGATCACTTCTTCTTTTAAAAAAACAAAAATGGCTAAAAGGAAATAAAGCCTCATGATTCATGAAGCACTGAGACTTATTGCTCCACTTCAAGCTGAACACATGTAGCGTGAACGTAACTTATCGATCGGTCAGTGCACTTCAAGACGAACACCCTCTGTGAAACACTGTGAGACCAATAGGCCACACTCCCCAATACAGGGTTTTGCTGGAGATTGCGCAGTATGCTTGATATGTTGAAGCCTTGATGTTATGTGCGCAGCTGTGGTCGCACTATGCAGTTATTGGTTGAAACTTAAATGTCTGCCAAATGAGATGGCACGGTGAAGCTGATTTTGATGTAACTTTTCAATCATGAATATATAAGATTTTCCTTTAATGAACTACTCATCCTACTCATACGCAGCCTACGCATTCCCATAGGCTGATGTTGCTGCCCCTGTGTTTGTGTGTGTGTGTATTTTATGTTTGTAAAAGACTGACTAGTCATTGAATGAAAAATATTGTACACTGAAAAAAATGATACATTGAATTTACTAATGTTTTTTAAGGTATATATATATATATATATACCACAGAGATTTTAGAGTGGATTTTCATCATTTAAAATGTAAAGCATGACAATGAACAAAACAATCTGTGATTGGTTGCTTCACAGTCAGACCATTGGCCAATGATGGTTGCTTCAAAACCTTTGTGAAAGATTTGTTTGGAACCATGGTTCAGAGTTCAAATCAATCTGCCAGATCCCGATTTCAGTAAATAAGGCTTTCTTGTGTCACAGCTTTATTCAAAATATTTCAAGCTTTTTTTATATACATTTGTAGACATTCAATGATACATTTGCATAATTAAAAAGAAGAGTTGAAAGGTTCAGATACAAAAGCCTCTAAGTGACATTTGAAATGTTCTTATAAAATTAGCATTTTTATCAGGCTCATGTGTAGGTTCAGTCATTTCACTTTAATGGCAATAAATACGTTAGTTTCATTGCCATTAAAGTGAAATAACTGAACATAAACATAGGAGCCTGAGAAAAATTCTAATTTTATAAGAAAATGTCAGACAGCACTTCAAGGCTTTTGCATCTAAACTCTTCAGATGTAGTTAATAGTTTCTTATTATTAGTCTGAGTAACCAAGCTCTCAATAAAACAAACCAAACAAGCGAATGAGTGAATGTGTAAATGAATGTTCTTGTGCTGTTTGTTTGCATGCGATACATTATGAATTCAGACATAATTCTCTACTCATAATCTTCATGATCTGTAAAATTCACACCACTTCATTTATAATTACCTGTTCATTTTTTTTTTTTTTTGCAGGTGTTTTCAGTGATTATACAGACAAAGTGACCATGATGGAGGGAGATTCAGTCACTCTACAGACTGGTGTTAAAACAATCCACCTGGAAGATATTAAATGGTATTGCAATAGCATCCGCATCGCTCAAATCAGTGGAGATCAGAGTTTTATCTGTACAGATGTTCAGTGTAATGAAGGCACTGAGAGATTCAGAGACAGACTGAAGCTGGATCATCAGACTGGATCTCTGACCATCATGAACGCCAGAACCACAGACTCTGGAGATTATGAGCTAAAGATCATTAATAAAAGCAGCATCAATGAAAAAACCTTCAGTTTTGCTGTTCTTAGTAAGTCATTTCATGAAACATTCGCCTCAAGCAGAAGCAAATTATATATATGTTTAAATCATATTGAAGTATTTTTTGTGTCTTATTAAGCAGAACGGTTTAATATGAAAACTAAATTATTTCCATTGACGAGCTGAACGTTGTATAAGAAGCTGCGGTTGTGCTCTGGTGGACATAACAATTTCTAATCAAGCCATTTCTAATCATCTTTTATTATCACCTGTTTAAATGAGGATTTAATGTAATATAGGTATATTAAAAAGTATTTACATGCACAATTGTTGCATTTCACTCTGAATGTCCAGACTGAGAATGTGCAATCACGTACATGTCAACAGTTCTCTCGTGATGTATACAGTAGTTCCCCAAAAAAGGGTCCTCCAGCAGCTGTTGGTTTGTGTTTCAGATGTTTCTGCTGCTGAACAAGATAAAATGAAGAGAAAGTCAGTGACGGAGGGAGAATCTGTTACTTTAGATCTTAGCGTAATAAACCAAAATGATGTGATGACGTGGTATTTTAATGACACTTCTATCGCTGAAATCACTGGAGATCAGAGTAAGATCTGTACAGATGATCAGTGTAAAGAGAGATTCAGAGACAGACTGAAGCTGGATCATCAGACTGGATCTCTGATCATCACAGACACCAGAATCACAGACTCTGGACTTTATAAACTACAGATCATCAGTGGCATCCTCCATCATCGCAGCATCAGGATCACCAGTTGGAAAACATTCATTGTTACTGTCTTTGGTAAGTAAAATTTAGTCCTTCAGGGTCTTTAACCTTGAGGAATTTTAAAATAGAGATATTTAAATCAACCAAGAAAATGTTTGCAGTGTTGCCTGTGTGAAAAACAGAGCTTTGACTCAATATTAAAATATGATTAAGAGCATCTCAATTTATCAGTTTAATCAATAATTAAAACTGATGATCAAAGTAAAAATATGTCATTCCCAAGATGTAAAACTGATGATCTCTCTTTAGTAATAATGACTGCCTGTCTTTATCATTACAGATTTTGCTCTGTCTTCAGCTGCTGTAGCAGGAATATGTGTTTGTGTTCTGCTGCTTGTTGCTGCAGCTGCTGCTATGATTTACCATGGCAGTCATCAAACACAAAGGAACGGTGAGTATCTCATACAGATAACAAGATAGAAATCGCTTGAACACAATCTTTAAAAGAGGAAAAAAAAAGAGATGTATTTCTATCCTAATTAACCAAAAGAATGTGTTTAATTGAGTTTGTTATTGTTCAAACAGACAGCAGGAGGCAGTGCAGTGATCAGGTGAGATACTTATGAGAGGATATTTGAAGCACTTTAGATGTGCATGTTGTTTAGGAAGATGAATGTGGATTTTCAAATGCAACATTACAAGTCACATTATTTGGGACATTTGAGATTTATTATTTGTGACACATTTTGTTTTTTTAAATCGACCCATAAATCGTCATAAATAGTTTGTAATATTCTAAACGTTATGCTTCGGACACTGTCATTCAAACATTGTATTATACTGTAGTACAGAAGATCACAATGTGATGCAGTTCATCAGACTGAAGATTCATTTTATTTGAAAGTAAAAGTGAAACTGAAAGTAATGTGTGACCAAGTATGGTGTCCCATACTCGAACTTTGTGCTTTGCATTTACAGCAGTGAGTAGTAAACAAACACACACACATTGTGAACACACAGCCAGAGCAGTGGGCAGACATTTTTGCTGTGGAGCCCTGGAATCAGTTTGGGGGTCACATCAGTCATGTATTGAGGGTGGAAGAGAGCGCTTTACATTCACTACAATCCCTGCCATTACCGAGACTCGAACCCGTGACCTATGGGTTACAAGTTAAACATTGTTTATTATTTATGAAAAGAAACCCTGTGTGCAATTAGCAAACATCTGGAAAAGCACCATTTGGTTGTATAACCGAATCATCATCATTTACATGTGAATCTGTGTTTTATTACAGAAGACTCATGTAAAAGACTCTCAATTGATGGATACTGCTAACGAGACATCACCTGATGGGAATAAGGCTGAGGCTGCTAATCAGACACTAATGCAACATTGCTCATTATTTTGACTTTAACTGAAAGGGACAGTGCAGAAAAGGTAAGAAACTTAAGAATAAAGAAGAATCAGCAGAAACTCTAATGGCTCTCAGAGAAACTGTCACCAAATCAAGATTTCAGTATATGGTATCAATGGCAGTCAAATTTCACTCTGATGTTTAGATTGAGCTTTCTTTGTCAAGAGGTGCTACAGTATAGTTTGTACACAAATGTCAGATTACCTGGAAAAAACAATGACAATCATTTTAGCAGTCATTTTTATATCTTATAGTTTTTTGATAGTTATTTTTATCTTGTTGTCTTAATACGCTTGCTTGGAATGTGCAAAACTGGGTCATAAAGAAATTATAAATGTGTTCATACCTGAAAATGTGAAAATAAATAATTTGTGAAATGTCATGAAGTGATGATTAATATATCTCGCTAGCAAGTTATTTCATTTCATTTGTTGCCATTGCCAGATGAAGACCTGTGGGGCATCCAAGGTAAACAATAATGCTTCATAACATCTGTTGTTTCACCTTGATGTGTTTGTATTCTAGAATATTGCCTGTACTGCTTTGATTTTAATTAGATAAGTTCATTTGCCTTTAGCTTGGAGTTTTTCTTGCTTCTCTATTTTGGCAAAACTCTTGTTTCCTTTTTTGGATGTATATTTTGTTTGGTGCTCACTGTAAATATGTAAGGTTTATTCCTACAGTTTGGTGGATTTTGAGAGGGTCTTGTTGTCTGTGTTCCATACACTGGTCAAGCTCAGACTAGCATAACCTATTATTTCTGACACAAATATGTGTCCACCCTGTTACATTTTTACACTGCACTGTGCAAAAGAGTAGAGGTTTAAGCTAATGAAGGCCATTACAACAGGGTGGACATGCCATGTTTTACACTATTAAGACTATAACCCTTCTAAAATGAGGAAAAGTTTATGACAGGATCTTTGCTCTTGGAGGTGCTTTCCCTCCAAGGAAATTGTCACTTCTAGCAAGTCATGTGATTTAGGGCATATACTTAAGATTTTAAATGTCAAATAGCAGCAATTTAGCATGGTGGACGTTACACTGTAAAAAGTGATAAGTTGACTTAACTTAAAACAAATTGAGGAAACCCGTTGCCTTAATATTATCAAGTAAATAATAATGAAAAAAAATAAGTTAAGTGAATTTTCAGGTTCACTTAACTTATTATTTTTATTATTATTATTTACTTGATCATTTTAAGGCAAGGGGTTTCCTCAATTTTTTTAAGTTAAGTCAACTTATCACTATTTACAGTGCAGTTTGAGAGACATAAATACATATATGTAGGCCTATATATAGACCTTATGTACTGTGTTGTATTTTCACAGCGTCAAATTTGTAAATGAACCGCTCATTTTAAAAGCTGACATTTGTTGTGATGTCATCTTCAAACATTACAATGATAATTTTCATGAACTCTACGATAAGTAAATCCACTCCACCAGCTACTCTTCAAGCGACGCTATCCAGTATCCACCTTATTTTTCAACGCAGAAGTAAGCCATTTTCTGTGAATGTGCGAGACTTCCAAAAAAACCCCGAAACAAACAAACAAACAAAAAACAAAACAAAACAAAAAAACGTAAAGTGAAGTGACATACTGCCAAGTATGGTGACCCATACTCGGAATTCGTGCTCTGCATTTAACCCATCCAACGTGCACACACACAGCAGTGAACACACACACACACACCGTGAACATACACCCAGCAGTGAACACACACACACACCGTGAACACACACCCGGAGCAGTGGGCAGCCATTTATGCTGCGGCACCCGGGGAGCAGTTGGGGGTTCGGTGCCTTGCTCAAGGGCACCTCAGACGTGGTATTGAGGGTGGAGAGAGCGCTGTACATTCACTCCCTCCACTTACAATCCCTGCCGGCCCGAGACTCGAACCCACAACCTTTGGATTACGAGTCTGACTCTCTAACCATTAGGCCACGACTGCCACAGTTTGCATTACAGATTATATATTAAAATTATATGGTACGACACTACAATATCAAGCGGCAAAACGAGCTGTTTTGTACAGATAAAAACAGCTGGAAGCAAATGATAGAGGAAAAAAAAAACTGCTTATATATGTATTTATGTATGTATTTATGTGTGTGTGTGCATGTTTATGTGGTTTATGAGGACACAAATTTGTATAATGACATGGGTATGATAGAGGTATTACAATATGAAGGTGGTTTATGAGGACACTGCCTATGTCCCCGTAATTCAAAAGGCTTAAAAAAACATACTAAATGGTGTTTTTTTGAAAATCAAAAAATGCACAAAGTCTCCTGTGAGGGCTAAGTTTAGGTGTAGGGTTGGTGTAGGGCAATAGCACACACAGTTTGTTCAGTATAAAAACCATTACGCCTATAGAGAGTCCCCATAAACCACAAAAACCAACATGTGTGTGTCTGTGTGTGTATAGTGTTTACAGACATGAACAATTCCTAAATTGGAATGTTTTTATTTATTTATTTCCTTGTGAATTTGATGCACCATTCTATATGCTTATACGTACATTTGCTGGGGCTGGTTAATAAAATAAAATGTTAACAGAATAAGCTATGACTGCTTAAAGTATTGTGCAGTTAAATCTCAAAATAATTCATACTCTTATAGAGGTGTGTTGTTGTGGGAGTAACTTAAGCACAATGCTTTGACGTCACATTTGTGTTGCATTGTGGTACTCGCTCTCTCTGTCAAAATTAAAGGGACGAGGATGTGTCTATATAAAATCCCTCATTCACTTGAGGAAGTGGAGCAAACTTTAAAATGGTGTCTGGGATTCCCCTAGAAGGAAGTGCTTAGGGAAGTTTGCAAGTGTGTGTCTAGAAGTAAAATGGAAGGCACCCGTGAAGACTTAAGGTGGGTTCTTTTGAACAGTAAACAACCGACCACCAAAAGTACCCTAGTAGCCACATAGCAAACCGCCTTACAAACCGCATAATTGTTAACTCTTTAATTTATCAAATAAAGTATTGTATGCTTTATTTTAAACAGTGGTTTTATGATTAACATCACCCCTTCAGACTTGATCAGCAGTGTTTTGTTCCCTAATGATGGTTTGTTTTCCTCAGGTGACAATTCTTGAAGAGCAGTTTGATCTTCATGTTTTTATCTGGATGTTAACACCATCAAGGTGCCTTAAGGTGAGATTTACTACATCTGTCTTCTTTCACTCAACTTTAACTTATGGTGTTCAATAAGTTAAAGTTGATCAGCGAGCTGAGGTCCTGCGCTGATTAGCTCGCTGGTTTGTTCACTTCCATCTTTAATGAGTCCCTTGCTACCTCAGTGGTTCCCACCGCATTTAAAAAATCTGTCATTATCCCTGTGCCTAAGAACAATAAACCCTCTTGCCCGAATGACTATCGCCCAGTTGCCCTCACTTCAATAGTCATGAAGGTTTTTGAGAGACTTGTAAAGAGCCACATTTGCTCCTCCATACCTGATACTTTGGACCCTCTTCAGTTTGCCTATCGCCCAAACAGATCTATGTTGCCATCTCTCACGTCCTCCACTCTTCCCTCACTTGGACAGCAACAATGGGAATTATGTAAGGCTGCTATTCATTGACTATAGCTCAGCTTTCAACACTATAGTCCCCATCAAGCTGGCTTCTAAACTCACAAACCTCGGCCTAAACTCCTCACTCTGTGACTGGATTCAAGACTTCCTCACCGGCAGACCTCAAGTGGTGAAAGTTGGCCAGTTCACCTCAAACTCCATCACTCTGAACATAGGAGCCCCACAGGGCTGTGTCCTTAGTCCCCTGCTTTACTCTCTCTACACGCATGACTGTGTGTCCTCTCACAGCTCCACATCTATTGTCAAATTTGCTGATGATACTGTGGTTCTGGGCCTCATCAGTTGACAGATGTCCAGATGTTGAGTCTGGTGGCTGATGGGATTGTTGAGCACACAGCTGTAGGCGTTTTTATCCTGATATTCCGCCTCCAGAGGTAGAGAGAGACTGATGCTGAGATCAGACACACTGATGCTGGACAATAAACTGTTTCCTTTGTACCAGGAGAGAGTCACATGACCCACATTCACCACTGAACACTATGATGATGATGATGATGATGAGCATTGTGAAGAGTTACTGCTGATGACAGGAACAGGCAGACGAGCTGAGAAAATATGAGAAAATTAAGAGAAATCTGAATAAATCTAATCAACAATCTTATTTTCACTTTACTGTTTTGAGAGAATGTTAAAACGAATATTTGAAGGGCAGGAGAAATTATCTGTACTCACCATAGACAGAAACACTAAATGTTTTTGATGATGATGTTTTTCCACTAATCTTTACTTCATAGAGTCCAGCATGTTGAGTTGTGATGTTCATGATGGTCAGAGATCCAGTCTGATGATCCAGCTTCAGTCTGTCTCTGAATCTCCCATCATGAATATCAGATGTGTTGAGGATTAGCTTCTCTTTGTTCATTTTAGCTATGAGAGACATTTCATTTATAATATTCCACAGTATGTGGTCGTTTTCACATATTTCAGTAACATCATCGTGTAGTAGGACAGAATCTCCCTCCATCACTAACACTGACTGTATTTTATTTGTTTCAGCCGCAAACACACCTGAAAAACACGATCATAGACGGATAAAAGCTCCCGTTGCTTTATAAACCCTGAAATCATTGTTACTGTATTTTAAGTTAATCTGCTGTATAGTGTGTAAAGTTGTAATGAATACATTACAATAATTACAACTGAATTCCTTCTTATTGAGAGAACAAGACGTAACAAGCTCCCTGCATTTGACTCCCTTTAATTCACTCAGGGTTTCCACATTTTTACCGATGAAGTGATTTAAAAAATATTTTGTAGATATTGCTGGAGTGGATTTGCATTTATAATCCTTTAAACTAATAACAAAAGACACATGAGATTTGAAAACAACTTAATGAATGTTTGGCTTTGTGAAATTTACAATCACCATAGAAGGCCTGTAAATGATGTTTAAAAACTGAGACCTCAGCAGATGAATGTAATCTAATCTGAATTGTAGCAGTTTTTTACCTTGAAATGGAAAGTAGGCAATATTATAACATTTTATTTATAAAATAAAACTTGCATAACTTACCGAGCAGGTGCCACCAGCTAAAACAGAACAAAAACATGTGAAATGTTTAAAAAAAAGTTCATAAGACCATCTACTGAAAACTCTCAACCTGTTCATCTGGTCTGTAAATCCTCCCACAGCAGTAGCTATAAGACCCACCTATTTTACATGTCCATGCTCTGAACATGGTTTTGGAAGAATAAAATGGCCTATATATTGCATGTTGTTTTTTCTGGAAGTACATTTCATGACAAAATTAAGCTCTTAAAAAAAAAAAAGATTGAACATATATTTATAGTTTTAGTGTATGAAACACAGTTAAAACAATCTGCCGTCTCACAGTTTCCGTTTTACTGACGTTCATCTTCTCAGTCAAACTGAAACCTATTTTGTTAATTAATTACTTTCTCTTTTTTCAGAAATGTGGTTTGATCTGTTTGGGTTTTTAACAGTTTGTAGATCAGAGTGGACATTCAGCATTTATAGGTGAAGAGTGTCTCCCTCTTCGGCTGGTATAGCTTTTATGACCCTTTAATCATCAGAAACAAACCATGATGAGACACTTTGTTTGACACAGAGGGAGAGAAACAAAAGAAACACACTGATTATTTTGCTCATATTTAATAAATCAAGTGTCGGTTCATGCAAGCCACATCAGTCAAATATTTGAGACTGTCCATAATATCATGTAATATGTTGTTTTAATGGTTTTATCCAACCGATGCAGCATGAAGCGATGCCATAGAAGAACCATTTTTGGTTCCAGAAAGAACCATTCAGTCAAAGGTTCTTGAAAGAACTATCTCTTGCTTACCTTTTTATAATCTGAAGAACCTTCTTTCATCACAAAGAACCTGTTGTGAAACAGAAAGGTCCTTCAGATGCTAAAGGTTCTTTATGGAGCCATTTAGACAAAAAGGTTCTTCTATGGCATCATGAAGCACCTTTATTTATAAGAGTGTTCTTATATATGTATGGAGAGGAGATATAAATGGGTTTTATGATACGCACATCTATGAGACATGTAGGTTTGTCTGATGAGGGAAATCAATGATTCATCTTTATCTTAATTCTTGATTATAATTGCATTGTTAAATGCAGTTTCTTTTCTTTTTTTCGTTTTTTGCCAACTTTGTAAATTAAAAAGTTAGCATGATTTCATTTTTAGTCAGTGAACTTGTTTTTCTGATGATATAGAGTCATGTAGTGTTTTAGCTGCTGTTGCTCAACCCACCAGAGGGCGCTATTTATATGTTTCTTGCTTCCTTTTTTGCTGCTGTTTCTATGCTCTATTCTTAGGTTCATGAACATTGGCCTAAAAGACTGTCAATCATGTGTGTGACGTCACAACGCTCGACCAATCCGCTGCCGTGCCGGCAGAACAAAAGGCCCTGTTTAGTTGTTAGAGAGGGGTGTGCTATAGTAATGCAAATTTTGGTATCGATCCGATACCGAATAAATACAGGGCCAGTATCGCCGATACCAATTCCAATACTTGTCATAAAAAGAAAAAAAACATCAATTTAAATGATCAACAACAAAAAAAACAATACTAATGTTAATATGACTAATATTATATTCACCTTAAAGCTACGTGGATATTATTTGCCTTTCTAAAAGGACTTTGCAGGCAGAGGCGCCCAGAACATAAAAGCAATAAACAGTTTCATGTTAAGTATTTTCCTCCCATAGAAAGGAGTTATAAAAATAATTAACGTGGCTTAATAAATTAAGAACGTAATATTAAAAGACAAAACTCAGTATACACCTTATTAATGTTTTAAACTAGATATACAAGTACGCAGATGCCCAGAATATGAAAGCAATGCTCAACGTTTTCACATTATGCATTTTCCTCCCATAGAAAACCATTATAAAGAAAAGTTTAACGTAAGTGGCTTATTGAATGAAGACATTGATATGAAAAAGAACTATTAAACCCGTTTATTATTGAAAGGATTTTACTATGTTATGTACTTATTGTATTTTCTGTTTGTTTTATACATACTGTAATATTGGTTTGTTATTATTGCAAAAAAAACTGTGATATGAAAAGGCCTAATTCGGTATAGTTTATAGAAATATATAGGCCTTCTATGTATGTACAGGTAAGCAGATGAACCCATAACATGAATGCAACACGCTGAATTTCATTTTCAATTGTAATATAAAAACATTTAATATGGTGCAATTAATGGAGGAAGACCATTAAGATAAAGACCAAATAAATAAATAAAGACTAAACTCGGTATACAGCTTGTTAATAAAATATAATATGTTGCAAGCAGCTGAGCCCAGAATGCAAACATGCTAAACAACATTTTACGCATTTTACTCCCATAGAAAACCGTTATAATGAAAATTTAAAGTGTCTTGCATTAAGAAATAGTTTTAAAAACTCAGTACACACCTTACAGTGATAATGTATAAAAAGGAAAAAGGACAAATTCGGAATACAGGTATAATATGCACTATGTGAAGGATTTCCTTCCTCCCCTTTTCATTTCTTTAGTAGCTCGGAGTTCCGATGCATCGCTCACTCTCATCTCTTCCGTTCCATCTCTCTCTGTATCCGCTCGCTCTCGGAGCCGCTGAGTCACATGACATCCAAACACAGCGTAGCAGGGGCGGAGCAGCAGTGCTTGCATACGAGATGTGAAAAGAGCAATAAGTATTGTAGTACATTATAAAACAGTATGCATTAATAACGTACTGAGTGTAAATTATAGTTTTAATTAAAATTGGGACAATAAAGCCCTCCCTACACCTACCCTAACCGTACCCTAATTTTTGATTATTTCCTTCATTTTTTATTGAAAATAAATGCCTTTCTGATGCAACATGAGATTTGAAAAGGGAAAAAAAAGTTCGGTGAAGGGTGGATTCGATCTCGGGTCGGTCGCATCAATAAGCACGCGCCTTACCATCTATGCCACTGAAACTGGGGTTAAGATTTCAGCAGCAGTTTTTAGTGTTGACTAACCCAATCAGACGTTAGTGGGCGGAATTAGTGTAAATAGTCTTTGCCAACAAGGCGGGCAATTTGAACTTAGTGTAAATAGACTCTCCGTTCTTTTATTTAGACCTATATTGTTTGTAAGTTATCCACACTGCACTCTCACTAATAAATAGGACTCACTCGGTACATATGAGGCTCGTTTGAGATGAGCAAAATCTGTGCAGAACCGATCATCCCAAGATGAATGCCGGTTAGAAATGTGACAGAGGGCCGTCCGCCTTTCTTTGATGTCTTGCCGACGTAGCCTATGCCAAAAAACCTCCAGCGCCGTTGCTCTCTCCTCCAGCTAATGCTCTGAATAAAATCACGATGGAAAATGACTTGCTGAGGACACAGTTAATGCTCGTTGGTTCACAAAATCTAACCATGAGGTTGCCTTCTCTTCTAGAACGTTTTCCCAAACAGTATGAGTGTTTTCTCTGTGTGAGATGTGATTGTTGTCATATTTAATAATAATAATAATAATAATTGTAAAATACATGTTTGCCTTAAGTTCAAAATATTTATTTTCATGTAAAACAACAGAGCTGAAATTATATCTTGCTTATTAGCAAAACAGCGCATGGTTGTGAATAACGCGATATATTTTCAGTACTAGAGAGATCAGAACTGTCCGTCTTGACTGTACTTATGTTCCGCTTCTACCCTCACTGCAGCCGCCTACATTCAGTCGAGGCGAGGCGAGGCTCATCTAAAAACGAGCCTATTCTGTCTCATTGTTTGATTTTGTTATTTGCACACAGTAGTAAATTACTCAATCGCACTTAAATGTTGCGCAATCATCCCCTTTAACATCAAGCGCGTAACGGCACAAATATTAAAGACATCAGTAATGCACTCCGTATTCATTTATATAAATAAATAAATAAATAAATAAATAAAGCCAATGGAGCATGGTGAAGAGTAGGAATTATAGGCTATTTATTAATTAACCTCATGTAATTTTCTTTAGGCTATGCAACAACTTAAACAAAATATAATGTCAGTTTTATTTTACACAATAACACCAAAAGATGTGATATACAAAGAGAACAAAAGAGATGTCCTAGAAAAGAATATTTGAAAATGTGAGGTTTTGTTCTCTAGAATCGTCTGCAGCAGATAGTAGGCCTGATCATCGTTTTTTGGGTACATTTTCATACACACGTTCCACCTTTGATTTCTGCAAGGAGAAATACATTCAGTCAGGAGTCTTGATTATGCAACAGACAATTTATAACCCGAATAGCATTCTTATTCTCTTAATTAACCTTAATAATGCAAAACTTATTAACTGAACACTTAATCTAGCCTTGTCTGTTTTTTGAAAAACAGAACAGATGCTGGAGCGGCAAGAAGAAAATTCCCGCTCATCACATGACTTTTTATGCCATTAAATCATCAAACCGATTTTTTATGTTCTTAAGGTTTGTAACGACACACTGAGAATGATTGTCTTTCAAACAAAAGATACAGCAAAGGTAGCTACTTGAAGTATAAGTACAAATCAACCAGTGACCTCCAAAGTTGCATTTCACCTCAGACAATTATGAACCGCAGAGCAGCTGCAGCTCGAGACCCGAATTCAGCACAGAAACGTGTTAACAGCTCGTGTCCTACTTTCTTTCCTGTGACTATCTACTGGTAGAAGCTAACTTTGTACGATATTTTAGAATAACAAACCGATTTATTTAGAGTTAGAACTGTTTACATATGATTTTAAACAAAGATAATGTAGGCCACACCACATTCATAACAAACGATACGTGATAAATACATAACAATGTTTTAAAAAAACTTTCCTTAAGACAGCAGCATGTCAAAAAGAACAAATTGTCCATAAACTAAAGGCGCATCACCATGTATTTTATTTGGCTTGTGTATGACCTGAAAGTCCCCACTGACTGTCCTTTTATGAAAAAACAAACAAACAAACAGAAAATCTGACCGACTGATTCTGCAAACTTCAATCAGCAGACTTCAATCACTCTATGACTGCAACGACTTCTTGCAACTTCTTACCGTTTTTCTTGTTTTTGGGTTACACAATGCTGAATCAGTTCTGTCTTCCTCCTGGATCTCAACTGCATGAACAATAATGCACTCGTGTGTTAAAATGTCCAGGTTTTCAATATATTGAAATGTGTGTCTTAAATATTTGTAAAGATTAATTGTTTGTCCTCCTGACCTGTTTTTGTATGTTTCTTGCAGATGCAACACATCACCACTGCAGCTACAATCAACAGAGATCCTCCAGCAGCAGCAGAAATCAACACTATGTACAATAAAGGTAGGCCCTGATCTGTAATGAACAAAATGAGCCATTAGTGTGAGTGAATCTGTCCATCTGATCTACAACAAATACTATCAAACTTGATATATCAGGTCAGTTAATCATCGTTAATATCAACAGCGACATACCTGCACATGGCCAGCAGAGTTCACAGATGTCCAAATGCGTGGTCTGGTTTCTGATGGGATTGTTGAGCACACAGCTGTAGGTGTTGTTATCCTGATATTCCACCTCCAGAGGTAGAGAGAGACTGATGCTGAGATCAGACACACTGATGCTGGACAATAAACTGTTTCCTTTGTACCAGGAGAGAGTCACACGACTCACATTCACCACTGAACACAACAATGAACAATTCTGCTGTGATGATGGTGAAAAATCTCTGGTAATATTAGGAGTGGGCAGACGAGCTGAAAAACATGAATGAGCAGAAATACCAGTAAATCTGAACATCAATCTTGTTTCTGATGTAGTGTGTTGACGGTCAGTAAGTGTTTCTGTAAAATGAACTATAAACTTTTATTTTTGAAAATAGTTGAATGACTATTCAGAGCTCAGAACAAATTAAGCTCAATCAATAGCTTTGGTGGCATAATGATGATTACCACAGACCAAAAAAAATGGACTCATCGCTTGTTTTCTTTTAAAACTGAAATGGAGGTTACGTTGAGGTGTCTACAATGGAAGTCAACGGGGTCAATCTGGAAATATTAAAATGTTAAACTCTGCATATTTTACAGCTTTGTGTTTGACAACAATACAATAAACCCTGAAGCGACTGGAAAAATATACAGCTCTACAGCTCAAAATAATACACTAGTTTGAACAGAAGAATTAATGTGTTTTATGGAATTATAAGCTTCACTTATGCTTTTAAATCCTTAAAAAATTCACCGCATTGACTTCCGCCTCAACTGAATTTTTTTCTTTTTGTTAATGAGTAAAAAAAAGGGGTTTTGTGATAAAGCATATGTGACAAATTATGTCCATAATTATTTGAACCCAAAATATTAATTTAATAAAACAGGAATATGCTCAATGCCAAACAAATTATGTCTCAACTCACCATAGACAAAAATTGAATGATTAAATTTTTTTAAAATGAATTCTTTTGATGGCAGTGTCATTCCACTTATCTGTACTTCATAGAGTCCCGCGTGTTGAGTTGTGATGTTTGCGATGGACAGAGATCCAGTTTGATTGTCCAGCTTCAGTCTGTCTCTGAATCTCCCATCAGGAACATCAGATGTGAAGATTCCATAAACTCCACTGATTTCAGCTATCATATATTTTTCAGCTCCAAATTTCCACAGTATGTAAGCTCCTTTATGTGTTTCAGTACCACCAGTGTGTAGAGTGACAGAATCTCCCTCCATCACTGACACTGAATCACCAAACACACCTGATGAACAAACAGATTTTACACCGATTAATGTTGGTTTAGAAAGCCTGAAATCAGTTTGTAACCTATAACAGCAGCAACAATGAAAGTCGACATATGAACAGACAGATGTGTGTGAATCAATAATTGTATCTTTAATGTTTTAAAATAAATGTGACGTACATAAGTCCATTAAAGATGGGTAAAAATAAGTTTAATTCTGCTAAACACCTTCCGTAGCTTCATATTTGTATATTTGGCTTATTATAACAGGCTCACTAAAAACATATCTGTGAATTTGCAAAAAGAGAAGGAAAATTGCAGAAGGAGCTTTATTTCTCCGAAATGAAAATAAAAGAAGCTGTAAAAATGCATCTGTTACTTACCAGTCAGACAACACAAACAGAACAAAACAAGCGTGTGAAACATTTTCTTCAGTTGTTCAGCGAAAACTCTGAGTCTAATAAGACCTGCTGATAACACTGAAGCTGGTGTGTGAATCATCCCCCGAGAGGTTGACCCTCCTAGTTCACACACACTCTGTACGCATATTGTAACTGTGTACATGCCAGCATGTGATTCGTTTTGTGTGACTTATCATGAAATTAAGCATGCGCCATTTATCTTAACACATTCATTTTGTCATTATTTACTATATCCAGCAAAGTAAACCAAAAGATTGAAGGGTGATTCGGATTTTCTGCAAGCTTATTTCAAGCTAAATTTAGATGTCTTTTCAAAAAAGGGCACGTGGAGACTCCAAAATGACACCAAAGGACCAAATTATATAAGAAGTAATAAATTGATAAATTCAGAATTAGTATATGTGTAGCTTACAGTAGAGCTCTCAGATGGTTTGTTTGCACATCAATATATATCAGACTCACACAAACTTACTGTACGACTCCTGTACATCACCGCAATTGCATTTTTCTTGTCTGCAGTCTTCATCCTTCAAAACTTTACTAGTGAGACGCTGGTTATCCAGATGAGAAACGTTTGCATATCATACAGCGGTGAGATGTTTTGAAGTTTTCTTTATTTTGTATTTAACACAATTCAATTGTGTGAGGAAACTCAAGCTCTTATCCCTTCCTCTTTCGCTACGTCAACTTTGTTCAGCACACATAAAAGCTACAACTGCTAAAGTGTGATTTACCATGCTCTTTTTGTTTAGCACATGCAGTTGACATTTTATTCTTATATAGAAACATGCGTCGTAGCGTACGAGTCAATAGGTGTCATCGTCGACGTCGTACAGTCTACACACATGTCGTAGCCAAGTTTATTAGATCCACGTTGCACAGTGTGACATGCAATCATCTTATAGGATTGCTAAAATCGTGCAGTGTTTTTTCAGTGGACATGCTGTTGTTGCAATCATACAGAATATCCACTGAAGTGGACAGATGCATTGTGAACGAAATGTTTATCCAAGCATTATTTTTCATATCAATAATATGGCAGTCCGGAAATTCCACCTGTTAGAGACATAAACACTCTGAGACAAGCAATATTAAAGGGGTCATATGATGCTATTTTAAAGAGCATTATTTTGTGTATTTGGTGTAATAGAATATGTTGACATGCTTTAATGTTTAAAAATCACATCATTTTTCAAATACTGTATTATTGTAGTTCCTCTATGCCCAGCCTCTCTCAAACGCGTCGTTTTCTACAAAGTCCCTCCTTCCAACAAGTGCAGTATCCTCCGATTGGCCAACTGGCACAGTGCATTGTGATTGGCTGAACGCCACAAGCACTCGTTGGAAATGTAACGCCCCTTGCCATAATCGCGAGCTTCAGCTTTCAAGTTAGTTTTACCATCAGTTCAAGCCCGAAAGGGGAACAGAGTCGCGTGACAGACACAGTGACGATGCTTATATGTATTTGCAGAACACAAGCCGCGGTTAAGACGATTTCTGACGGGGCTGTACTCTCCGCTGTGATGTGACCCTGTTCCCCTCACACACACAAGCATGCAAAACTCTGCATTTGAACAGTCAATAGCAAATACTTGAACTAATATCAAAACATACTTACAGTCGCTGATTCAGAAACGCCAGATTGTCATAGCAAAGTCGGAATTGACCCTTTTTTTAATAAACAGCCTTCGTCCACAGCCAGCCTTGTACTCTACTAGGTTCACGAAACTGTCATCCATAAAATGCGTTGCACAAATTTAAACATTTGGGTTGAGTTGTTCTGTTGTAAACTAATCTTAACCAATGAGTCCTAATTGCATCTACTTTCAGAAGGCCAAATAAAGTGCTTTTGCTTTCACATAGAAACACACAGCGTCTCCTTGACATGGCTGCATCAACACTACTGTGGTTACTGAAACCATGCCTTCTTTCTTTATGTGAACATTTGGGCGGCATTACACAAATATTTCCACATCGTGACGTAGACATGTGGGGGCGTGTTTGAATGAGCCTTTTAGGAGGGCGTGGACGAGTCTTATCTTTTATAAAGAATATCTCTTTGGGTTTGAGTCTTTGCAACTTTAGGGATCTCATCTATGCACGAACAGCTTGTAACACTCCAAAGAGAAAGGAAAACTTGAAATCGCATCATATGACCCCTTTAACTTCTCCATTGTTCATATGGAAACATTTTGGTGGACACGGGTCCAAATTGTTTGAATGCATTCACTAACTGGATCATTGGACTGAAAACTTTCCTATCTATCTATCTATCTATCTATCTATCTATCTATCTATCTATCTATCTATCTATCTATCTATCTATCTATCTATCTATCTATCTATCTATCTATCTATCTATCTATCTATCTATCTATCTATCTATCAAGTTTTTATGAAATAATATGAAAACGTAAGAGAGTGGAAAATTGGATTAGTTATCCTAAATGTAATGATAAATCGTACATATTTTAAAATGATTTTATAATCATTGCATTTTTGTAAACGGTAAAGAATATCCATCTCTCATTGGGGGTCTAGGGTCTTACAGAAGTGTGACATGAGCAGCTCAACATCTGAGTCAAACTGAATGTGTTTGATGTGTGTTCGGTTTGTAGGTGAAGACTTTCTTCCTGTCCTGTCTCACAGCCTGTTTCCCTCCTACACAGAACAGCTTTACAGTCAAATACAATTATTCCTTTAAAAATAATGTTTTTAAAAACAGAAATGCTACTTTTCATCGATGTAACAGTAATTGATTTAAATAATATTTTTTCATTAAAGTGCTTTTATTCAATTTTTTTTAAGCTTTCATTCCTCTAGCGTACAATAAAAACAGTGTCTTATCATTGGGTAATCATTAGTGTTGTAACTTGGTAGAGATGTAATAGCTTATAAAGTATGGTTACAGCGCTGTAATAGATGTGATGAATAACACAGAAAGAGAATATTTAAGGTTTCTGAAAATATATATTTTTTCTTCTTCTTCTGTAGAGGGAAAAGTATAATCATAAGAAGATTTGTTTTAAACTTTAAAGCAAAGATGAGTTTCTACGAGGAACACGAAGATGTCCATGTCAATTTAACAATTTAGTTGGATCTTTGACCCATAATAATACAAAAAAAGATGCTCAGCCGCTCGATCATCTGTCAGCAACGCAAACTGAACCGCCTACAGGATGTGGTGTTTACATCCGTACAGAGATGGTGTCAATGAAAACGGAGCTTTGTTTTGTTTTTGTTTTGCTTTTTTCATTAGTTTTTCAGGGGAAAAGTGATGAAGCTCTTCATTTCCGTGGCAGTGTTGGTTTTACAGATTGGTAAGTCGTAATGGCTGATTAACACTCGACTCGACGTATTATTTCTTTATACTTGTTCTTAACGTTGTTTTAAGACCTTTATGACATTAGGGCTGTACAATGAATCGCAGTTGGGTGTATTCACACCAGGAAAGTCCGTTAGTTCACTTGCTTTGGTCCGGACCAAATAGAATGTTTTTATTTTTGTTTGGTGCTTTCACACTGACCTTTTTTCAAGTGAACCAGTAATTGTAAACAAAACCACACGTGTGCCAAGGTCATCAATTCATTGGACAGAAATTCTCAAGCAGAAATTTTTTATTCACAAATGCAAATTTTTGGGTAAGATCCCGTTACTGTCTATTTTTCTAGTAGACTATAATTCCTATGTTTTGTCTTTGATGGGCATAAAAAACAAAACGTCTTTGAAAAGTCAAAGATTGCTTTCAATGTTTAACCTTGTATAATTTTTATTTATTTTTCTTCCCTCTGGCACTTTATTTTCGTGATCTATGTCTTTGTTGTTGTTGTTGTTATTATTATTTGTTCCTGTTGTTATGTACTTGTTACATTTTCATTTTTGGCATTAATAAAAAAAAAAAAAAAAAAAAAAAAGAAATTCTCAAGCAGGGAAAAGCAAGTTCGAAAACAGGCTAATCATGGAGATTTTTCATAGTGAAATTGTTATTATTTTACTGATTTTCTTTTATCAGCTACAAACGCAATATGCAGACACCTATGAACATCAGATGAGACAATGTCATCTATACCATGTTGTAACAAGGATTTTGCGAAGATGAAGAAGTGCTGCAAGACGGTTCCGACGGAGAGAGCATGCTTTTATGTGCGCCTACCATGGCATACTGACAGTAGCACTGCGCAGAACACGGATCAGGTATAAAGAAAGCGAAAGTGAAACCTAAAAAAAAAAAACGCGCATAGGAGAGCGATTGCAGGCTTTCGCACGTGTAAGCTAACTGCACGATCGCCCGAAAACACCACCCCCTGCTCAACGTGATTTGTGGCCCCTAGAAATTTAAATTGTTCATACAATTACAATTACTGCTATTATTATTGCATTCTAATATGTGTAGGCATTTCATCACCCCTAATTACATAGTAAAATCATGTTGCACTCTGCTTAGGCAGTAAGCACACAGTGCTTTTTCACCATATTTGGTTCGTTTGGAACCGAACCGAGACCACCTCTTCAGCTGGGTCTCGGTTCGGTTGTTTGGTGTGCACCAGAGTGCGATTGCTGTATTCACACCTGCCCAAAAGATCCGCACCAAAGGGGGAAACGAACCAGAGTTCGTTTTAATCGAACCAAACAAGACATGTGTGAATACACCTTAGTTTCGGCTTCGATTTACAACTACTATAAAAACATGATAACATGAAACAAGTGATGCTCGATCACTCGCCCTTCCATATAAATGCCCGAATTTAACGTCCAAATCAGTCAAATCACGTAACTTCATGACATGCTTGATTGAAGAGTTGTTAAAAGCATATTAAACTGCGAAAGAGATCTGGCTCTATTTCACTACAGCATGCAGTGGATTTTTATTTATTATTAGAGATGTCTTTTTTATTCTTTTTTGAGTATCCCGAGGACCTGGACACATTCATATCAAATTCTCTTGACGAACAAGGTCTGAGGACCATGCCACGTTCTGAGAATAATCTATCAGAGCAAGGAATCTCTTTATGTAATATATGTATTTCTATTTTGTACTACTGTTCATCATTCAGTTGCTCATTCAGCTGTTCAGACTTCATGATAGTTGGAACATATATTTTTGTAAAATTGTAAATGTAATTATTTTTGTAAAAAAAATAAATATGAAAATGCCCAGTGATGATGGCCTATATTTAGTTTGTGCCATTTTAGCCAAACCATCCTTTACAAAAAATAAGAAAACCTTTACTAGTGAAATGAAAGAACATTATTTTATATAGATCCCTGAAACTGTCATCATTTCTTTAATATACTTCCGGGTTTCCCCGGGATGGGAATGGGGAAGGTGATGTATAATTGGGCACAGACGTGGCTTCTGACATCACACTTGGATGTGGCCGGGATTGGATGTGCGAGCCTTTTTGGGCTACTTTATTTTTTCACACTCTATTTCGGGGGGCGTGCCCAAATGGTCAAAATACAAACAAAACATTCAAAATGCCAGACCTGGCATTCATGTAACAAGCAATTATAAGTGTTTTTCTGTGTTCAAATATTTAATTCTGTCCCAGCTTATTTTGCAGAGACAGCTATACGGTATTAATTGGTTAATTTCCTCAAAAACTGCAAACCGTACTACTAATGACTAATGGATAATGACTAATGGGTTTGAGGCATCATAGTGAGAAGTACTTCAGGTTTTAAGAGGGAAGAAGAAGAAAATCGTCCTTCTTGTGCACTTTTTTTATTCAGGATGGTAATCGTGATTTTTCTCCTTTAATTATGGTTTATTTTCTGTTCTTTTTTTATTTGTTTGTTTGTTTCCTGGATTCTCCTTACCACTTTATTATTTTATTTAGCATATTTGTATACGTTCTCATAAGCCAGCACAAGTTGATTCACGTGAAATAAATAAAAAAAAGCTTTGTTGCCTACCCTAGAATGATAGAAAATCGTCTTTGACAAAGTCTTACACAACATACATTTAAAAATTATAGAACTTTGCAGAGGAAAAATGCACGTTGCTTGTTGTATATGCTTTCTTAAGAGTTATTTATAATATTTGATTTCTTCTCCAGGTGCATCAGGTGTTGTTGCAGACAGTGTTTTAGTGTTTGTGATGGAGGGAGATTCAGTCAATTTACACACTGATGTTAAAACAAACAAGCAAGAAAAGATTAAATGGTTTTTTAATGCCATTCGCATTGCTCAAATCAGTGGAGATCTCAGTAAGATCTGTACAGATGTTCAGTGTAATGAAGGTACAGAGAGATTCAGAGACAGACTGAAGCTGGATCATCAGACTGGATCTCTGACCATCAGAGACATCACAAACACAGACTCTGGAGATTATAATCTACAGATCATCAGCAGCAGCAGCATGAGTGAAAAGGTTTTTCGAGTCATTGCTCAGGGTGAGTCGTTTAATCAACGATTAAAGACTCTAAAGTTTCTACATGCTTATTCACAATGTGTTTATTATTACAGCAGTGACTTGACATGACTTTTGGTTTCAGTTTGTGTTTCTTTCATTTTCTTGTTTTCCCTTTTATTCATTTAATTTTTCTTTTGTTCTAGTTACCAGTTAGTCAATACTCATTGTCCTTACCTGCATTTGTCTAGTTTAGTAAAAAAAAAATTTCTTGTGTATAAAAAATTGCCTTGTTGTGCAAAGCTATTATGCTTTCCTTTATAAGTTCTGGTTATTATCTTTGTTTCAATAGAGACGGATAAAACAAAGACCAAGACAGTGATTGAGGGAGAATCTGTCACTTTAGATCCTGGTGTAATAAAAAACACAAATGATTTGATGACGTGGTATTTTGACGATACTCTCATCGCTGAAATTGCTAGAGATCCCAGTAAGATCTCTGCAGATGATGAGTTTGAAGATGCTGATGGGAGATTCAGAGACAGACTGAAACTGGATCATCAGACTGGATCTCTGACCATCACCAACACCAGAACCACAGACTCTGGAGTTTATCATCTTGAGATCATCACCAACAGCAGCAGCATCCGTCGTCAGTACAGCATCAGAATTATCAGCGAAAAGAGCCTTGGTGGGACTGGGTCTAGTGAGTATCTTACTTAGATATGTGTTCACTCAGTATATCTGAAATATCAGTCTTCAGTAATAATGTCTGTCTTTTTTCATGACAGGTTGGATTGTGTTTCTTGTTATAGCAGGATTATGTGTTGGTGTTCTGGTGGTTGCAGGTGTAACAGGTAAGTATTTCTGGTTGTCTGTTTTCTGTATGTGCATGTGTGATGTGATGTGGTTTCATTCAGTCATCATTACAAAAATAGTTGTTTATTTTGTGGATTTTTAAATGCAAAATTAGAAACTTCTAAATAATTTTATAGAAACGTCCACATTCATCCTGAAAAGTTTGATTGTCAAGAAGATAGATCATCACATTCAATAGACTGAAGTGTGTTTGTGTGTGTGTGTGTGTGTGTATAACTGAAACATCCGTCGAATCCATTTCTCTTCTTTGAATGTTTTCTTATAGGATAGTGGTGTAGAGAACTTGTCTCTTCAAAGGGCGTCCTCTATTCATCTTAAAATATTCAAACAGCTGTCCTGTAATCACACAGCGGAACGGTGTAATTTACGGTTCAATGTAAAATTAATAATAGTTTTAACTGTAAAAAAAATATTTTGTAACTGCTGTAGACCTGTTACGTTATCTTACTATATATGGAAACTGTGTATTATCAGTGGTTGAATTGTAAAAAAAAAAAAATCAGGGGGGATGGTGTGTTGGGGGGAGGGGGAGGGGGTGTCTTGTGGCTAATTTTACACAATGATTACAAAATTGGTCTCATTTTTAAAAAGCTAAAAATAGCTTTATTAAATTAACTATTATAAGTTTTTTTTCAGGAATTTTGGTCTATATTGATAATTAAACAATATTTTGCTGAATGTGTTCTTGTGCTGGCACCTTGGCTGGTTTAGGCTTGTCATATATAAATACATTTCAAATCAAGTGATTCGTTCAAAACGGCTGATTCAATTAGAAATGAAACAAAGTGAGGCCATCTGAACGGACCGTTGAATCACTGGCTCACTCGATTCGTTCAAAAACTGATATATTCAAGGAATGAAACCCCGTGTTGCTCTGCACTGTTGTATAAAACTAATCGCACATTTGTGGGCCTCGCGCACATGTGCTGACATACAGAAAAGTATTGCTTGTGCAATGAATATAAAAACGTAAAAACTCTTACATGGGTATTTTTTGTTTCATTGCTGGAATTATAAGGGCATTTTAACTGTAATTATAGTGGGCTTCATCGCGCAGTGAATGCTTTAGGACTCTCGAGACCTGTTTTTTATTTAATTTTATTTTTCCAAAAATGTGGATAATGTCAGCTGTCCTATCGTCTCTCGGTCCCTCACAGTCACACTTACATAATGTCAGGAGAATGTCTTTAAATTCTAATCGAGGATAAATCATACCTCTCTGTTGTCGTCTTTTTAAAGAACGTTGCGCTTGAACCGTTTTGCGCTAAAAATGACAAAAACAATTGTTGTTGTTCTTGTTACAGTACCAAGTTCTGATTGGCCAATAGCCATTATTTAGTTCGTATATGATCATAATAGAGAATATTAACATTAAATGTGCATGATAATTTTACGTAATACACAAAATTAATAATCCAAAGGGGTTGGTTAGGGGGAATGGTGGTTTTACAGAGGGGATGCTTTTTGTCATTTTTTTTTTCACCAGGGGGATGCCATCCCCCCTCAATTCGAGCCCTGTGTATTATACTGTGTGCAGCTTCTGTAGCCAATACTGTATATTTTCATAAGCTCATTATTACCCTAAAGGGTTCTTTTGATTGAACACTTAATATAATTGTGTGTGTGTGTGTGTGTGTGTAACGTGTGTGCAATTGCATAGCAGGACAGTATCATTTACTGTGCAAAGTAATTTTTTTTTTTGTAATTTTAACTGTAAAAACTGTCATGTTACTGCTGTAAACTAGTTAAGTTTTCTTACTATATATGGAAACTAGTTTGTGTTTGTGTGTATTATACTGTGTGCACCTTCTATAGCCAATACCGTATATTTTCATAAGCTCATTATAAAGCTCTTTGTACAAAAAAGATGTTAGTAGCTGCAGTCTACTTGAACGACCTCATACTGATGACTTTCTGTGGCATTATACTTGTTATATTGTTCATATTAAAATGCATAATTGTTAATAATAAATGTTGTACGTAATTGTTGTTATTTCTGTTTAATTGTAGACCTCAAATGCTAACAATACATTTTCTTAATAAATCCTTGAAATGGGAACTCGCACGAGATGGTCCTCACTGCAGTACATAAGATCCAGGGGGTGTGTTTGGATCTAGATCCAACTCCTTCCACCTTACATATTCCTCAACCAACCAGTCTCCACCCCCTGATCCCTAAACCCACCCATCTCCACCCCTAAAACAACCATCTCCACTCCCTGGATGTGGATCCACCCCGCCCCCTGGATCTTTGTTCTGCAGTGAGGGCCTACTGACTCACACATCCATTTTTGCCATCCATACTCAGCCCGAACCCTTTGAGCGCCCCCTAGCGCTCTCACAAAGATTATTCTCTTCAAAAGCCCCCTGTCTCTCAGAAAATCACAAACCTTGGGAAGTAAATGTGTGGGCAGTAGCATCTTTGTGCACAATAGATTTTATATGTATTTATTTTTATTTTTTATAGCCATGGTTATTGTTCTTAAAACACATTTTCTGAGGAAAAAACAATCTACACAACTAATTGTAACACAGTTGTAGCCTAGTGCATTTGCTCCATTAAGCAAGTCACACGTAGCGTCCAAAACATTTTCAGTTCCATTTGTAGCATCTAAAGACCCATCAAGATGAACGTTTATTAATCGTTACATCATTAACGGTCAGCAACAGGAGGAACACAGGTACGCTTCGCACGTGCTGAGGTGAGTCCGCTGAATTGGACCACTTTTATACTCCACCGCTGGGCTAGTTTTGGCCAAATAATTCTTTAAACAAGTCACGAGTAGCGTGGCAGACAGACTCTTGCGCGCTTTGCTTTTCTGTGTTGACGCCTTGGAAACAAAACCGGTTCAAAAACAAAAGTGAGGCCAGCAAGTGTATGCACTTTTAATATTCCTCTTAATGTTTCACTTAAAAAATACATGATATTTGCACATTTCACATTCATACAGTAATGTTTCACTGACATATCACTGCTTGATTTGAGATAATGTTTTTTTTTTTTTTTTAAGTTTTGTATTAGTAGCAGTGGAAAAAGCCTTTCAACCACACGCTATATTCTCACCTCTAACATCACTCACAAATGCACATCAACCAGTGTTTGATAACAGGTGGTCTTGTACACATGCTGTTAAGAAACAGATTAAATATTTAGGGGAACAAACTCACAACACTCTCAAACTGAGCTGGTACTCCCAGTGGGAATGCTGAGAGCCAAATCATGCATGTAAATTATTATACGTTTGTGTCAGAATTTGTGTAAAGTTCAGGTAGATTGTGTCTGTGTGGACTCTCAACTATCCCAAACCTCGGAAGTTGTCCATTACGTCTAAAGATCAGAGATCACATAAATCCAAACGCCAAATGAAAGTTTCATTTTCTTATGCAGATAGGTGCATACTCCACATGATTCTCCTCTGCAGCTGTCTGTAAAAACAAAAACAAAACAAAAAAACACCACACAAGATACCTTAACAAAAATGAACAAAATGTATTAATAAAAGGAATTTGATTACATTTTAAATCATTGAAAATATAACTGCATATAGTTCAGATTCATAAAAATGCATAAATAACAGCAGAAGTGAGGCTTACTAGGTATTTCTGTCACAACCCACCAATTCTACCACTGATCTACTGAACCCAAAAGAACAATCGAATAAAAACTAATCTATAGTATTTTTATTTATATTTGTATTATATGTGTGTCGGATCATCATAAAGCATAATAACACATAAAAATGAACTTACCCGTTTCTGTTTATTTCGTCTGTAGAATGTCGGATCAGCGTAAACGATCTCTTTATCACAAGTCTGAACTGCTTCATTATCAGTCGCAACAACAACTATAATACAATCAAAACTGTATTAAAAACAACAATGATATAAAACCTAAAATATAAATTACATATATAATTTATACTGTGCATACTGTATGTTTTGATGTTAATGTAATTCACAGAAATGGTAAAACCCCCAAAACTACAAATACTACTCTCAGTTCTTTCTTAAATACTGCAACACTTACCTTCTTGATCAGTTTTTCTGTTTCTCCTGCAGATGCAGAAGATCCTGACTGCAGCTAACAGAGATCCAGCAGCAGCAGAGATCAACACTATCAGAGATACGGTTTGTGAAGCAATGTTTCCATCCAGTGCTGTAATCATAAAGAAGTGAATGCATCAGTTTGAGCTACAACAAAAGACAAAGATCAGGTCAGTAACTAAACACACATATCAGTGCTGCTGTACCTGAACATGTGTGACAGAGTTGAGTGATGTCCAGATGTTGAGTCTGGTTGCTGATGGGATTGTTGAGCACACAGCTGTAGGTGTTGTTATCCTGATATTCCACCTCCAGAGGTAGAGAGAGACTGATGCTGAGATCAGACACACTGATGCTGGACAATAAACTGTTTCCTTTGTACCAGGAGAGAGTCACATCACTCACATTCACCACTGAACACAACAATGAACAATATGATGATGATGATGATGATGATGATGATGATGATGATGATGAACAGTTTCTTCTTATGACAGGAACAGACAGACGAGCTGGAAAACGTCAGAATAAAAATTTTAAAGAAGAAGATGCTTGGTTTAATGCGCTGAGTAAATGTGAATTATATAGTTAGTGTGTGATCTCACATCTAATATCTCACATAATTTTATAATGGTCTCAGTAAAATAAAATAATCATATCTGAAGCACAAATTACGTCTCTACTCACCATAGACAGAAACACTGAATAATTTTGATGACCGTTTCGCTCCACTTCTCTGTACTTCATAGAGTCCAGCATGTTCAGTTGTGATGTTTGTGATGGTCAGAGATCCAGTCTGATGATCCAGCTTCAGTCTGTCTCTGAATCTCCCATCAGGACCATCACATTTGGAGGAGATTTTATTGATTTTAGCAATCAGTAAGTTTTCATCTCTGAAAATCAACAGAATGTCCTCGTCTTCATGGATTTCAGTAACATCAGTGTTTAAAATGACAGAATCTCCCTCCATCACTGACACCGGCTGTGTTTCATTTGTCTCTGAACCAGACACACCTAAAGAACATGAAATGATTTTGAACCCAGATCGTGTTGATTTAGAAAGCCTGAAACCAGTTTGCATTATTCAAATGTGAATTGATGAACAGCGCCAAAGACGCAAAAGATAAAATTTCACATAAATGACAGATGAGCAACGTAAATCTTAGATTGATTTGATTGATCTGGGAAGGAAAGCAAATACAAACCCTAATTTGAACAGCAGCAGTATGTTCTGAATCAGAAGAAATGAAGCAGTAAACCTGCTTTTATAACTTACCGGTCAGACACCTCCTGCACAAACAGAACAAAAGAAGCATGTAAAACATTTCTTTACCAGTTCTGTGTCTGATCTAAAAAGACCATCTGCTGAACACATGGTGTGAATCCTCCCACTACAGAGTTTGACTCTCCTAATGCAAACTGACATGATCTACATGTTTTACAGTTACATATAAATGCTCTTCTGACTCTTATTAAGACTTGAAATGTTCTCAATGTAAAAACACTCTTTATACTTTTATAATTCAGCATTGATAGTTTTTAAGGTAGCTGTCTAACTTATTAGAATTTGTAAAAGAAGAGTGTAATATTGTGTGAATCATCCTAAATGTCATGGTAAAATAAAGATTATGGATTTTAAAATGGTTTGCAGTTAGGCTCTTTAGTGGTAGTGAATAAATAAACAGGTAAATGTATTTCCCATCTCTCATTGTAGGTGTTACTGACGTGTGATACGAGCAGCTCAACATGAAACATGAAGTCAAACAGAAACGTGCTGTGGTCTGATTTCCTCACAATGATGGTGTGATCAGTTGATGGACAAACATCTGATGCATGAGCTTCTGTTGCAGGTGTGTTAGTTTGTAGGTGAATGCTATTTGGTGGTTAAAAAGATGAAAGACATTACATCTGGTTGCAATTAATTATTTTGTTTCATGAACCTTGTATTCAAAATAAAATGTAAAGAGATACAATTCATTAAGTCGTTGCTGGTCAAACCTGCACATTTTGGATTTCTCTTTATAGCCAGCTAACGATTTTTGTTTCCAAGAATGTTCTGAGAACTTTAGTTTCCCTTTCCCAGAAGGTTCTTTGAGGGTTGCTAAAAATAACCAAATGGGAACCATAAAGGAACATTAGGAAAACGTTCTGTTGTGCTGGAAACACACTAAATCAAAATCATCAGCTCATTAGTAGACACTGCAAGGACAAAAATGGGTGTATGATTAGAGAAACATCTATAACGAGTGGGAAGTTTGATTGAGAAGTACTGCTTTAAGTGAATTCAATTTGGTGCATTCAAATTAATCAAGTATATTAACAAATAAACGTTGTAATCTATTTTAATCATGTCTTAGTAACTGTTATTACATATACAGTACGTGGCCTATATCGAGTACACAACGGAGTGTGCGTATGAAGTGTAGGTCACATACGACTTCCTCTTCCGCCTTCGCCTGTTCACGCAACTGGCAAATGTCGCACATCCGGTATAAACGGGATTTATGTGAGGCGCAGCCATAGCAAAAACGACACAAGACTTTTTTTTTTTTTTTTCTTATGTGTGTTTTACAGTCGTTTCAGAGCTTCGATGTCGAACGTCACGTTACTAGCAAATTGAGACAATTTTGGTGTTGTTTTTGACACCGACTTCTCACAGTACTACTTTCGCTTTCACTTTAGCAATAGAATGACATAAAGATTCGACAGTATCTTTACTTATTTTGGTGGGAATTATGGTCAGATTTTTTTCCACACTGTATGTTTTTCTCCTGCCTGGTAAGACATTTATTTGTACGACATACTGTTATATTGTTAGCTCTGTTTCCGGGTGCAGAGAGGGACATTTTGTGACAGGCCATAAATATCCACTCACTTCTGGTTTTGAATCTCCCTTAATACTGAAGAGGAACATTAGAGAAATACTAAAATTCATATTATTTTGTTTTAAATGGTAAATATATATATATTTGTTTGTGTAGCTTCAAGTAGTCCTGTATTATGCACATACTTTGCAGCCTTAACTATTCATATTATTATAATTCTATAACTCATTAATAATCTTCTTTAACTCTGAATGTCTGAATTAAAGTTAAAATCTAATTTCAAATATCTCTAATATAAGCCTTGCTGTACCCATAAGATGAATGGGTTAACTTAAATGCATGCAAACCCAAAGACTGATATCTTTAACACTTTTATAAGTATTTGATTTGATAAAATATTATTATTTGAGTTCTAATATAGTAGAAAATAACAGTAGGTTCATCACTGATCTATGGAAATATGCAGTGACTTGGTTGTATGAATACACAAATATATGCATGAGAACAAGGGTATATGAATCAGGATGTGGGTTATGTTATTAAGTTAGTTCACGAGACTCGTGTATGTTCGTCTGATGAGTGAATCAATGATGTTCTTCTGCTGTTACATTATGAATCCAGACATATTTCTCTATTTACAATCTCTCATGATCGGAAGAAAACCATTTTCACAGCACTTTCCTGTTGTGTGTTTTTGCCCTGCTATCTTAGATGTGATTTAAAATGATCCGTTTCATTCTTTCTTTCTTCCTCAGGTTTGCTTGCTGCTGAAAGAGGTGAAGTGTCAGTGTCAGTGATGGAGGGATATTCAGTCACTCTACTCACTGGTGTTAAAGCAAACCAGCAAGGCATAATTACATGGTATTTTAATGGTATTCGTATTGCTCAAATCAATGGAGATCTCAGTAAGATCTGTACAGATGTTCAGTGTAATGAAGGTACTGAGAGATTCAGAGACAGACTGCAGCTGGATCATCAGACTGGATCTCTGACCATCACAGACATCAGAACCACAGACTCAGGACTTTATCAACTAGAGATCCGCAGCAGCAGCAGCAGTGAAAATATCTTCAATATTTCTGTTCGTGGTGAGTAATTCATTCAATTTTCAGACACCTAGACTGGACCGAAAGGGCACTTTAGCGTGGATATTAATAATTAATAGATAATAAACAGGTTAGATGTTAAAATGTTTCTTCTCAAATATGATTTAATGTCCTCGTCTTTATTTATTTGGTAAAAAGCTGTGATTAGTGATATGACTGTATATGTTATGCCTTCAATGTCCATGTTGTCTGAATGTTGTCTAGGCACAAATAAGTTTGTTAGGTTTTGCTCTCCGGTAGCTTTGTGTTTGAAGAGCTATTAAAATATATTGATTATGGTTTTGGGTCAAATTAGTTACTCGTGGGAAGTAGCCATATAATAAGTGGGAAAATGTACATCCAGATGATTGTTATCATAATAAACTCCTGCACAGTGATGCAGAACCCCTTTGTTTCACGATGATGTCCTGATCATGCTATCAGGGTTTATTCTGCAATAACTACCAGCTGGATGTACATTATCCCTTATTTAGATTACAGAATAGTCATATTCTGTAATAGACACCCACACACAGAAAGAACATGCCTAACTCACTTCATTTGTGTTTCAGGTATGTCTGCTGTAGAAACAAATGAAGTGAAGATGAACTCAGTGAAGGAGGGAGAATATATCACATTAGATACTGGTTTAACAACAGGCAAACATTATTCAGTGACATGGTATTTTAATGACATTCGCCTTGCTTATATCACTGGAGGTCCAGAAATCTGGAAATCTCCTCGGAAATTCAGTAGCAGAATGGAGCTGGATCATCAGACTGGATCTCTCAGCATCACAAACATTAAAACCACAGACTCTGGAGTTTATAAACTAGAGATCACCAACAGCAGCAGCAACAACCCTTTGCTGAGCATCAGGAGCAGCAGAGTCAAGACATTTCATGTTTCAGTCAGTGGTGAGAGTCATTTAGTCAATCAGGAATGTTCAAAACTGTTAAATTGAGTTAATACATGTTTTCATTGTGAACGGTTTAAAAAAAAAACAAGATTGATCATTTTACACAATACTAAAACACAAGGCGGCATTTATTTGATCAATTTTACAGAAAAAAATAATATTCTGAAATATTATTACAATTTAAAATAACGGTTTTCTATTTTAATATGCTTTAAAATACAATTTCTTCCTTCGAAGACAAAGCTGAATTTTCAGCATAAATTCTCAAGTCTTCATTGTCACATCATCCTGCAGAAATCATTCAAATATGTTGATTTATTATCAATATTGGAAACAGTTTCAGTTGCTTAATATTTGTTAATATTCTTCCAGGATTATTTGATGAATAAAAAGTTAAAAAGAACAGCATTTATTTAAAATATAAATATTTTGTAACAATATACATACCGTTCAAATGTCTGGGGTCAGTATTATTTTGTTCTTTATTTATTTATTTGAAAGAAATTAATACTTTTTTTTCAGCAAGGATCTGTTGAAGTGATAAAAAGTGATAGTAAATACTTATATTGTTAGAAAAGATTTCTATTTTAAATAAATGCTGTTCTTTTTATTCATCAGAGGATCA
The DNA here is from genome assembly GCF_936440315.1 of Barbus barbus. NCBI lineage: Eukaryota > Metazoa > Chordata > Actinopteri > Cypriniformes > Cyprinidae > Barbus > Barbus barbus. The sequence goes on along the minus strand of NC_136737.1, from coordinate 7,428,758 downwards.
TGAAAAAGTATCATAGATTCCCCGAAAATATTAAGCAGCACAACTGTTTCCAACATTAATAATAAATCAGCACATTAAACTGATAAAGAGACACATAATCTTTGAGTTTATTCAAGAAACTATTGGTAACCAATACTCAGACATGAAGACTAAATAAGCCATATAAGGAGAATATGACTTGAATTATGTTAAACAAACAAAAGCAAGATTTTCTGTAGAACATCTCGCTTAAACAAGAATGAGTGAATTACATAATATCAACATGAAAAATAAGATAAATTACTTGTATCTGCAAACACTCAATCTCCTGCTGCGCACAAATTATGTTAGGCCATCATTCACTAGATGGTGCCATTTATCTTAAAACTGATAATCCAAGTAGAAAGATGTAAATATCATTCAGAATGGTAAAACTGATGATGAATTTATCTCATTATAGACTAATGACTGTCTGTCTTTAGGTGTTTCAGATTCAGGTCTGTCTTCAGGTGCTGTAGCAGGAATAGTTATTGGTGTTCTTCTGGTGGTGTCTGCTGCTGTTGTTCTAATTCACCGTCACTGCAGAACTAGCACCTATGGAAAAGCAAAAGGCAAGTATTACATACAGCTGATAGAGCAAGAAGAATATGAGATTTCTTGTGTAAACATGTTTTTATGTTCAAAACATCAATGCGAAGAAACACCAATAATACATCAGTTGTTCTGTTACTTTAGCCAGAAGAACAGTGTTAAAGTGTCATTCATATATTTTGATCAACTTTTCAAGTAGGATGTGATGAGGCGAGTCTAGAGTCAGGATGTGATATAAGTGTACACTGTTAAGAAGTATTCTAGTTTTAGCTTTATTTTTGTCACCACATCAAAGCAGAACTTCACAGCTGAGACAGTTAAAACTCAAGCCAATTTCACAAATAAACTAAATCAAAATATAAAATCAACTGCAGAATACTGCCTTTTTGATACTTGCCTTTATTAAATTTTACGCTTTAAATTTATTGTTTTATTTCAATGATCCAACAGTAGGATGTTTATAATCAATAAATGATGCATTGATAATCTAATTTTAGAGTCGGAGGCTAACTTTTAATTTCAAACTCTGAATTTCTCATCAAACATGAAACATTTCAAAGAGAATGTATTCAATGACTGTTGATAACTGTTTCTCTTGTTTTCTGAACTCTTGTATTTGTGTTTTTGTATAACATTGTATTGATTTCTTTCACCTTCTGTGAATCTGTTTTCTTAGAGGTGAATCATGACCGGGATGAGTCTAACAATCAGAGACAGATGGAGGCCAGTCGAGAGGAGAGGATTGAAACAGCATCAGGAAATGACACAAGCTGAAACAGACACTCTGATGAATAATGACTTGAAGATTGGTCTGTTCATCATACAAAGTGATCAGATTGCATGGACAACTTTTTGGGATGCTTGAAATGTTTGGACCCTGCTGACTGTTGGCGATAATGACAGAAAATCCTCACGTTTATCAGACAAACATCCAGTGGGTACCAGAATGGCAGTGTTATTTTTTTAAATTATTATAAATTGTAATTATTGTAATGTAAATTGTAATGTAAATACTGTGAAAGAGTCAAGCTTTTAAGAAAATCCATTTGTTATACTGTCAGATGCTCAGGCTCTTCACATTTCTAACAGTTTTAATAATTAAGCTTAATATTGTAAATGGTAAGTATATAAGAATTTTTTTCATACCAGGGAAGAATTGCATTGTAAAGGAGGTTAATTTTGTGCCAAGGACCTGAAATTACACATCAGACTTTTCCCTAACATGTTCTTAAATGTTTTCTAAGTCAGCCTTGAAGGAAAAGTGCCATAAAAGTGCCATTCCATTTTTTGGAATGGAAATTAATCATTTTTACTCATAACAGACATGATTTGTGTGTTTGTTTTTAGAAATATGTTTTATGTAGTTATGTCTCTTAACATTGATATACATTTTTCACATTCTGGAATGTGGAATGGAGGAAAATATTGAATGTCCATATAGTGCAATACAACTGTAGCCCCCAAAGTAGAAAGAAACAACCATCTAGTGTTGTCTGTGTGTTGTCATACTATCCTGTCCAGCCCATGTTTTTGTGTGTGTGTGTGTGTGTGTGTTTGCGTGCTTTACAGCATTGTCATGTGATCTCGTGAACGTGTGTACCACAGTTAGCGGAAACTAGAGACTATGGTTTATTCAGTTTTAGACATGGATATTATTCTTACACAAAAACCTGTATTAACCCCACTGAGCTGTGTGGAGCACTTATAATAGATGGATGTACTTTATTGGACTTCATCTCAACAGCCATTCACTGCCATTATAAAGCTTGGAAGAGCCAGGACATTTTTTAAATATAACTATCTTATTATTGTTATTTTGTATTTTTCTGTATGAAGAAAGTCATATGCAGCTATTTCTCTTTTTGTATTTGTCTTTTGTGCTCATAGTAAATATGTAATTGTAAAGGGACTATCAATAAGAGTTGGACATATATCATTAAAATTCAATTAAAACTAACGTTTCAGTGTTTACTAAGCTATACATATATTATAAATGATCTGTGAATATAAAGAGGTTTTATTTTGTAGTATGAAAAAAATCATTTGCTTTTGAATGAGCAGAATATTTATAAATATGCATTTATTTCTTTAACTTTGCATCAGCCTATAAACAACATTTTCTTTCTGAAACAAGCAAAATTAACTTGAAATATATTTGTATGTTCGTGTGATAAATGGCATAAAATCATCTGATTCATTCATTATAAATAGATCCTTTGAATGATGAATTCCTAGTTTGGACACTAGATGTTGCTCTAAAGAAGTATTTGTAATACACACACATTAAGGGGGTAGTCGTGGCCTAATGTTTAGAGAGTCGTACTACATTGTAAGTCAAAGGTTGCGGGTTCGAGTCTCGGTATCGGCAAGGATTGTCGGTGGGGGAAGTGGTTCAACTCAATACCACGACTGAGTTGAGACCTCACGACCTTGAGCAAGAACCAAACCCCAACTGCTCAAATGATGCATGGGATTTGAAAGTAGCTAGTTTGGGATTTCTGAAAACAGACTTCAGCAGATAACAAATAATCTAATCTGAACTGTAGCAGCCGTTTTATTACCCTGACATTATTCATTACATATTCAACAGTTCACTGATCTAACAAAACTAAGAAACAAATGACAATTTCCACCTTGCATTTAATGTCACATATAAATTGTAATTAGTCCACATAACATTGCATAATGTTAGTCAGATTCTGGGAACTTTGCTTTCCATTGAGCTCACGGTGCTGTAATACAGTTTAGCTGCTGTTGCTCAAAATGCCACCAGATGGCAATTTATAAGTATAATCAATGTCAAAGCAGAAAAGTGTACATTTCGATCGGAGATATCAGTAATGTATTCGGTATTCAAATATATGTTGTAAAATAATAAAACAAGAACGGTTAATGACAACGGAGCACCATGAAGGGTGTGATTAATATTCAACTCCGCCCATTTCAGATTCCGATTAATTTCTAAAACTTTACAACAACAGAACTCTTCTATGGATCAGAATATTTATATTTGTTGTAAAAAGCAGTGAAAATGAAGCTTCTCTACATTTTGCCATCACTGCTCTGGTGTTTACTCGACCATGGTGAGACATTTAAAGTTTCTCTTCCGGCCGACATCGAACTAAAGCGAAAGTGACGCAGTTTGTTTAGTATCAGATCCAGTCAGAAATGTATTTATCATGTGTGTTTCGCTGCCAGTGTGTTGTTCTGCTCGATCGGAAGACATGTGTTACAATCGCTCTTCTGGTCAACAATAAACACGAACAGTGACGCGACTGTATACTGTTAGTTCGAGAGTCATGACTGGGAAAGATAATATTTTTAGCGTATTATTTAAATATATTTAAATCAATATAAAGCCACAATGCTTAGTTCCCTGTTCAATAAACAATTTAAGTGGGTGCAAACTAGAACTTGTTCAATACTAACCTGCAGCGTATTCATATTTGTTCAGTAACCCGTTCAGTATCCAGTTGCAAACTCGTTCAATAATAATAAATATTAGTAAGTGTAACCGGTGATCCATTGTTTGTTGGTCATTTCTCTACTTTATGTCCATGGTCTACTGTGTTACTGATGAGTTTATAACTTTCAGAAATACTAATTTATCTACTGTACAACGTTTAATGTTAAGAGATTGCCTGCTGTGTCCTTTGTCCATCAAGGTATTTTTCCTTCAAAACAGCATATACAAATTTGACTGAGAAAATGTGATGACCAATTAACTTCTTGTGAAAATAGAGATCAGTTATACCTTTTCAAAAAAGTATTTAATGATTAACTTTATTTTGTTAAGTGGATACAGAGTTGGTCAGTCAGGTTACCATTTAAATTCTAGGTATTTTTTCAAGCTACAAACACTTATTTTGTCAGTAACATAGTTGACTGATAAGTATAGGTTAGGGTTACTCATAGTTAGGGCTGATTTTATTTGCCAAATTCTAAACATATGCTCCCTGTGGCAGTCATACCTGTGTGTGTGTGTGTGAGTGAGCATGTCTTTTCTACATTGCATTTGTGCTCTAGTACCAGTCCTTCATTTCTGTATGGACATTTTCAGATTTATAGAGTTTTTGTTTTTTTTACAAATGAAAAAAAAAAATTTTTTTTTTTTTGCTTTTCCCATTCATTTTCAATTGGGGTTATATTGACCCCAAATATCAGACTAGTAAAAAAAAATGCATACCTTCAGAGCAACCAAATCAAGCCCAGGATTTTTTTTATGTGAATATAGATAGAAAATGTAGAAAAGTCACAAAATCTTATTCCACTGAGATGAAGGGAACCATTTATTTAAAGAAAAACTTGATTGGGGTCATATTGACCCCAAGGACAGTTTGAGTGTTTAAGTCTGTCTAAATATCATGAAGTAATTGCAATGTCTTCTGGTCCATATCATTTCCTTAGGAAGGTGTGCTATAGACACCGATTAATGTAACATAAAAATACTATAAATCCAGACCCAGTTATGGAGTTTTTGCCTCTGTAGTGGACATTCTATTTTAGTGAATTTTTCTGAGACCTCACATGTTACAGTTGTAAGTCTGGATTTCCTGTACAGAGCACATTCAGGGCTTTATAGAGATACTAAATGATTCACCATGACTACACCCTCTTTAAAGTCTTTAAAGGTCTTTAAAGATGGCTAAATTTAATTTAGTGAAACATTTTACATCCTTATGGAAATATGATTACATTTTGTAATTGTCATTTAAATCTGAATAATTTTCAAATTGTTTGTCATAAAGCAACATCTCAGGAAAATGCTATGGGTTTTCAAAGTCAAATATGACTTCCTGTTATGAAACTGGACATCATTTCATACATGTATTGTCCACTGTAGAGGACAATACATGTATGAACAATACATGTTTATTATGCATTTTGGGAGACATAACAATTTAATCGGAAAATAAATTATATATCTATTTTGTTATGAAATATTAGATATTATTATGAAAATCTGGTCAATTATTACTCCCATTATGACAATTCTTTTTTCAACATGCTGTCCCAACAGCAACCCATTAATATGCAAATTAGATAGATACACTGTGTTTAATGGGAAAACCAGTTTATGGACATTTTTACACACATACTGCATAAAACAAAATGGTATATCAAATCATTTTGTTATCTATTTTATAACATAGTTGAGAATCATCCTTAAACAAAGTTTAGAAGAAAAAAATCCTGAAACCTACAAATGTATCGGTGATTTTAAAAAAAAAATCCCATTGTTTTGCCTTTTTGATGTCTATTCATAAGATTTTATTTTTAGAAAAACTTAGTCCTAGTGTCCTCTACAGAGGACATAGAATAAAACATGAATAAAATATAATTAAAAAAATGTTAATTGGAAATGGCAAACGTATTGATCAGCAATGCAGGATCCCCAAGATCCATTTTAAGACATAACTGATTAAATTGAATTGATTATTTTTTATCACTTTTACAGTTATACAAATGCCTCATTAAAATGTCTACAAATGTATAAAACTGATCTGAGATCAGGTAAAAATATAGACGTTTGTTCAGTGGTTTGCTGCTGGGGGGCAGTTTGAAGCAGGCTCCAAACCACTAGTAGTTTTGTAAGGTTCCCTCTTTTATTTTATTTTATTTTATCCTTTTCCACTCTTGATGTTGTTACTTTATGATTTTCTTAGACTTTGACTAATTTAATGGTTAATCACAAAATCCTCCCACATTCATTCTATAATGATGAATTATTTCCAAATACAGCTTTTCAAATCATCTAGTGAACATTCCTGTGTTTTTTATATCGCAATATGTATTGTTGAAAACCTAAATATTGCAGTTTCAGTTTTTTCGATTATCACGCAGCCAGATACAGTCACTGCTGGAAAGGCTTCAAATACGAAGAAGATCCTGGAAAACCAAAGGTTGTGAAGGACCTGGAAGGGCTCATGAACAACTGTCACAAATCCAAAAACATCATCGATCATCCATAACAACACAGTATTAAGATTCAAGGGTATATAAACTTTTGAACTGGCTGTCTGGAGCTGAACACGCTCAAAACAGTGAAGATGATCGTGAACTTAAGGAGAAACCCCCCTGCACTCCCCCCACTCACCATCATGAACAGCACTTTAACAACAGTGGATAATTTCAGATTCCTAGGCACCACTATCATTACTATAGAGCTGTGGAAACAGTTCTACTCCGCCATCACTCAATCCGCTGTCAAAGCTGCCAAAACTGACTTCAGAAGATTACATTGGATAGTCTGGACTGCTGAGTGAATTATTGGTACAACTCTTCCCACTCTCCGAGAACTGTACTTATCCAGAGTGAGCAAAAGGGCTGGTAAAATCACTCGGGACCCCTCACATCCAGCACACTCCCTCTTTGAGCTGTTACCGTCTGGTCGCCACTATAGAGCTCTGAGCACCAGAATGGCCAGGCACAGGAACAGCTTTTTCCCTCAGGCAATCCATCTTATGAACACTTGACAATGTGTAACAAATCTGTAACACACAACACTATTATACATTTATTTATTTAACACACATTCTTATTTACAATTCAAATTTGCATATAACGTGAATACAAAATTGCCTATTTTATATATTGTGTTTTTGCTATTTTTTACATTGTCTGTTTTGTATATTTGTATACAGTGCCCTCCAAAAGTATTGGAACAGTAAGGCCAATTCCTTTATTTTTGCTGTAGACTGAAAACATTTGGGTTTGACATCAAAATATGAATATGAGATGAGAGATTACACAACTTAGAAGATAGCACCTTTTGTTTGAACTCATCCATTTTTCATGGTACCAAAAGTATTGGAACATATAGAATTAACATAAATTAAAGTGAAAAAGACTTAATATTTAGTTGCAAATCATTTGCTTTCAATAACTGCATCAAGCCTGTGACCCATTGACATCACCAAACTTTTGCATTCTTCTTTTGTGATGCTTTTCCAGGCTTTCACCACAGCCTCTTTCAGTTTTGGGGGGTTACTCCCTTCAGTCTCTTCTTTAGCAGGTAAAATGCATACTCTACAGGGTTTAAGTGTGGAGATCGACTTGGCCAGTCTAAAACCTTCCACTTCTTGCCCCTGATGAACTCCTTTGTTGTTTTGGCACTATGTTTTGGGTCATTATCTTGCTGCATGATGAAGGATCTCCCAATCAGTTTGGTTGCATCTTTCTGTAAATTGTCAGACAAAATATTTCCGTAGACTTCTGAGTTAATTTAGCTGCTGCCATCATGTGTTACATCATTACTGAAGATTAATGAGCCTGTCCCAGAAGAAGCGATGAAAGCCCAAGCCATTACATTACTTGTGTAATGTGTACTATAATGTACACCTGTGTACACTGTGTTTCAGATGAGCTTGTATGTTTGGGATCATGAGCAGATCCTTTCTTTCTCCAAACTTTTGCCTTTCCATCACTTTGGTCCATAAAATCAGTCCATAAAACCTTGTCCCAGAATTTTTGAGGCTTGTCTCCTATTCTTCTTGCTAATGAGTGGTTTGCATCTTCTGGTGTAGCCTCTGTACTTTTGTTCATGAAGTCTTCTGCGAACAGTAGATTGTGATACCTTCACTCCTGCCCTCTGGAGGGTGTTTCTGATGTCACTAACAGTTGTTTTAGGGTCTTTCTTTACAGCTGTCACAATGTTTCTGTCATCAACTGCAGATGTTTTCCTTGATCTACCCGTTTGAGGTGTTACTTAGTACACCAGTGGTTTCTTTCTTCCTCAGGAGATTCCAAATGGTTGTACTTGCTATTGCCAGTGTTTGTGCAATGGTTTGATTGATTTTTCATCTTCTCTCAGCTTCACAATTGCTCGTTTTTCACCCATAGACACCTCTCTGGTTTTCATGTTGGTTACACGTCTAACTAACTATAAATGCAGTCTGCATGGATCTGAAACTGAGCGCAGACATTCAGTGCTATTTATTGTTTGAATAATCATTGTGATAGGACACACCAGGGCAACAAAACAGACCTGGCAGTCACATGTTCCAATACTTTTGGTAACATGAAAAATGGGTGGGTTCAAACTAAATGTGCTATCTTCTAAGTTGTGTATCAGATCCAGATGAAAATACCTGTAAATAAAAGTTGAAATGTTAATCTCTCATCTCATATTCATCTTTTGATGTCAAACCCAAATGTTTACAGTCAAAAATAAAGAAAATAAAGAAATTGGCCTTACTGTTCCAATACACTTGGAGGGCACTGTATTATTATTTTTATTATCTGTGTCTTGTTGCTGTCATTCTGTTGCACTGTGGAGCTTCTGTCACTAAAACAAATTCCTTGAATGTGTAAACATTCCTGGCAAAGAAAGCTCATTATGATTCTTTATTTGTGTATAATTTTGTCTTGTGATCCATGAGACTCATGTCTGTCTGATGAGTGAATGTGTGAATCAGTGATGTTCTTCTGCTGTTTGTTTACGTGTTACATTATGAATCAAGACATACCTACATCTTTATGATAGATCTTTCTGTAAACAAAAATCACAGCACTTTCCTGTTGTATAATTTTGTTTGGCTCATAATTAACTGTTACTTTCTCTAGATATGCCTGGTGTTGATACAGATGGAGTGTCATTGACAGTGATGGAGGGAAATCTAGTCAATCTGAACACTGGTGTTGAAACAAACCCACAAGAAAATATTAGGTGGTATTTTAATGGCACTCTCATCGCTGAAATCACTGGAGATCAGAGTAAGATCTGTACAGATGATCAGTGTAAAGAGAGATTCAGAGACAGACTGAAGCTGGATCATCAGACTGGATCTCTGACCATCACAAACACCAGAACCACAGACTCTGGAGTTTATAAACTAAAGATCATTAAAAACACAAGAGACAGTGAAAAGATCTTCATCGTTTTTGTTAAAGGTGAGTCTTTATGTTTGAAAGCACGTGCATCACAGCACATCATTAATGTGTTTCCTGAAGAACAACATTGCTTAGCAAAGCAATTGTCATTTGTTGTTGTTATAAATCTGTTATTAAAATTTTCTATTCTTGTTTTATGAAACCTTGCCAGGGGTATGTAGTAGTAAGAGAAATTAGCCCTGTAAAGTTTGAGGCGCTCTGCACTGTGCTCAACAGTGCCACTCAACATTGTATGTTAATATAGTGGATAATAGCACAATTTTCTTGAGGTGTTAGTTATCTGTAACATTCATAATATTCATATCTTGTTCACGATCATCCACGAGGCTCATGTATGTTTGTCCAATGATTGAATGTGTGAATCAGTGTTGTTCTTCTGTTGTTTGTTTGCATGATGGTACATTATGAATCCAGACATATTTCTCTAATCACAATCTTTATGATCTGTAGAAATCCATTTTCACAGCACTGTCCTGTTGTATAATTTAGTTTGACTTTTGTTTAACTGTTTATTTCTTCCCCAGGTTTTTTCAGTGTTGACACAGATGAAGTATCATTGTTTGCGATGGAGGGAGATTCAGTCACTCTGCACAGTGATGTTGAAACAAATCAGCAAGAAAAGATCAGATGGTATTTTAATGACATTCGTATCGCTCAGATTACTGGATATCAGACTAATATCTGTACAGATGTTCAGTGTAATAATGGCACGGAGAGATTCAGAGACAGACTGAAACTGGAGAATCAGACTGGATCTCTGACCATCATGAACATCAGAACCACAGACTCTGGAGTTTATCGTCTACGGATCATCATCAGCAGCAACAACAGTGAAACACTCTTCATTGTTGCTGTATATGGTGAGTCACTGTTTAAAAGCAAGTTTTGTACATTTAAATTAATTGATATTTTTGTAGTGATATTTAATGGTGATTTGTTTTTTTTCTTTACTAGTAAAATAATCCACATGCAATTTAGTCAAAAACACATTTACTGTTGAAATGGAATTTGTACATTTAAATATGAATTGACTTGAGTGCGATGCGAATTATTGTTTTTCCTTTGGTTAGTTATGGATTTATCTGTTAGTCTTATTTTAAATTAAAGCTTTGTTATGATCTGTTTGCATCCATCAGTTTTTTTTTTTTTGTATTTTTTTTTAGTTCATTATGAATCTAAAGTGCATCGGAGTTGATGAAAAATATGCTTATTAGCTTAGTTGTGGATAAATGTTGCTTTTTAGACAAAGTAAAGAGGAGTCCACTGTTTACCTCTCAAAAGGGTCCTCCAGCAGCTGTTGGTTTGTGTTTCAGATGCTCCGGCTGCAGAATTAGATACAATGAAGAGAAAGTCAGTGAAGGAGGGAGAATATGTCACTTTTGATCCTGGTGTAACAAAAAACTCAAATGATTCAATGACATGGTATTTTAATGACATTCTCATCGCTGAAATCACTGGAGATCAGAGTAAGATCTGTACAGGTGATCAGTGTGATGAGAGATTCAGAGACAGACTGAAGCTGGATCATCAGAATGGATCTCTGACCATCACAAACACCAGAACCACAGACTCTGGACTTTATAAACTACATATCTACCACAGCAGAATCAGCATCATCAAGATATTCAGTGTTAATGTCACTGGTGAGTATCATTTAGTCATTCCATGCACTTCCCTTTGCAGTTTTAGAGAACAGTTTTTAACGTAAATTACACCAGTAAATGTTTTGATTGTGGGCTGTTAGAAAGAGTGAGCTTTGGTTCAATATTAATATATAACTGAGATCCTCTCTATCATCTTCATTGCGTATTTTTACATTATGAATTTTACCATTTTCAACTTGGCGCTCTAGTGGTTAATAAACAGAACTGCGTTCGTCTTGCGGAAGAATATTGTGGCCGGAGCTACTTCTTTCTGTTTATGTCTATGGCGAATCACGCAGGTACTGGGCTACTCCGCAGTGGTACCCGATCCAGTCTAAATAGTCCGAATATAAACACTTTATAGCTGTACCGTAGTGATTCAGGACAAGCCAAAAAGACGGTTTGGAAAATGGATTCATGGTTTACTCGCTTATTATATAAATTTTGTAAATTTTGAACACAAAAAAACTTACAGACTGCAGCTTTATTAATAAGAAGAATGCATAATACTAGTTTCCCATTTAACCCTTTGGTATTGTTCATTTGGGGGTCACACTTGTGTTGTTCGCAGTCAAAACTTACCGAACACCCGAAATGTAACTTTTTTTTATTTTCATAATATTTTTTATTTTGTATTATGAGCGAATTTCATGGTACTAATTAATATTGAACTTTTTTTTCTAAGATTTTGATATAACTTTTCAATTATGGCAGTATTTCATGTTAAAATAGAGAAAATGCCTTTAGAATCTAATTTTTGAAGTCAGATTAGTGCCATCTGGTCGGAGTAAAAAACAAAACAAAAAAACAAAAATGTGCAATTCCATGGTTTAGCCACTAGATTGCTATATAGCTCTATTTAAAAGGCTTAAAACTCTAGTTGTTTTTAGGCATAAAGACTTATTTTTATTAAGTTGTGGATCTTGACATATATTTAGACATTCTCAAAGACAACTTTTTGTAAAGGTTTAGATTTTTTTTTTGGTTTGAAATTTTGGTTTGAAATGTTAGTTTTTGCTTAATTTTACTACAGTCAAACACGGAGAAAGGCATTTTGTTACACATAATACCATAACTCAACAAAAATGTAACAAAAATGAACAGGAATGCTTTATCAGAGATTAATCAATATGATTTCAACCTCTTATTTGAGTCTTGCTCAATTTTGCCATATTGTTACAGCCACACCAGTTTATTTGTGTGTATAATAGTGTGTTGTGTTGTGTGTGTGTGTGTGTGTGTGTGTGTGTGTGTGTGTGTGTGTGAGTCTGTGAGTGTGTGTGTGTTTGAGTGTGTGTGTCTGTTTTGTACTTTTGATGTTTTAGTGTGTAACCCCTTCCTTGGTGTCTGTGTTTTGACTGCTTTTTTGCTGAATTATTGATTTTATTTCATGCATTTGCAGAAACATGCTTTGTGTTACAGTCACACTATATACAGGTCCTTCTCAAAAAATTTGCATATTGTGATAAAGTTCATTATTTTCTGTAATGTACTGATAAACATTAGACTTTCATATATTTTAGATTCATTACAACACAACTGAAGTAGTTCAAGCCTTTTATTGTTTTAATATTGATGATTTTGGCATACAGCTCATGAAAACCCAAAATTCCTATCTCAAAAAATTGTCTGTGTCTGTTTTGCACTCTTGATATTTTTGAGTGTCACCCCTTTATTGCTGTGCACCCTTTTTTTCTGCATCGTGAATGATTTGTAGATTGTACACACAAAAGATTCTCTGTATTTTCATATTTTTGCATATTTCCCATTCATTTCCAATGGCGGTCATTTTTGACCGCGAACAACACAAGTGTGACTATTTTTTTTTGCTTTTTCGAATCAAGTCCACATTTTTTTTTTTTTTGTGGTCACATAATGACTGTCATAAAAGTCACCAAGGTTCGTACCATTCCGATGAAGTAGCGATTTTTAAAAATTAAAAAAAATAAATTCTGGTCTAAAATGACCAAACAATACCAGAGGGTTAATACTGCATGTTGCTATTTTAGCTTATCATATTGATGAACAAAGTAGAAAGGTGTAAATGTCAGTCTAAAGTATTGTTATTAATCAGTCTCTAATATTAATGGCTGTCTCTCTTTAGCTGTTCCAGATTCAAATGTGTCTTCAGGAGCTAAAGAAGGAATATATGCTGCTGTTGCTGCTGTTCTGCTGGTTGCAGCTACTGGTGTGTTTTACTGTCGCTTCTGGAGATCTAGACAAGCAAGAAGACAGATGCAGTTCAATCATGATCAGGTGAGATATTATGTGCATCGAATCTGTGTATGCAAAAAAACTGTGAATTATGCCTTTATCTTCTGTGAATATGTGTTTTCTTGCAGCAAAGTGGAGTGGAAGACGGTTCTGTAATCAGAATGGCACTCCATTGATGGCTGCGGAAAATGGGATATCACAGTCCGTCCAGGACTTTGCGATTCTGCGCTAGCTGAATGTAACGCTAAAAACTCTGCATAATTTAGGGGATCTTGCAATTTTTCTAAATTTTCGCAGATCTCCAGCAGATTTCGGGCCTAGATGTGTCATGTGACATCATTGCATCATAATATTGCATCTGGCCCCACTGTAAAGTGCACATTCGCTCTAACACACACACAGGAAGGGGCATGCTCTGAGGGACATCTTTTCTATTAACCGGTTCTATTTATCAACGGCCTGTATGCTACGAAAAAGAGGATTACACGCTCTGTAAACATTTCCAGAAAGGATGAGGAGCAAGACAGATCGCGTGAAGGAGATGCTAAATGAAAATGTAAGTTCACTCTCTGACAGCAGGTGGAGCTTATGTAACAGCAGCAATAATGAGGTTTCCAGGTTTACCCCTGTAAACAGAGCAGGCTGCCCTACTTTCTGTGACATAATAATAGTCAAAAGTAATTTCATAAGTGTGTTTTGTTTTGTCATGTACTTGATACACCAGGCTTGTATGGCCAATATAGTGAATATGAAGGGAAAAAAACTATGCAAAGCAGCACATTACCAGCAATACAGCACATTTATTTCTTTCTTAGTGCGATGTTCGTGCATGTCATGTGAAGAGGAAGATGGAGACCTGTGGGTCGTTCAAGGTAAAGCTCACTACTTCACATTACCCTGCATAAATTCAGTGGGCCATTAGCAGATGCCACCCATGGCTCACTAGCATTTTGCTCATCGTTTTTACAGAGGTCTGTGGTTCATAATCACTTTTAATCACACTAACTAAAATGTTTGTCCACACAATAATGGATCAAAAACAATGTACAATCGCAACTGCAAATTTATTAATTTTAGTGAACAGATTAAATATACAAATACATTTATATTTATCCAATGATTTTATGCAATGTGACGTTCAAATAGAAGCATTCAATTCACATTTATATGAACCAGTACTAAAGGTTTTTCTATAGCATTTTCAGTATCTGTCTATTATTATAATTCTATCATGACAACTCTTGGAAGATTTTAGCACGGTGATGGATATGACAATGCTAATGGTCTTGGCGGAATAGATCTGTTACGCTGCTGCTGCTGTTGGTTATTACTGTAGTTGTAGATTATTGCTGCTGCTGCAAGCATGTACAGGAACTTGCTACTGCCAATGCATACGGTGATATGGTGCTGTGAGTATGTAAGACATACTGCTGCTGCACAAGTAGCATATAAAATACAGAGTGTCTATTTACACTAAGTGCAAATAGGCTATTTACACTAACTCCGCCCACCAACATGTTATTGAGCTAGTCAACACTACAAAAGATGCTCGTCAACCAGACGCGATCGACCCGAGTTCGAATCCGCCTTTTGCTGAACTTTTTTCCCGTCCTTTTCAAATATCATATTGTTACAGAAGTATACTCGGAACACAGAGATAGTGGTTAATAGGGAGTTTATTAGACAACACAGTGGGATGAGCAGGAATTCAGGTGAGTAGACTGAGCAATGATACTTTAGATGCAGTGATGAATGTGATGACAGGCTTCATCTTACAGGACCAGGAGATCATGGATGGATGGAGACATGAACACACGCAAACCAGTCCGTCTTGAAGGTGGGTGAGAGAGGCACGGAGACTATGGAGGATGAGGATGAGGAGAACACGCCGGAGAAACACAAGAGGCAAGTACGGGAAACAACGCTGAATGTCTTACTTGGAATCATTGTGGGAGTAGAGAATGGGTTCAATAAGTATAAACGAGACCGGACACTGGAGTGAGGTGATGTATGTGCTTTTGTAGTCAGCGTGATGAGTGAGCAGATGAGGAGCAGGTGAATGTGATTAGTATTCAGGTGAGAGGGTGTGCTTGGATTGGTTGGGATGGAGACCTGGCTGTTCTGTGTCACATATCATATCACATCAATTTTATTTTATTTTCAATAAACGAAGGAAATAATCAAAAAGTTGAAAATAAAGTATCGGGTTAAGCCTAGCTGTAGGGAGGGCTTTATTGTCACAATAAGGTGGCATCCATTTAATAATTTGAATTAAAATAATAATTTACACATACGTAATGTTATTATTACATACTGTTTTATAAAAAAACAAACTCAAGCGAATGCTAACCAGCCATTTAAATGTAAAGCAGTAAGCTCATTGGCTGCGCATGCAATATGAATCAATCTGCTTATGCCAAGTCATTTAACGTTGTGAATATCATTAGTTACGTGAAGAATCCATCAGCATGCACCATCTAGAATTTCATGAAAGAACTTGGCATATGTTGTTTTTCCTATCTCCATCTCGTTCAGTTCTCTTCATTAAAGGGATACGCCACCCCAAAATGAAAATTTTGTCATTAATTACTTACCATCATGTCGTTCCAAGCCCATAAAAGCTTTGTTCATGTTCGGAACACAATTTAAGATATTCTGGATGAAAACCAGGAGGCTTGTGACTGTCCTATTGACTGCATAGTAAATTGCAAAGTCAAGGTCCAAAAAAGTATCAAAGATATTATCAAAATAGTCCATCTGCCATCAGACGTGCAATCTGAATTTTATGATGTGACAAGAACACTTTTTGTGTGCAAAGAAAATATTGACTTTATTCAACTTTTTCTTCTTCTCCGTGACACTTCCTGCAAGCGCGTTCATCAGTTTTTACAGTATCAGTTTTACAGTATCGTGTATCAGTTTTTACAGTTTCCCAGTAAATGATCCCGAGCGACTGAAGCTATGGCTAGTAGCTGTTTACGTCATGCGTCATCTGAGGCATGCTTGCGTCGTGCTCTGCTAGTGAACCCATGAACGCGCTTGCAGGAAGTGTCACGGAAGAGAAGAAAAAGTTTAATAAAGTCAATATTTTGTTTTCTTTGTGCACAAAAAGTGTTTTCGTCACATCATAAAGTTCAGATTGCATGTCTGATGGCAGATGTACTATTTTTGACGATGTCTTTCATACTTTTAAGCATGTTTGGTTGTGTTGTTTTTGTTCAAAGTGCTCAGTATATCATGCAATTATTGTGATTTGTTGATATTTTTGTATTCTAGAATCTCTGAGTGATGGGAATGCTCACACATGAATGACTTCACATGAATTTTCTGCATGCTCAGACCAGTTTTTACCACCACATTTCAGGACTGGCATATGGACAAGACATCTATGTCTGTGTGAATATAACAATAACCATTACAACCCATGACTTGAGCAAAACGCTGAAGTAATCAAAAACCAAACTTGTGTTGTCAGTAACAGAGGCGAGGTTTGCTGAATTGTACACAAGAACCAATTATATTAGAGAGAAAGGATGTAAAGAATCACATCATCTTTGCCACGAACCTATGCTATACTATATACAGTAAACTGTTGTGCTCTCTTTGTCACGAGTATTCTTTGGGATTGTTGCTTATGTGAAAAATGCTATTAAAACATCTGCTACTCTTATAGCTGAACCCTGTGTGTCATTTTTTTTAGTTCATCAGAAATAAATGAACTAATCAGACACTGATTAATTTATATAGTGACTGTTGTGTCTCTACTATCTGGACTTATGATTTCAACTCAACATGCTCTCAACTTTCACCTTTAACATTTTAGGATTCAACCTGTGACCTTCACCCAAGCTGTTTAGCTTAATCCTTAGCAATAGGAGCACACAACTCAAATTAAATGTTATTTCAAAAGCTAGAAAATAACATTTTAAATACAGATTTTTGATTTTTCTTCTTTTTCATTAACCCCGCGGCACTTTTTAAATCTCAACAGCTATTCACTGCCATTATAAAGCTTGGAAGAAAAAGGATATTTTAAAAAATATATATAAATAAAAAAATAAAAATCTGAAAGAAGAAATTCATATAAACCTAAAATGCCCCAATTAGTGGGGTAAAATGTTTGGGGCTCATCTGTGGACATGGTCTCCTCTGACATTCAGGGATGTAGAGGTTATCTCTAGGTGCTGATAATATAATAAATAATCATGAATTACAAAATTATAATAGGCTATTTGAAAAAATATTGTTAGCTGATGCTACTTGGCTAGCTACCTGATGCTAACTTGGGGTAATTTTTAAATATACAGGCCAACTATTTTTATTCAACCACCTAGTTAGAATGCATCTGATGGAAAAACAACGGATTTGATGTTCAGAACAGAGTAACTATTAAGCCATGCCCCTTGGGGGCATTTTAGCATATAGAAACAAAAACTAAATTATGCCATTCTGAAAATATAATTATATTTTTCTTCAATATCACGTGCTTCTATCTACAGGCTTTACTATTCTCATATATTTTATAAGTGTGATGTTCTATAAAACAACACTGCTGAAAGTTATAGATCATATGAAATCCATTTCCTCTCAGGTACATCACCATATATATATGTATACATTTTTTTTCCCACTAGTTTTTTTTTTTTTTTTGCAACTAATGTGATGTTTTAGTTACCGCAAAAACAACAGATTCTTAGAATCCAATGAATGAGGGCACATTAGTGCCATCTAATGGGAAAAATCATAGGCTATGTAATTCCATGCTGTAGCCACTAGATGTAATACCACGGTCTAATAATAATAATAATAAAAATTAAGCTATAATATGAATGATAGTTTATTCACATGAAGACTATTTACATTGTATTACTTTCAGTTAGCCTTTTTCTCAACTCAGCAAAACTATTACCCACCAGAAAACTTAGAGCACTGTTTATTTCATTTGTATCTTTGTTCTGGGGCACATTGAAGCTCACACCGGTGCCCAAAGTTTTGCTACGATTTCTGTGTTTTTTTAAAATATTATTTTAATATAAAAATATTAAGGTCTTATAGATCATAACACAGTCTCGGAGGTAAGAAGTGGATTATCCTTCACCTGAAATGTTAGTCTTTTCATCCTGAAATGGGAGGCAAATGTTGGATCACAATAATTAGGGACCAGTTTCCAAAAATCCCTTCACTCCATTGATGTTCTCTGTTATTCTGGACGGCAAGGGCAGTGACTGTAATATCGAGCGTATTTTGCAGTATTAAACGTATTTATAATGATTTCATCAGGCTCTGGAAATTCTTCAAAAAGGACACAAAGAATGATCTTCTCAGCTGCCATAGTTTCAACTCTTGCGTCATCAGAACAGGGTGTTCAACGCACCACCGTTTCCGTTTAATAAAGGTTTTGCACCGTTTTTTCAGGGCTGAACGCAGCCCTGGTCTTTACTCGTTCCTTGTCTGTAAAAATGCTTTA
This sequence comes from Barbus barbus, assembly GCF_936440315.1. NCBI lineage: Eukaryota > Metazoa > Chordata > Actinopteri > Cypriniformes > Cyprinidae > Barbus > Barbus barbus. The sequence goes on along the minus strand of NC_136737.1, from coordinate 7,409,972 downwards.
ACTATATTAGCTTGGCTGGTAGGCTATTAGTTTTGGCTCTTGTATCAAAAATCACAATTGAAAAATGTAAATCTAAATCTACAACAACTCTAAAATGGCAAAAAGATCTATTTGGAAAGCTCCTTTTTTATTTAAAAAATCTTAACATTTTAGGATTCAACCTTTGACCTTCACCCAAACTTTTCAACTCAGTCATTAGCAATATAAACACATCACTGTTATTTTGAAAGCTTTTTGGTTTTATGTATTTACATTGGTTGAGGGTGAAGGCTAATCTTGTAAAGGTGAATTTCTGGTCCACTCTAGTAAAGTATACATACTTATCTATCTTTCATTCTTGAAGATAACCCCATATTACATTTTTTTTTTTACATTGAAATATCAATGATGATGCACTGACTTCTAGTAAGTTGAATGGATTCAGTAAAAACCGATCTTCAGGGAGTATGCCATTTTGAAGCATTTGTGTAATGGAAATGCCAGGCTCTCTCACCACTCAGTCCTAACGTTCACTCTCACCAGAGTACTAATCACCCGCACCTATTCTGGATTGATCTGCAACCATGTACCACACATAAGCACACACCTCACACACAGTCATTGTCTGGTCTCACATTGAGCATGGGACTGCTTACCTGTTTTCCATGCGCTGTATGACTCCAAGCCTGTACTTCATCCATGTCTCCGGTGTTCCCTCCTTGTTATCTGTGTGCTGTGTTCCTTATTGGATCTTTCCTCCTGAGGATTCTCTACTCACCTGTCTCTCCAAGGTGTGCACTGTCCAATCACTCCAGCATTCCCGAACTCTCCATTACCTGCAAGAGCAGTGAGACCGTTTACTCTTCATCCCTGATATTCTTTTGAATTCTAACTTGTTTTAATAAACTGTGACACTTACCATCATCCATCTGTCTGTTACAGCCTGTCTATATTAGAGTTATTTTAAGAATTGTTGACAATCTTTTATCTATGGATTCAGTATTTTGTAGTAAAGGGTTCTTGTCTGAAGCAGAAGACTTACGGTTTCCTATAATCAGTAATGGAAAGTCCTTCAACCACATGCTATTCACACAGACTTACATTTGACACCTCAGACACACACTCACAAACTGACATCAGACACAAACACAGCAGATACATGCACAACCTGTTTGTGCAACAGATCAAACCGCATCTCTGTACAGGTGTGAATAAATGAGACAACAGAGTATTTTGCAGCTGAGTTTTGCACTTTTTTAATGAAAATTAGATAAAACTGTATTTTAAGGACTAATTCTCATTATATACTAGCATGCATATTACTAGAATATTGGTTGTTTATTAGTAATTTTAAAGCACATATTAAAGGGATAGTCCACCCAAAAATGAAAATGACCACATGATTTACTCACCATCTAGCCATCCTAGGTGCATATGACTTTTTTCTTTCATATGAATACAATCAGAGTTATATTAAAAACATGTCCTGGCTCTTCCAAGCTTTATAATGGCAGTGAGTGGGTGTTGAGACTTTGAAGTCCAATAACGTGCATCCATACATCATAAAAATTGTTCCACACAGCTCTGGGGGGTTAATAAAGACCTTCTGAAGTTAATAGATGTGTTTTTGTAAGAAAAATATCCATGTTCAAAACGTTAGAAATCGTAATCTCTAGCTTCCGCTAACTGGTGTATGCGTGTTCACAAGAGAGTGGCGTTCCAGCGGATGATGTAGGACATAGGCGTTGTCTAAGGATATTTTTTTTTTACACAAACGCATCATTTCGCTTTAGAAGGCCTTTATTAACTCCCCGGAGCCACTTTATTTTGCTTCAAATCTGGATCACTACCCAGTGCCGTTATAAAGCTTGTAAGAGCCAGGACATTTTTTAATATAACTCCAATTGTATTTGTCTGAAAGAAGAAAGTCATATACACCTACGATGGCTTGAGGGTGAGGAAATCATGGGGTAATTTCATTTTTGGGTCAACTATCCCTTTAATGCCTTATTCTGCATGAACGTAATTTAGATCCCTTAACCCATACCTCAACTTAACAACCAATATGCAGCAAATTAGGACTTTACTGAGGCAAAATTTGTAGTTAATAGTTGGTTAATAATGGGAATTGGACATTTAAAAATGTTGCAATCGGCTGTACGATTTAGATAAATCCTTTTCTAGGTTTTAGGAGACTATTCCATCTGTCTCACACTTAAAAAACCCTTTACGATGATCCTGCTGCATGTCTACTATGATTTCCTGATGCTATATGGGGTCATTTTCACAAGTCCCAAATCTTGACTATAGACTTTGAAATTGAGGTTGTCACAGGAGGATTTGCGTCTTTGCAGTTTGATCATCATCTAATGGCAACTGGCGCATACTCAACATGATCTTCAACATTCTGGAAAAAAAAAACAAAACACAAGATCTGAATAAGATCCGATCTGCAAAACAATATAAAAGCAGCCATGGTGTTATAAGCAGGCTTAAGAAAAATGCTAATTAGCTGTTGTGCAAACCAGAAGCAACATGTGCATCATTGTGACTTTCACTTCCTAAAGCCTTCAGTTTCCTGTGAGACATTTTAACATTTAACATCCACTTAAATTTGTAAAATGCAACCTAATTTTTGTATTGGGACTACATTAATAATTTTTGTTTACAACTAAGTGAACAATGGCTCTGTAGTTAATGATCATTTAAGTTGAGTTTCTGTGGTCATCATTGTGCTGAAGAGTAGCACTTGTGCTTTTGATGTGCGTTGCTTCACTCAGAGAGAAATAACTGTGCTAATGCCAGAACTAACAATAGTGCCTTCATACTTGCTCATTTCAATTTAAATTATATTTAGCATTGCGTTTTATTGATTATATTATAGTATTGCATAAACCTGAATTGATTTTCGATAAATTCAGTTAATTGAACAAATTATTTTATGATTGACATTCACTGACTGAAGAATTCTGAACATGAAAGTTGAAGTTTGTAGTATTGATGGAGTTTAGAGATCCTGCAATCTTTCAGTGTTTCTCCGTTTCTTTGAAATGTAGAAAACAAACTATTTTGGCTTTTTTGGAACTACAATTAGATCAGTTTTTCTTTTTTTTTTTGAGTGTTTCTAGCACTGAATGATGATTATATTATGGCTTTTACAAATATCAGATACAGTACTGTTGTGTGATAGATCGTACATAAACACAGTAACATGCATCTAAATCTGACTCACTGCTGAATTTATACAGAGACACATCACATAAATAGTAATAAATTGTCTTACCGATTGATGTGCTTTTCTTTTGTGGAATGTGGGAGCAGCATAAATGATCTCTTCTTCACGAGATTGAACTGTTTTAGCAACAATGATAGATGCATTAAAACAACAAAACTCAGATATGTTTCTTTATGACTTATGTGTTATTCTTAAGGCTGTCAAATCATTAATGTATGTGATTGAATATTTAAAACAGCAACATTTTATAAAAGCATTAACAATGTTCAAACACAAAAGTCCCTATAACATATGTTTATCTTTAATAAGTCATTCCTTATTATAGATCGTTTATAATTTAAATTAATTTTAAGATTTATAATAAATTATTTTTAAGCAGGTTTCATGTAATTTAAGTTGAAATGACTTTGAAAATGCACTGAAATTGATTATAATTAAAATATTTAAGGCTGCAAGTGAACTGCGTGTTAATTTGGTTTAAATATAAATAAAACCAGAAATATGATGAGAATATTTGTTATTTAAATTATGCCTATCAAACAAGTAGAATATTTATTAGTATTATTTAGTAGTATTACTTGTTATAAAATCTGTAGGAAACACTTGCCTTCTTGATCAGTTTTTCTGTGTTTTCTGTAGATCCGGAAGATTCCGACTGCAGCTACAGTCAACAGAGATCCAGCAGCAGCAGAAATCAGCACTATTGCAGATGCAGAGACTGTAATAATCATAATGTAAGTGGATATGTCAGTCTGATCCACAACAGAACACAGAGATAAGGTCAGGAAATAAACACATATATTAGTGCTTTCTGTACCTGAATGTGTGTGGCACACTAATGAACAATTCTGCTGTGATGATGAACAATTTTTGCTGATGACAGGAACAGGCAGACGGGCTGGAAAATATAAAAGAATAGAAAAAAAAAAATATGGGTAAATGTAATCAGCAATCTTATTTTTGGGTCAGTCTGTTAAGTGAATGTCCAGTATGTAAATATTTAATCAACCAATACTGCACAAATGAACTCTCACCGTAGACAGAAACACTGAAAGTTTTTGTTGCCAGTTTAGCTCCATCTATCTTTACTTCATAACGTCCAGCATGTTGAGTTGTGATGTTTGTGATGGTCAGAGATCCAGTCTGTTTGTCCAGCTTCAGTCTGTCTCTGAACCTCACATCAGGAACATCAAATGCAGAGGACTTTGGGTTCTTAAGGCTGATTTGAGCTATCAGAGAGTTTTCAGCTCTAAATTTCCACTCAATGTCATCATCTTCATGTATTTCGGTAACACCAGTGTTTAGAGTGACAGAGTCTCCCTCCATCACTGACATTGACTCACCAAACACACCTGGAGGACACAAAAAGTTTTTGTCACAGATTAAGACTCTTGTTGGTTTACAAAGCCTAAAATCAACTGTTAATATTCACAACAACAGCAGCAGAGACACAAAATAAAATAAAAGGTGATATATTAAAACAGATAGATGTGAGTAAACCAATTATTTGTTTTACAGTAATCTCCAGTGAAACAAAAACAATAAGATTTTTTTTTTTAAATAAATGAGACATTTACAAGAATAGATAAAACAGAATCTGTCTTTAGTAGACTCAGGGTTCCTAAGCATTTGACTAATTAATTTCCATGACTTTTGTAGCTGTTTATGATTACTGTAGAAATATGTTAAATATATTTTTTAAAAGAGTTTTCTAAGCCTACATGCAGATACATTTACATTCACTGCAGAAATGTGCTTATTTTCTATGGCTTTTAAAGGGATAGTTCTCTGTACTCATTGACTCACCCTCAAGTTCTTACAAACCTGCATATGTTTCTTTCTTCTATTGAGCACAAAAGAAGAATGCGGGAAGTCAACAGGTTTGGAACAGCATTGAGGGTGAGAGTAAATGATGACAGAATTGTCATTTTTGGGTGAACTATCCCTTTAACATTTACTTTTCATGACTAGATCTGGAAATTCAATACCAGAGGTCTGAATTCAAAGTTAGTAGATCTTACAATAATTATTCATCAGATGAAAATTATGCAGTCTGAAATGTAGCGGCAGCTTTTTAACTCTGAAACAGAAAGAAATTAAGCCATACAATGATTTTATAACTTACCATTGAAATTACACCAGCACAGACAGAACAAAACTAACATGTGAGCCATTTTCTTTAACGGTTCAGCGTTTGACTATCCGCTAAAACACTTAAGCTGGTGTGTGAATCCACCTACAACAGTTTGACCCTCCCTAGTTCACACCTGCATTTGCACATTTCATAATGTTATAGTTCTTCTGGTCTTTATTAAGACTTTAACTGTTCTTAATGAACAACTTTTTTTAATCAATTAAAACTTTTTGAACATTAGTTCTCTGACTGTTAAATGCTAAAAGTCGAAGAATAACATTGAATATTGATGCTCTACATTTCATATAAAAATTAGCCTAACCCTTGTGATTTTAAAGTATAGGCTTATGTATTTATTAGATTCTCAGTTCATGTGTTTGGAAAAAACTAAATACAAAGTAACAATTTGGCATCTCACAGTACCAGTTTACTGAAGTTCATCTGAGTCAAACTGATCGCTTCTTTAGTCGGTTTTCTCCAAAAATGTGGTTTGATCTGTTGTGTGGACAAGCATGATGTGTGTGTGCGTGGGGGGCATTTAGAGCAGGTGTGTTTGTTTGTAGGTGAAGAGTTTCTTCCTGTCATGCTGTTATATGCAGCTTTTTAAAGACACTTTAATCTATGGAAAAAAAAAACAACCTTTATGAGAAACTGTTTCTGACACAAGAGAGAAAGATTACCAACAAAATTATGTTTTTAATGCATTTGTTTTTGAAAGAAATTGAAAATACTTACAATGAAGGTAATTTTTACATTTTAAATGTGGTACTTGGCTGACTTACTAAAACAGTTCTCTTTTTATACATACAGTATTCAGTAACCAAAAAATATTTTTTCACCACATTTTATTGTAAAGTTATTGAATACGTTAGCTGTATAGTGAGAGGTTTTCTTAGCGAACTCTCTGTTGTAATTAAAGAATGGTGTGAAATTTCCACCCACTATGCAGAAACAACAACAACAAAAAACCTTAGTGGCCTTTAACCCTTTCATTCTGCTGACTTTTTCTTGTTTTCTTGTTACAGTTATAAGACATCTTCTAATGGTTTTAGTAGGTTCCCAGTGCAGTGATTATAGGCTGTAAAAGATGGACGACACATATCTGCTTCTTTCCACTATAGAAAAGTGAAGCCAAAACATCTCAGTATAGGTGCCGTCATCTTGCACCAGTGACATTATTTGGAGCCAGAACCTATGCAGTAGTGATTCATATGGAGCTTGAGTCTGCACATTAGTGATTAATTTGGAGTAGTGATTCATTAGGTGCATGAGTCTGCACAGTAGTGATTCATATGGAGCTTGAGTCTGCACAGTAGTGATTCATTAGGAGTAGTGATTCATTAGGAGCTTGAGTCTGCACAGTAGTGATTCATTAGGAGTAGTGATTCATTAGGAGCTTGAGTCTGCACAGTAGTGATTCATTTGGAACCCGAGTCCATGCAGTAGTGATTGTGAGGTGGAGCCGAGGTGACTACCGCAGACCCAATCACAAGCTCAGATGACACCATACCCCATTTTTATAGTATTACTATAATTAAACTAATTAAAAGTAAACTTATTAGAAAAATGAACACTTGAACATACATCAGCATGATAAGTACTACCTAACATTACTGAAACTGTCTTTAGTGGGGGGAAAAAAACATTTGAAGTGTAATTTGACTTGTTTTAGTTTAATTCACATCCGGTTTACATGGAGAGGGCAGGGTATATGACCTACACTGCAGGCAGCCGCCAGGGCGCGATTAAATGTTTTGGTTTCACTTTTCAGGATGTGTGCGGCACACTTCGTTTAGATGTTTCCAAACCTCTAAAATGGGCCTTATTAATAACACGGGTGGGTCTGCTTAATGCATGCATTACCAAGATCCTGATATCTTTCACATAATTCTGGGAGATTCAAACTCCAAATATGAAAACAGAAACATGAAATTATACTATTTGAGTGGTAATATGGTGGAAAAATAAAAAGGCTTTGCAACTTTTGAAAGGGCTATTTCAGATCATCTCAGTCACCGTCATATGCAGTGACACAATTTTCACATTATTTTATTTCACATTATAAATGTAATGACTTTCAAGTCTAATGTTACTAACAGAAACGAAAATTGCATTACAGATATTAGTTCTCAGGTGATCTTTTCTGTTGAGGTCATTGTTTTGATGCTCGCAACTGTTCCTCAAAAAACCACCAGATGGCGTCATTATTAGTTCATCTACTGATTGCTGTAGTAGAAAAGATATAAGTATCAGTCAAAAATATCAGTAAAACCGATTATCAGTCGATCTGTAGTATTAATAATTGTCTGTTTTTATCTTTACAGATTCAAGTCTGTCTTCAGGTCCTATAGCAGGAACACGAGCATGATAGAATGACAAGCATCTTATTTAAGTATCTAATCTGAAAGTTTGTTATTGTTCAAACAGGCATCTGGAGGCAACACAATGATCAGGTAAGGTGTCTTATTTTGCCTAGTATTTCAGCGGTTCGATCAGCAGGCCATCGAGCTATTATAAAGAAATGGGATTTTCTGTGTTAAGGGATGTTTTATAAACAAATTTCGGAAGAAACACGCACAGATAATTAACACAGTCAATTCATCATTAGTAATTACACCATTTATCCCTTTAACGTTTTCCACGTTAGTCCCATTGGCGTAGTTACCAGAAAATTTCAGGTAAAAAAACGCCTCATAATTGATCTCTCTTCCCCGCATAATTCCCCTTTCCCGAGCGTTAACAGCCTCATTCTGCTCTAAGAATTCTCTCTCCATTTCATTCATTTCATTTAATTTCACTTTATTTATAGAGCACTTTACAAGTGCACCTGCAGACCAAAGTGCTGTACAATCAAGAAACACTCATTAAAACACACAACCTAAAACAACTCACATTCTACTAAACAGCAGATTAGCCCACCTTCTCAAAGGCTAAAGACAAGAAGTAGTTTTTGACTTAAACTTTAAAAGCATTTAAAGACCTCTTTTAGTACCTGAGGAAGACTATTCCAGAGCTTCGGCCCTGCAATAGCAAAGGCCTGATCCCCTTTTTAACTTTAAATGAGTACGAGGGACAGTAAGCAATAACTTATTATTGGATCTTTAGATCTCTATGTGCTTGACGAACCGCAATGAGCTCACACACGTAAGCAGGGGCCATCCCATGCACTGGCTTATTAGATATGTAAAAGAAGAGATTTTAAAATGGTTTGCAGTTAGGCTCTTTAGTGGTAGTGAATAAATAAACAGGTAAATGTATTTCCCATCTGTCATTGTAGGTGTTACTGACGTGTGATACGAGCAGCTCAACATGAAACATGAAGTCAAACAGAAACGTGCTGTGGTCTGATTTCCTCACAATGATGGTGTGATCAGTTGATGGACAAACATCTGATGCATGAGCTTCTGTTGCAGGTGTGTTAGTTTGTAGGTGAATGCTATTTGGTGGTTAAAAAGATGAAAGACATTACATCTGGTTGCAATTAATTATTTTGTTTCATGAACCTTGTATTCAAAATAAAATGTAAAGAGATACAATTCATTAAGTCGTTGCTGGTCAAACCTGCACATTTTGGATTTCTCTTTATAGCCAGCTAACGATTTTTGTTTCCAAGAATGTTCTGAGAACTTTAGTTTCCCTTTCACAGAAGGTTCTTTGAGGGTTGCTAAAAATAACCAAATGGGAACCATAAAGGAACATTAGGAAAACGTTCTGTTTTAAACTAAATTAAACTCATCAGCTCATTAGTAGCAGTGTTGGGGAGAAACTAGTTACATGATAAGGAATTACGCAATTTAATTACAAAATAAAAGTAATTGTAATTAGTTACAGTTCCTAAGGAAAAATGTGTAATTAAATTACAGTTACTTATGAAAATGTTAAAGATTACAAAGGGGGTTACATCTGATTTTTTTCACACACACACACCCACATATACAGATTTAATTGATTTCTGCAGTGACAGCTCTAAAATATGAAACACCAATGTTTCATAAGAGTTATCGGATAAGCATGTTACAGTATAAACGTCTATTTCCTATATGGGTTTATGTATATGCTTTATTTTTTTAAGATTAACAGTTTTTTTTTTTTATAAGGCAATGTTAGATTCCAGTGTTTCCTGTCAGCTATGCAAAGATTTGATTTCAAAAACAGTATCATAGCTATTAAACTATATCTTGTTATGATTTTAAATCTGTATTTAACCTCAAAATGATTTTAAAGTAAGTCTGATTTTGTGGTGGCTGTGCTTCAAAGGGGACATCAGATGCCCATTTTCCACAAGTTGGTATGATTCTTTAGGGTTTTCTCGAAATGGTCTCAGTGGTCGTGAAAAACAACACCCTTTTTACCTTGTCAAAAACAGCTCCGTTCACAGAAACTTGTTTCGCTGCATATCTCTTTACATGCTAATGAGTTCTGCTCACCCTGCCCCTCTCTTCTGTGGAAGAGCAAAGTAAATCATAAAAAAATATAAAGTGTGAGATTTAGTTCTTCTGGAGGTGCAGCTGGATCATGAACAGTGGGTTCTGCTTGAGTTTTAACTTTTTACCAAAACCTGCCTTGAATTGTCCCTCATTCAGAAAACAGTCTGGAGCAAAATGATAACATAACAACACACATAACAAATTTAGTGAAAGTGAAGTGACGTGTGGCCAAGTATGGTGACCCATTCTCAGAACTTGTGTTCATTTAACCCATCCAAGTGAACACACACACTGTGAACACATACCCGGAGCAGTGGGCAGCCATATTGCTGCGGAACCTGGGGAGCAGTTGGGGGTTCGGTTCTTGCTCAAGGGTCTCACCTTATTCATGGTATTGAAGGCGGAAGAGAGCGCTGGTTATTCGCTCCAAAATCAAAATGGCTTGATAATTGCGACTGATTAGGGAGATTAATTTCATCTGGAAAAACAAACCTCGTAATATAAAATAAAAGTGTCCTTGTTAATAAAAAATCTGATGGTGGGTTAAATTTTACGATTTTCAACCAAATTTTAAAAATGAATTGGCTTAAAACTTTTTTTTTATATATATTTTTTTATATATTTTCAGTATTGTCCCATATCATTTATTTAAAAAACTTGGAGGGTTAATTTTTTTGTTGCAGTGTCCTTATATAACTGGCAAACTTCCTATTGCTTTGGCCAAGTATCACAAACAAGTATTACTTTACTGGTCACTTCTGTACAAACACAATTTTTCTCCTAGCAGGTGTTTTATATGGAACAATGGTAAAATCATTCATAATAACAGGTCATTGTATATGGAGAATTGGGTTCAGCATAACATATTTTTTTTTATTTTTTTATTCATTTAGCTGACGCTTTTATCCAAAGCGACTTACAATTGCTATATATGTCAGAGGTCGCACGCCTCTGGAGCAACTAGGGGTTAAGTGTCTTGCTCAGGGACACATTGGTGTCTCACAGTGGATTCGAACCCGGGTCTCTCACACCAAAGGCATGTGTCTTATCCACTGCGCCATCACCACCATATTAATCGTAAACCAGCTTATTGACAAGAATGGGCAATTATACACTTACCCGAATCTTATTACAAAATATGGCTTTTTTTGTAAACGAAAAAGAATTTAACAAAGTAATTAAGGCTATTCCCAGTGGTATAATAATTTTAACCAAATTCTCTGATTTAAATATCAATGATAAAAACCTACAAAATCCCCAACTTTTTGTAAATGGTTTTTCCTTTTTTGATAAACGTTTTAATAACAACTTTATAAGAAACTCCTTTAATGTTGGATCCAATCCTCCATGTAAATCAAAATGGCTTAAACCTCATTGTATATCTTGGCATAGCATTTGGATGTTACCATATAAATATGTAATTTCTAATAAAGTAAAAGAAGTACTTTACAAAATTATTCACAGATGTTATCCTGTAAATGCAACTGTTAGCAGATATATTCATAGTGTTTGTGATAAATGTACCTTTTGTCAAATATATGTTGAAGATATTGAACATTTCTTTTTCTTTTGCCCTTTTTCTATTTCATTTTGGGTTGACTTTAAATTAGACATAACAAAAAAAGTAAACAAAGCCCTTAATTTAGAACCTCATGATATTTTACTTTGTTTTCAAAACCCATCTTTTTCTGATAAACAAATTTACATTATCAATTATCTTAGCAAAGTTTTATATTCATAAGTCAAAGTAATTCAAAAGAAACCATCATATATTCTATTTTGTAACACTGATCTTAAAATATACTTTATTTTTGTTGTTGTTGTTATTATTATGTGTGTTTGTTTTACAGACGTTTCAGAGCTTCGATGTCGAACGTCACGTTACTAGCAAATTGAGACAATTTTGGTGTTGTTTTTGACACCGACTTCTCACAGTACTACTTTCGCTTTCACTTTAGCAATAGAATGACATAAAGATTCGACAGTATCTTTACTTATTTTGGTGGGAATTATGGTCAGATTTTTTCCCACACTGTATGTTTTTCTCCTGCCTGGTAAGACATTTATTTATACGACATACTGTTATATTGTTAGCTCTGTTTCCGGGTGCAGAGACGGATATTTTTGTGACATCATCATAAATATCTCCCATAATACTGAAGAGGAACATTAGACAAATATTATAATTCATATTATTTTGTTTTAAATGTAAATGTATTTTGTCCTGTATTATGCACATACTTTGCAGCCTTAACTATTCATATTATTATAATTCTATAACTCATTAATAATCTTCTTTAACTCTGAATGTCTGAATTAAAGTTAAAATCTAATTTCAAATATCTCTAATATAAGCCTTGCTGTACCCATAAGATGAATGGGTTAACTTAAATGCATGCAAACCCAAAGACTGATATCTTTAACACTTTTATAAGTATTTGATTTGATAAAATATGATTATTTGAGTTCAAATATGATAGAAAATAACAGTAGGTTCATCACTGATCTATGAAAATATGCAGTGACTTGGTTGTATGAATGCACAAATATATGCATGAGAACAAGGGTATATGAATCAGGATGTGGGTTATGTTATTAAGTTAGTTCCTGAGACTCGTGTATGTTCGTCTGATGAGTGAATCAATGATGTTCTTCTGCTGTTACATTATGAATCCAGACATATTTCTCTATTTACAATCTCCCATGATCGGAAGAAAACCATTTTCACAGCACTTTCCTGTTGTGTGTTTTTGCCCTGCTATCTTAGATGTGATTTAAAATGATCCGTTTCATTCTTTCTTCCTTCCTCAGGTTTGCTTGGTGCTGAAAGAGGTGAAGTGTCAGTGTCAGTGATGGAGGGATATTCAGTCACTCTACACACTGGTGTTAAAGCAAACCAGCAAGGCATAATTACATGGTATTTTAATGGTATTCGTATCGCTCAAATCAATGGAGATCCCAGTAAGACCTGTACAGATGTTCAGTGTAATGCTGGTACTGAGAGATTCAGAGACAGACTGCAGCTGGATCATCAGACTGAACATCATGAACATCACAACCACGGACTCAGGACTTTATCAACTAGAGATCCTCAGCAGCAGCAGCATCAGTGAAAATATCTTCGATGTTTCTGTTCGTGGTGAGTAATTAATTCAATTATTAGACACCTAGACTGGACCGAAAGGGCACTTTAGCGTGGATATTAATAATTAATAGTTAATAAACAGGTTAGATGTTAAAATGTTTCTTCTCAAATATGATTTAATGTCCTCGTCTTTATTCATTTGGTGAAAAGCTGTGATTAGTGATATGACTGTACCTGTTATGCCTTAAATGTCCATCTTGTCTGAATGTTGTCTAGACACAAAGAACTGTTTTTCGTTGCGGTAGCTTTGTGTTTAAAGAGCTAATAAAATATATTGATTATATTTTGGGTCAAATTATTTACTCATGTGGGAAGTAGCCATATAATAAGTGGGAAACTGTATATCCAGTCGATTGTCATCATAATAAACCCCTTCAGAGTGAACCCCTTTGATGGGTTTGATTCGCATTGATGTCCTGATCACCCTGTCAGGGTTTATTCTGCGATAACAACCAGCTGGATGTACATTATCCCTTACTTAGCCATCTCTACAGTCAATCAGAACCAGGTATACAGTTAGATTACAGAATAGTCATATGTTAATAGTGTTAAAAATGCCCCCCCGCCCACACACACACACAGAAAGAACATGCCTAACTAGCTTCATTTGTGTTTCAGGTGTGTCTGCTGTAGAAACAAATGAAGTGAAGATGAACTCAGTGAAGGAGGGAGAATATATCACACTAGATACTGGTGTAACAACAGGCAAAAATTATTCAGTGACATGGTATTTTAATGACATTCGCCTTGCTTATATCACTGGAGGTCCAGAAATCTGGAAATCTCCTCGGAAATTCAGTAGCAGAATGGAGCTGGATCATCAGACTGGATCTCTCAGCATCACAAACATTAAAACCACAGACTCTGGAGATTATAAACTAGAGATCACCAACAGCAGCAGCAACAACCCTTTGCTGAGCATCAGGAGCAGCAGAGTCAAGACATTTCATGTTACAGTCAGTGGTGAGAGTCATTTAGTCAATCAGGAATGTTCAAAACTGTTAAATTGAGTTAATACATGTTTTCATTGTGAATTTTACACAATACTAAAACACAAGGCTGCGTTTATTTGATCAATTTTACAGAAAAAAAACTAATACTATATATATATTATTACAATTTAAAATAATGCTTTTCTATTTTAATATACTAAAATACAATTTCTTCCTTCGATGACAAAGCTGAATTTTCAGCATAATTTCTCAAGTCTTCATTGTCACATCATCCTGCAGAAATCATTCAAATATGTTGATTTATTATCAATATTGAAAACAGTTTCAGTTGCTTAATATGTGTTAATATTCTTCCAGGATTATTTGATGTTTTGTAACACTATACATACCGTTCAAATGTCTGGGGTCAGTATATTTTTGTTCTTTATTCATTTGAAAGAAATTAATACTTTTTTCAGCAAAAAAAAGATCTGTTGAAGTGATAAAAAAGTGATAGTAAAGATTTATATTTTAAATAAATGCTGTTGTTTCAGAGGATCATGAAAAAGTATCATAGGTTCCCCGAAAATATTAAGCAGCACAACTGTTTCCAACATTAATAATAAATCAGCATATTAGACTGATAAAGAGACACATAATCTTTGAGTTTATTCAAGAAACTATTGGTAAGCAATACTCAGACTTGAAGACTAAATCATCCATATAAGGAGAATATGACTTGAATTATGTTAAACAAACAAAAGCAAGAATTTCTTGCTAGAACATCTCGCTTAAACAAGAATGAGCGAATTACATAATATCAACATGAAAAATAAGATAAGTTACTTGTATCTGCAAACACTCAATCTCCTGCTGCACACAAATTATGTTTGGCCATCATTCACTAGATGGTGCCATTTATCTTAAAACTGATAATCCAAGTAGAAAGATGTAAATATCATTCAGAATGGTAAAACAGATGATGAATTTATCTCTAGATAGACTAATGACTGTCTGTCTTTAGGTGTTTCAGATTCAGGTCTGTCTTCAGCTGCTGTAGCAGGAATAGTTATTGTTGTTCTTCTGGTGGTGGTGTCACGAATCTGGTCCATGCTCTCCCTGTCAACCACCACTAGAGGTCACCCGTTCACCACAGTGACTTTTACACTCACAGCACATTGGACTCCATTTCCCACAATCCATTGCACAGATCACAGCTGTCACCATTCACACATCACACACACCTGATCACCATTTTCCAATCACCACCACACACCATATAAGCCTGGGACTTGCTCTTGCTCAGGGCCGAGTATTGTTAGCGTTTATCACTCTTCTAGCGATAGCAACTCTACAGAGCCATAATTCTAGTCCTAGTCTTGCCTTGTTTTCCTGCCGTGTCTGACCCTGCCCGTGTTTCCTGGATTTACCCCTTTGCCTTGCCGTTTGGACTGTGTTTGCACCTCGTTTGGGATTATTGCTTTCGACTCTGGATTATCTCTCTGCCTTGCCCCTTTGGATACTGTTCGCTGATCGTTGACCCACGCTTGCTCCACGGATTGCTCTGTCTTGCCCTTGCCATACCTGTTTGCCGATGTCTGACCCTGCCTGTTTCTGACCATGTTTCTTAATAAAGCTTTGCACATGGATCCGCACGTCTCACGTCTCGTCAGCCCCGTAACAGGTGGCTGCTGCTGTTGTTCTCATTCACCGTCACTGCAGAACTAGCACCCATGGAAAAGCAAAAGGCAAGTATTACATACAGCTGATAGAGCAAGAAGAATATGAGATTTCTTGTGTAAACATGTTTTTATGTTCAAAACATCAATGCGAAGAAACACCAATAATACATCAGTTGTTCTGTTACTTTAGACAGAAGAACAGTGTTAAAGTGTCATTCATATATTTTGATCAACTTTTCAAGTAGGATGTGATGAGGCGAGTCTAGAGTCAGGATGTGATATAAGTGTACACTGTTAAGAAGTATTCTAGTTTTAGCTTTATTTTAGTCACCACATCAAAGCAGAACTTCACAGCTGAGACAGTTAAAACTCAAGCCAATTTCACAAATAAACTAAATCAAAATATAAAATCAACTGCAGAATACTGCCTTTTTGATACTTGCCTTTATTAAATTTTACGCTTTAAATTTATTGTTTTATTTCAATGATCTAACAGTAGGATGTTTATGATCGATAAATGATGCATTGATAATCTAATTTTAGAGTCTGAGGCCAAAGTTTAATAAATCTGATTAAATCACGTATATTCAGTGATTTCAAACTCTGAATTTCTCATCAAACATGAAACATTTGAAAGAGAATTTATTCAATGACTGTTGATAACTGTTTCTCTTGTTTTCTGAACTCTTGTATTCGTGTTTTTGTATAACATTGTATTGATTTCTTTCACCTTCTGTGAATCTGTTTTCTTAGAGGTGAATCATGAGTCTAACAATCAGAGACAGATGGAATGAAACAGGATCAGGAAATGACACAAGCTGAAACAGACACTCTGTTGGCGATGATGACAGAAAATCCTCACGTTTGTCAGACAAACATCCAGTGGGTACCAGAATGGCAGTGTTATTCTTTTATATTATTATAAATTGTAATGTAAATTGTAATGTAAATACTGTGAAAGAGTCAATATTTTAATAAAAACCATTTGTTATACTGTCAGATGCTCAGATGTGTGTGTTATACTGACACTGCTCCGGGTGTGTGTTCACGGTGTGTGTGTGTTCACTGCTGTGTGTGTGTGCACGTTGGATGGGTTAAATGCAGAGCACGAATTCCGAGTATGGCTCACCATACTTGGCTGAATGTCACTTCACTTCAGATGCTCGGGCTCTTAACATTTCTAACAGTTTTAATAATTAAGCTTAATATTGTAAATGGTAAGTCTATAAGCAATTTTTTCATACCAGGGAAGAATTGCATTGTAAAGGAGGTTTATTTTGTGCCAAGAACCTGAATTTACCTGAATCAGACTTTTCCCTAACATGTTTTCTAAGTCAGCCATGAAGGAAAAGTGCCATATGTAGTCATGTCTCTTAACATTGATATACATTTTTCACATTCTGGAATGTGGAATGGGGGAATAATGAATGGGAAAACTGACATTGCTTGCTCTTGGTATGAAAATATTGAATGTCCATACAGTGCAATACAACTGTGTGTTGTCATACTATCCTGTCCAGCCCAACATGTGTTTTTTTTTTTTTTGGGTGGGTGGGGGTGGGGGTGAGACTATAAACTAGAGACTATGGTTTATTCAGTTTTAGATATGGATATTATTCTTCCACAAAAACCTGTATTAACCCCCCTGATCTGTGTGAAGCACTTTTTATAATAGATGGATGTACTTTATTGGACTTCATCTCAACAGCCACTTACTGCCATTATAAAGCTTGGAAGAGCCAGGACATTTTTTTAAACATAACTGTATATTATTATTATTATTATTTTGTATTTGTCTGTATGAAGAAGGTCATATACACCGATTCCCCTTTTTGGATTTGTCTTTTGTTTTGTGCTCATAGTAAATGTAATTAATTAGTCAGGTGAGCAAGCAGTTAATCTATAGTAATATTTATCTTTTTAAAGGCTAATTTCTATGTAAGCCTGAAAGCTGTGACATTTTAACAAATCTGTGATTATTGTTAATGCAGTTCAGAACTAAATGTAGTGTTGATGTGGGTCTAGCCATCATCATTATAACCTTCAGTAGGGAGCAGCTCAGAAATAATAGTTTTAGCAGGTCTTCATAGTTTGGGGCAGTCGAGGCCTAATGGATAGAGAGTCAGACTTGTAACCCAAAGGTCACGGGTTCGAGTCTCAGGTCCGGCAAGGAATGTAGGTGGAGGGAGTGAATGTCCAGTGCTCTCTCCACACTCAATAGCATGACTGAGGTGAGACCCTTGTGCAAGGCACCGAACCCCCAACTGCTCCCAGGGTGCCGCAGCATAAATGGCTGCCCACTGCTGTGTGTGTTCAGTACTCACTGCTGTGTGTACACTTGGATGGGTTAAATGCAGAGCACAAATTCCGAGTATGGGTCACCATACTTGGCCACACGTCACGTCCTTTCCTTTCCTTTTCCTTTCATTGTATTCACAAGTGTTCTGTTTGAACTCTTGTGTAAATAATAGTTTACTGATATGTAATTTATTAACTCACTGATTCAAATCATGTAAACAGTTTTTTTTTAAATCTCAAATAGCCAATGCAAAGCCAGTTTCATACCAGTAGATTTTCACCTGAAACAAAGATGGATGAAAAGATATTAACCCATTTTACCTTTGCTGAAATTTATCCTTCAGGTCAAATCTGAGGTGGTTCATTATTCTTAGTGACATGCGTCTTCAAGCTGCCATTGTTTATACACACACACACACACATATATATACAGTATATACATACATATATATATATATATATATTATGTAGATGTGGTGCAACACATAGGCCATCTGTTGCTGTTGTGTAAACAGCCTTTTTCAATGCAAAATCTGTTCAAACCTTCAGAACTTTGATACATTTTAGTGCATATTTTAGCTTCATCATGTTTCTTTACTAAAGCCTAAACTGCTGAGCTTTAGTTTTATTTCAAGCCCTCAGACAGAGTCAGAACTGTGTATCCGTTTGATCATTCAACAGTTTAAAAGGTCATTTGATAGTTGTGGATAGAATGGATACAGCTCCGACCGGAAACGAACAATAAAATTCAAAAAACGTCTACACCTACCCCAACCCTAAACCTACCCCTTACGATAATGAAAAATAGTAATTATTGTTGTACAGTGTGACAAAAATTATGCTGTATCGATGTGCGCATGCCCAGTAGCACCATACGTGTCCCTTCTAGCCTTGATGTATATGAAGTGGATGTTTGATGTCATTTCCTTTCACTGCTCTGTGATATCTATTCTTGTGCTTCTGTGTTGATCTTGCAGTTCTACATTGTTAAATAATTAAGAGACATTCAGAAGATGATGGTTTCTAAGGTTCATTACCACTCACTTTATTGTATCTGCTGACAGAGTAATATTCACTTAAGTTTTCTAATCAACGTAGTGATAAAAGCCATTAGAAATACGGGCAAAGCAGATTCAGCTTTGAAGTTCTACAGAAATGTTATAAGTTCTTGATGTAAAGGTTGGTCTACATTTAAATTTCATTTGAATTAAACAAAATATGATCTAACCTGACTGATTTGTCTTTCCTTTAAGAAATCAAAGATAGAGACTGTGTATGAGAATGTCCCCAAAATCGATCAAATCTACAAGAACTGATGTTAAATCTCATCTGAGTCCTGTATTCTCTTTTTTAGGGCCCGAGCACTACAGTACAAGAGGACCCTATTGGAATTGCTCCGTTGAGGGCCTAAACTACGAAATTCAGTAGACACATGTAATGTCTCAAAACCAACAAAAAAGTAGCAAAAATCCGAAACCCAACGGGACGTCAGTTGTTTTAAATTCTCTCAGCAAACTTTGTGTTGTTTTTGCCATTTTCAGGTGTTGAATTTTAACAAACTCCTCCTAGAGATTTTGTCAGGTCAACCCCAAATTTAGTCAGTCTAATCTATAGATTAGGGGGAAGTCGTGGCCTTATGGTTAGAGAGTCGGACTCGTAATCGAAAGGTTGCGGGTTCGAGTCCCCGGCCGGCAGGGATTGTAGGTGGGGGGAGTGAATGTACAGCGCTCTCTCCACCCTCAATACCACGACTGAGGTGCCCTTGAGCAAGGCACCGAACTCCCAATTGCTCCCCGGGCGCCGCAGCATGGCTGCCCACTGCTCCGGGTGTGTGTTCACGGTGTGTGTGTGTGTGTGTGCATTTGTTCACTACTCACTGCTGTGTGTGCGCACTTGGATGGGTTAAACGCAGAGCACCAATTTCGAGTATGGGTCACCATACTTGACAATACGTCACGACTTTACTTTTACTTTACTTTATAGATCTTTTAGATGTTAAATTGTGAAGATCTTGAGTTTTTGTCTGTAGCGGCTTAACAAATTTTGATGTTTCGCCATGAAAAAGGAAGTTGTTGTAACTCCAGCATACAATGTCTGATCTGTCCCAAACTTTACATGTTTGATAAAACTCCTGACCTGTGCCCATGACCATATTCAGTTATCATAATAGCGCCACCTGCTGGCAACAGGAGTTAACTTGTTTTACACTAACTAAAACATGCATTGTCAAATCTGCCCTAAATTTCTTGTTTGATGATAATGCTGGCATGAAGACATCTAAAGGCTAGTTTTCAGTTATAATCCTAGCACCACCTGTTGGTAACTAATGCTGAGTTCACACTGCTCAATTTTCTGGCGTAGCATTCAATTGCTGCTGTGTTCACATTGCACGATGCCTCACATAATCGCTCAATCTGTGTTTCAACAGCAGAAAGACATCAGTCCGATCCTGTTTGCCAGATTTGGGCCTCAAGTAAGCCTTAGCATTGCCACATGTAAGCCAACCAAATAAACCAAAACTGGCCCTAATGTGGGCCACAGTTGATTTTTATTCTATCCCTGGTCTTCCCCACATTCCTCATGTGGCCCACATGCTGCATAGAATGGTGGCATGTTGGCAGTGGTCCACAAGCAGGCCACTACACAGCCACATTTTAGCTAATAATGAACCGAATAAACCATACATATACATTATCTGGGCCACACTAAGCCTTAAGCCTTTTTTTTTTTTGTCTGGTCTGTTTTCTGTGTATGTTATATAATCTTGCTCTTCTGTAAAACACTTTGGTCAGCCTGGTGGTTGTTGTAAATGTGCTATACAAATAACATTAACTTCATTAGCTACATCAGGGTCTGAGCAGGCAAACACAATTTTTCTTGTCGGAGTACTGCAGATTTTTGGAAATATAAGCTGTTATTGCAGCTTGCTGTTCTAAATTAAAGCGTTTGGACGATGACTGGTGATCTTTATATGTTAATGACATTAATTAGGAGTCATTTATAAGGCAAAGAGCTGAAACCATTCAGTTACGTGCAAGTTCAAGATCATTTGCGATTCATAGATATCACATCTGAAAGAGGCATGCATGCGTTTTCTGTGCGTACGTTCATTCTATGAATCATATGCATATTTGAGAGATGATCATAAGATCAAATTTTGGATGGTTTCTGTGCAACATTTCATAAATGAGGCCCGAGATGTTTCGCTGTGGGGTGATACATCATTGCAGCCGAGTGGAGATGTCACAGCTACACATTGGCTGCGTCTCAATCAGCTCATGAAGTAGAATGTGTTTTGCTTGACTTTTAAGTGTAATTAAGCACTGTTATGTACACTATCAGAATGAACTAGTGAAGGTATTGAAGTCTTCTAATGCAATGCTCTCAGTTCACAATGCACACTGTGAAAATGTGTACACCATGTTCAGGACATTAATTCGGGGTACTAGATATGATATGATGTCCGCAGTAATGACAGTGACTTTACTGATGGAGACTGGACTGGAAGGATTTGGCGATTGAGACTCCCTAATAAGAGCTCTGACTACTGAACTAAAGAGCTGATTGAGATGCACCCACTATCATGCTGTATTACATTTCTGCTGTTTTTTGTTTTTGTTTTTTTACATAGGTCTACCAAAGCAATGTCATTGGCAATGAAACTGCAAATATTCTGGGAAACAAGACACACAAATCAGATTGTGCAATATACAGTGTGGAGAGTCAATCATTTAGATCTGATTCCAATCGGATAAACAAATCATCAGATTTGGACTGACACTGTGAACATGGACTCAGTGATGTCAATAACAGGCCCAATTTTAGAGATCTGCTGAATCTCAACTGTAGTAAGTCAGTCATCTGTGAGAATCTACTAAACCTTTAGATGTCTTTATTGTCTTATAGTTATGACATGAAAGACAGTGATAAGTAAGCAGAATTTAAAGTTGGACAGCACTGATTTGTTTTTTTTTTTTTTGCACAGTGTTTGGAAATTTCTCATGGCCCCTAACTGAGAGTTTGCCAACTGCTCTAATTTTATGGATACAGTATTAAGTTATTTGATAATAAAATGTGAAAAAAAGTATTACATTTAAAGCAACAGCTCTTTCATCACCATTTTGTAAACTTGTGTTTTCTCTTTTCTTTAATCTTTCCCTGTCTAGCTTGAACAATGCTTGAAACTTGCCATTAAGGGCACTTCCTGTGTCTATTTGCCTCTTTAAGATGAATGGCTTGATGTATTCCCCAATTGTAAGTCACTTTGGATAAAAGCGCCTGCTAAATGTAAATGCATTAGCCCTCATGTACTGTTCCGGGTCAATTTGACCCGTTTTGATTTTTGAGTTGTCAGAAATATCAGTTAACTTATGTTTTTTTTTCTTGAAATTTTGTGCCGTTTCCTCATTTAGGGTCATGAACATGCATGCGAAGTTTCAACATGCTGATGTGTTTTGACATTTTTTTGTTACGTTCGTACTGTTCCTGGGTCAATTTGACTCACCTATTTTAATGCTCTAAGGCAACTCTACAGACCCAAAATATGAACAATTCTTGGTTATATTTTGTTATTTTAGTTTTTTACAATCCTACGAAGCAAAAAAAGTAGCTTTTTCCCACTCATTTCAATATAGAAAAAATATTTTGTCAGTGTTAAAAATGAGCTATCATTTTTTTTTAATTCTATCTGACATACTATTAAACCTGTTGTTTTTCTTGAAATGTTGTGACTTTTTCTCATTTAGGGTGATGAACATGCATACACAGTTTCAACTGTGATGTGAAATGTACATACAGAAATTATTATACGTTTGTGATGTTTGTGGGTCAATTTGACCAGCATAGGCATCCATTCAAAGCAACTGAAATACACACAAAATAACAACAAATTGCTGTGTTGCATTTCAGAGCTCCTCAACTCTAGTCCTGAAGTGCCTTCTAGTGTCAGTGTATTAATGAGTTTAACAACTTTTTAATTTCAAAGCTTGTGAAAACAAAACTGTTTAGCCTTTTAACTGTAAGTCACAGTTTTTGAGCATAGACACAAAAATGACGTTTCCGGCTAAAATTGTTATAAAACTTGAATACTTCAGAGCACAGACTTAAGATTGGTACCTATTTAAAGGTGAAACATCACAGGTTTATTGTAGAAGTAAAAAAAAAAAAACTGTTATAAAAGTAAATGTATAAAAAGTAATAGAAGTTGAAATGTATGTCAATGTAAAATATACAAATATATGTTAATGTATGTTGTAAAATATACATTTCACAAAACATGTTGACCACCAAATCTTCATGAAAATCAAAGCCAATCATCTATATTTTAGATTGATATCTCAAAAAATGAACTTTTAAGTATGATTTTGTTGATGCAGTACCAAACTTTTCCACTAGATGATATACAGGGACTCTTGATTTACATTTATTGTTTGAGTGTTCTGAACTATATTTCCATATGTTTTTAAATATTTATGAAGTAGACATCCTATTCAGAAATAGTTTGGGCAGTAACTTTAATATTTGATTTGAATTCTATATCTAAAACACATAAAAACATACGTATAGAATAAAAGTGTGTTTGGCACTATATCACAAATGGAGCATCTATTGCTATTTAGCTATTGCTCTGTCATTTCTTTGAAAAATAGTCACCAAATATGAAAACTAGAGTCCAAACCCTTTCAAATGATATATAATTTGTCAAGTTTGACCAAGACATTATTGTTAAAAAATGTTCAGTCCCAAACATCTCACAGGTCTGGGGGAGTGGCAGTCAAAAATAGTGGTTAAAAACATTTTTATAAATCTTATAAATTCAGATATTCATTCTTTGAAATGTCTGAAAAGTACTGATATTAAAAGCTTGTTTTTTTATATGTCGTAATTTTTGTGGAATTACATTGCATCCAAGACGGGTCAATTTGACCCGGACCATACAGGAAGTCACCTGTTTTTGAACAGTACATGAGGGTTAAACATGAGTTAAATATGATCATTGTGTTTCTATTATTTCTCTTATAGCTCCTTCTTTGTCAATGACAATTTCTCGTCATGGTTCAGTGTTTCTGTAGATTAAAGTGTCTGAGGAGGAAGAAGCCCTTCACCTACATACTTCATGCACTAAATGCCATTTCTCTGTCGGTCCACCAAACAGATCAAACTACATTTCTGAAGAAAATCGACCACAGCAGCTTTCAGTTAGATGCAGAAGCTTAACTTTAGTACGACTAGTAATGTGAGATGCAGACACTTTGTAACTGTTTTAACTTTGGTTCTTCTATACACAACAATTGGATAAACTGAATATATTCAACCATTTTTAGAATACTAAAATAACAAAATATTAATTTACTTTTATTTATTTAACACAGTCAGGCTACGATACCTTTAAAAAAAGTAATTGTTAAATGATAAAATGAAGAACACACACACACTGCCATGTTAAAACTGTCGCTATCAATTCAACGGATTCTGTTGATATGGCATTCAGTGCCAATATAAGCAGTTGGCTTGATTAGCAGTTCATGACTGCTGCTTAACCTCTTAATTCCTATGGAAGCAGTAAGGGTGTCCTTAGTTTTTACACACATAGTTTTTATTAAATAAACAACAGCACACTGTAATATGTCATGTGTTGTTGTTCATCTGAGCTTGTATTTACCTAATTTAAGGACCAAATGTTTTTTTATTATGTTCTGATACACCAGTAAACTCAAAGAGGGTGCACTTTATTTTTTCATGTCACTGTACAAGGCTTTTTAAGGCCCGAACCCAAAGGGGCAGAACGTTCTCTTGGTTTTATCGGCCTCCAACCAATAGGAGGTCAGCCATGTTGGATGGAATGTGCTATTTTTCAGTTTTCACACAGTGTTTTGAGGGGCTTTCCACAGCTAAATATTCATGAAAGTTAACAAAAAAAAAAAAAAAATGGTCATAGGCCCAAATTTTAGGGAACATTGCAGCACATCCCTTTTCAGCTATGGCCACAAATCTTTGCACCTATATAGATTTCATAAAGCCAGTCAACTTTCACACCACAGACATTAGCTCCGCCCAACAGGAAGTCAAGAAGTTGGCATTTAACTTCTCTTCTACTTCCGTATTTATACTCTCTAACTGAATATACAGAAACAATATCATAAGAAATGTGTATATACTATAATCTATATACATTATTACAACTGTATATTATTATTTTTATTAGTTATGCATTCTTTTTCCTCTCACGTGTATTGAAAGGCTGCAGAATATCTTTGTACTACACATTGTTCATATATTTGTCTTTGGCGTATTTATTTTGTTTTCTTCTACTGTCTTTTGTCATGTCATGTCTCATTTTTTTCAATTAAAAAGTCTCTATGCTGCGAGCTTGACATACTTTGAAAATCCAGCATTTATTTGATCCTGATAAGTGCTTATTGTCACAGATGTAAACACAACAGCTTTCTTCTCCACATGGAGGTGTAGCATCACGGCGATTTTGTTTCCAGATCGACTGACACACGTGTGAAATTTAAACAAATAAACTAAAATAAAAAATATATATAATTTTAATTTTCCCTATTAGTCACTACTTTCTGCCATCATTTATTATGTGTTTCTATCACTACGTAGTTCATTGTTTGGAGGTAGCCCTGATGCCTACCTATTTTTTCCAACAATAGTTTATCATCTTGGTTTATTGTTTCTGTAGATTAAAGAGTCTGAGCTATATATATATATATAAGCAGGAAGAAGTCCTTCACCCACAAACTAAACACACATGCTTTAAATTCCCATTCTCTCTCACAAACAAGTTAGACCCAACAGATCAAACGACATTTCTGACGAAAACAAAACCACAGCAAGTTTCAGTCTGACTCGAGCTGAACTTCACTAAAACTGGTACTGTGAGGTGTCTGATGGCTTTAGCAACTGAATCAACTGCATATGAAGAGTTTATTTGCAAAAACAGATAACTCAGTTTTTATTCATTTTCATAAATCATGTTTTTAATTGTGTTATAATGTTTTATTGTTTTATTGTTAGTTGTTTTTCAGTTATTATTATTATCAAAACAACCCAACTGCAGTGTAATTGATATTAATTGGAATGCAGAATCAAAAACATGATTTTTGAACATTTAAAAAAATCGAAATCTGTTTTTGCAAATAAACTCTTTTTTAAATCACTAGGGGTTAGGCTCAATATCACACAACATTCTATTACATTTATGTATTGAATATTTTTCAAAAAATGGAGTTAATTGAAAAAATAAACAATGTCTTCCACCATTATGAGTTCATATGTTCAGAACACGTTCAGAGTTCAACTAGGAGTGTCTAAGGTTCACGCACCACATAAACCAGTTGAGTGTTTTAGCAGACGGTCTTATTAGTTCAGACCTTTCAATGCCTTGACATGCTCTTTTTGTTCTGTTTGTGCTGCTGGAGTCTGATCGGTAAGTTTTAAAAACTATTTTATAGTTTAATTTCTTTCAATTTCAGAGTTATAAAGCTGCTGCTACCGTTCAGATTACATTATTTTCTACTTTAGTGACACTTTACAATAACAGTACATAAAAAATGATGTACTGCTATCCTAAACTAAATATTACTTAAACTTGAAATAATGATAAGTTAAGGCATATACTAATCAATAACTCATTTTAACTATGGCATGAGTCATATGAATTCATGTATGATCAACAACCACCTTGACTCAGTGTTTGTTAGTTAATGTTTTAATTAACACTTTGGAGTAAGTTTTCACACATTAATTCTAGTTTATAATAAAGTTAATAATAAAGTAACATGATTATTCATGTACTGATATTGTAAAGTGTTACCTCAACTTTTATATGTAACAGATTCATATCATTTGACTGTTTGAATTCAGGTCTCTGCGTTCAATTGACATTTTAAATGGAAATCTCCAGGCTTTCTATTGTGACCATAATTTTTTCTTGCTCAGAAATTCAAAACCTCAACTGAACCATTTTCAAATTGTAGGTGTGTGTGTGTGTGTGTGTGTATGTTTATGTGGTTTATGAGGAGACAAATTTGTATAATGACATGGGTATGACAGAGATATTACAATATGAAGGTGGTTTATGAGGACACTGCCTATGTCCCCGTAATACAAAAGGCTTAAAAAACACACTAAATGGTGTTTTTTTGAAAATCTAAAAATGCACAAAGTCTCCTGTGAGGGCTAAGTTTAGGTGTAGGGCAATAGCACACACAGTTTGTTCAGTATAAAAACCATTACGCCTATGGAGAGTCCCCATAAACCACAAAAACCAACATGTGTGTGTGTGTGTTTCAAAGTTTACAAATGCACATTCTTCCCAGCAATTTCTCATTTTTTAAAACACTTCTGCAGTAATTATAATTAACTAGAAAACTCATGGACATTCATTGGACAAAAAGTGTAAGAACCTTGAGTGAGATTTAGTGAACTTATCTACCTGATGTCATGTATTAAAAAAAACAAACAAAAAAAAACTGTAATTATCAAGTATTTTTTTAATACATTATTTAGCTTCACACATTTCAGTGGATACGTTTAAAAAATATTAAAGATCAAATCTTTAGCTGTTTTCACTTTGCTTTTGTTTCTTTGCTGCTGCTCTGGATGTTCTTTAGGTCATATTTAACCCTAAAAGGGGTGACATATCCTGGGGCATACAAACATTTGAGAAGCTGTGGGGAGAAACAGTGAAATTGTAGGTCTTATTTCTTGCTTTCATTTTGAAAGGGTGTTTGTTGTGAATATTTAGATGAGGTGACTTTGTTTCTACATTCTTTGTTTAGCGTTTAAAACTGCATGGCCGCCTGTAGTGGGAAATATACCCACTCTCCGATAAAAGTTGATCTAGTTCACATATTTACGTGTTTGAGGGGACTTACCTGTTTAAAAAGCTCTTGTGCAGCATTAGCTTAATAGGTTTACACTGAAATTTGATTAATTAAATGCTTGCATTTTTTGTAATCTGTTTCTAAATGTTTGTATTTCAGGGTTTATGTCATTATTTTAGGGGTATAAATCAATATATAAAACATTTATAGACTCTGTGGTTTGTGGCTTGTGTTTTATACAATCAAATCGTTGGAAAGGTCTGACAGTCAAGGTTCCATATTTGGTGATTGTTTTGTAATAGAAGCGATATTGTGATAGAAATTGAAATTGCATCCAAACATTTAATAGAGTTTGGGTGTAACCCAGTGGTTATTTTTGGTATAGTGTAATCTGCCAGGCTCTGTCACCAGCCAATCACAGCACACTCCCTCACCTGAGTACTGATCACACGAACCTGCACATCATTGAACCACTCATTAGCCATGCCATAAATACACACACCTCACAGCACTAACACAAGCCAAATCACCTTTATTTATATAGCGCTTTTAACAATGCAGATTGTGTCAAAGCACTTAACAGTATCAAATTGGAGGATAGAGTGTCAGTAATGTATAATAATAAGATTAAACACTCAATTTTCAGTTAAATGCATTTCATTATTGAATTCAGTGATGTCATTGTCTAGCTCAGTTTAGTTTAAATAGTATCTGTGAAATCAAATTGATGATAATCACTAGAAATGAAGTGTCCCCAACTGAGCAAGCCAGAGGCGACAGCGGCAAGGAACCAAAGCTCCCCCTGTGACCGAATGGAGAAAAAAACCTTGGGAGAAGCCAGACTCAGTCGGGGGACCAGTTCTCCTCTGGCCAGATGAAACCCGCAGTTCAATTCCAACCCCAGCCATGTCAGATTGTGCAAGCGGCTTATCTGATTCCCGTGATCTTGTCCCGATGGGGCATTTTAATTTATAATTTAATGTATTTGTTATATAGTGCCCAAACAAATTCTCACAGGAACCCCATTTTTTTGTGATGTCAACTTCAAATTTGGAACATAACGGTTATACATATGGCTTTGATTTTTTTTATAGCAATTTTAGAGTGCAACATATTATATAAAATAAAAAATAGTATACTACATTACCTTTACTGTAAACTTAAACGTCCATAACTTTTTTTATACTTCATTTTTTTTTTAAATGCTTTCACTTCTGCAATAATCTGCTTCATGTCTTCTTTAAAAAGAGACCAACCTTAAGTCTGCATTCCAAAGTGATCAGGAATTACAAGCATGTTGTACAAGTGTAACAACTGTTCTGTTTTCAGTGAATTTATACCCCCAAAGAGACAACGTATCCTGAAGGATACAACCATTAAAATAAAAAACAAGGGTAAACTTTTGGAAAAAAAAACAAAACAAAACAACCCCCCGAAAATTGTATTTTTTGTTTCAATAAGACTTATAATAATAATTAATAATAAATTTTCTGATGTCTCTTTATGGTTTTGTCCTTTTTTTGGGGTTAAACATTTCAATACACAGTTGATGTCAATAGGAGCCTTAATCTGTCTCTCTTCATGTTCTTCAGGTGTGTTTGAGGCAGATACAAATGAAATACAGCCAGTGTCAGTGATGGAGGGAGATTCTGTCTCTCTAAACTCTGAGCTTACTCAAATACTTATTGATGACATAACTTGGACATTTGGAGCTAAAAAGTCTCTCATAGCTAAAATCAAAAGAAAGAAACAAATCTTCTCCACATATGATGATGTTCCTGATGGGAGATTCAGAGACAGACTGAAGCTGGACAATCAAACTGGATCTCTGACCATCACAAACATCACAACTCAACATGCTGGAGTTTATCAACTACACATATTTGCAGCTAAACTGTCATCAAAAATGTTCAAAGTTTCTGTCTATGGTGAGGATCACCAATCCTTCCCTCTACATTTTTTAATTAATTGTTTACATATTGAAATGTTTAATTATTTATATTTTGAGACGATAGAAACATTCACTCAACAGACTGAACTGAAAATGACAGTTGGTTTGTTCATATTTATCTCTATTCTCTGATGGTTTCCAGCTCCTCTGCCGGTTCCTGTCATCAACAGAGAATGCTCTTCATCTTCATCTTCATCATCATCACAGCAGAATTGTTCATTGTTGTGTTCAGTGGTGAATGTGAGTGATGTGACTCTCTCCTGGTACAAAGGAAACAGTTTATTGTCCAGCATCAGTGTGTCTGATCTCAGCATCAGTCTCTCTCTACCTCTGGAGGTGGAATATCAGGATAAAAACACCTACAGCTGTGTGCTCAACAATCCCATCAGCAACCAGACTCAACATCTGGACATCAGTCAACTCTGTCAGCCACGTGCACGTACGGCAGCACTGATATTTTACTACACATTCACTCACATCAACGACTCTTTTACTCTCCTTCTCCTTCTCCTCCAGGCTCCCGGGTAGTGTTGATCTCTGTTGCTGCTGTTGGATGTCTGTTGATTGTCGCTGCAGTCTGGATCTTCTGCAGGAAATGTAGAAAAACTGACAGAGAAGGCAAGTATTTCCTACTGATTTTATACCAGTATTATAATTATAATATTTGAATTAATTGATAACCCTAATTATCTTTTAATCTCATTTATTCTCATAATTTGGAAGTTAAACCTCTACTGCATGCATTTTGATGGTACATGATAAAAAAATATTCCACATCATTTTTTGGTTTATTTGGGAACATTTTATTGATAAAAATTTGTTTTGACCACCCCCCCCCCGATCCCAAAATATGTTTTTGTTGCCTCAGGGCAATGTTGCGCAACAATGGTACAGAATTACGGAGACAATTCTCCATTCACATATCATAAGACAATGTTCAGAGAGCAATTCAAAATCACAAATCTTTCAAAAAATGTCAAGAAATCGTTAAGTGAAAAGGGAAAAACACTTGAAACACATTGATATATTGTGTTTGATTCAGACGTAGGTTTGTGTCATGGTGCAAGGCTGGGAAACTTCCTGAAGGGGCTCTGTCCTGCAGAGTTTAGCTCCAACCCTAATTAAACACACCTGCCTGTAGCTTTCTAGTGATCTTAAAATACATTCATTAGCTGCTTCTGATGTGTTTGATTAGGGTTGGAGCTAACTCTGCAGGACAGTGTCCCTCCAGGACTGAAGTTTCCCAGCCCTGATGTAGTGTGTCGTGTCATATCATGTACTTCATGTAATGATATTTTACTCCGTGTTAAACTTCAAGAAGCACTTCTTCTCTGCTGTGAAACAGAGGTGCACATTACACTTTCTGCACATCACTTTGGGTGTTCCTTTGCACCCAGGAACCTTGCATCCTCCCTTTTTGTCACGCATTATTTGCCCGTATGTATTGTCAATGGGAAGTCCTGGTTAGGGATGGGAGATGTGGACACCTGCTTCCTTACCCCTTATTGCACAACGTTTAACTGAGGCAACGAATAGAAAAACGGAATTTCTGCATGATAATGCAAAATAAAATAAAAAAAATCATAAAACCTGACAAAAGTCTTCTCTACACCTTCATATACACACACACACAGTTCATGTCATTTTAAATAAGTTTACTAAAGCAAATAATCCTGCCTTCTTCTCACACCATGTGCTCCTGTGACCATGTGTCAGAACAGGACGTCCCACCTTCAAATGGTGCTCGATAGTGACTCCCACACCTTATTGGTCTGTTCTTTGATCCTTTTCAAACATTTTAATTGGTTGCAATCATTAAAAAAAACATGGGCTTAACATGGGGCATAAGAAAAACTTTCCGTTGCCTGAGGACAACACTATGCAGTGGAGGGATAAAGCCCTCCAGTTTCTTTTTAATGGAAGAACATGTTTGCATATTCCTTACTCATATACATTTACTCATACACACTTATTTCCATAATAAAACAACTTTCTGCAATCTATGAACATAATCTTACATAATATTACATCAGTTCTCTGCTGGTGTGCAAATTAGCATTGCTATGAAAGACAATTTTTCAATGTAGATTGTGTTATATACTCTAAGGTCTTTTTATGTAAGATGGAATGTCAAATTCATAAATGATATTTAAAAAAAATTGCAGTATTGTATTTTCTTTAATTAATTGCATGTAATTTAATTATTGCATTGCACAACACTTACATTTGAGCCTTAAACATATGTTGTGAAGAAACCATTCAGATTGAGTTTTCTTGTTTTAATCTATTATTATTATTATTATTATTCTTTAAGCAGTCCAGACTTGTGAAGAAGAAATATCTTATGCTGAGACAACATTCCACAAAAGAAATGTACACACATTGGTAAGAAACTTCTCTCTGCATTTAGTCTCTATATTATTATGAGTCAGATTGAGTTTTTATTTTTGTATAATGATCAATCATTTACATTACACACAAGAGCATCATATCAGATATTTATAATAGCCATAATATCATCAATGTAAAAAATAAATAAAATAAAACTATATATCGGTTTTGCCAATTAATCGGTACCAATAAGGTATTGCTGGAACAATCGGTTATCGTTTGAGGGTCAGTGCCCTCGAAGTAATGCCTTTGTGCCTTCTCTATCCCTAAAGGGTGCATAGTTGTACTTTAAGTGTGCATTTTTTTATCTTTAGGGTACATTTTATGGAAATGTTTGAATTTTTTTTTTTGAAAGATTAACAATTTTGCGTCACCACTTGATGCCCAATGTAAAATTTGGATCCTGAAGCAAAACCACTGAAAACCCAGTCTCAATCTGCTTCATGTTGGCTTAGAAGATATTAATTTTATCATTAAATTACATGACTGTCATTTTACATTCAATCTCAACCAATCTTCAGGACACCACATTTTTAATATAACAGTTTTATTAGTATTATATCATATGTGATGTTTTTTTACAGAACGTTAAAGATGGGAATCATGTTATGTATGCATCTGTCACCACGAGAACATCCCAAATCCTGCAAAATTCAGCTGGGTTTGATCCAGTGCAAAAAACTTATGTTTGACATATTGATGAACACAGAAGCACAGAGGAAAGAGAAAAACAAAACACCAGTCACAAATTACAAGATCCTCAAATGCAAATTGTGTGTGGCATCAAGAGAACAATCAAAAACTAAAACCTGTCATAATTATTCAGTTCAGTATGGCTCTCATTACACTATCTCAGCACTTTCACTTTCTGTCTTATTGCATAGAATGTTCACATTTATGTACATTTGTTTTTGAGGTTTTATTGTATTTTATTGCATAATATATTAAATAGTAGCATAGTATGGATTCTCACATGGCTATTTGTATTCATTTACTATGAAGGCATCTGGAGATTGCTCCACTACATGTACAGTGACAAGGACCTACTAATACAATTATATGCTGCTTCGTCTGCTTCATTGTGTACAGAAATGGTTTGATCTGTTGGCTGGACAGACAGCTTCTGCATGAGACTACTATAGGATGTTTGTGTTTGAGGTGCGAATAGGTTGTGGTTGAGGGTGTTTTTTTCCCCTTTCATACTCATATGAAGCTCACCATGACTTCCACTCTACATAGATTTATTATGAAACACTGATTCTGACAGATAAAAGATTCTGTGAAATACATTTACATTACATTGTTTAGTCATTTAGCAGACGCTTTTATCCAAAGCGACTTACAAATGAGGACAATAGAAACAATCAAAACCAACAAAAGAGCAACAATATGCAAATGCTATGACAAGTATTGGTTAGCACAATGCAGTACACTCAGCAATGTATATATATATATATATATATATATAAAACAAGAATTTTTTTTTTTTTTTTTTGAAGAAAAACTACACTATATAGCCAAAAGTACTGGGTCACCCCCTTCTAATGTACATGTTTGACTACTTTAGTAATTTCTATGAGTACAAATCTTAATGTTTAAGCATATAATAATATTCTAGGGAATTGTGTGCTTCTAATTTTATAGCAACAGTTTGGACAGGACCCTTTTCTATTCTTACATGACAGTGCCTCTGTGTATAAGGCATGGTTCAAAAAGACATGATTGGTTCAGTCAGTGTGGAAGAACTTGACTGGTCTGCAGAAAGTCCTGATCCTGAACACCTCTGGTGTGACTTTAAATGCAGACCTTGAACCAAAAACTCATTACCATCCAAACTATGCGGGCAAGAATCAGGAACTAGGAAATCAGGAAACACAACGAGACTAGACTAAGACTAGAACTAGGAACTAGAAACTAAGACAGGGAAATGGCTCCGTAAAGCAGCTATCTCTTGGAGAACAATAAACACATAACAATACTAGAGACTAAAGAGCACGCTAAACGCTAGATAATACTCAGCGATCTGAACAGGAACTGAGTAGGTGTTATATAGTGAGTGTATTAGCTCTCCGGTGAGCGTGTGATTAGTGACAGCTGTGTGATCAGTACGTTCAGTTGTGTCAGTGCAATGGATTATGGGATCTGTAGTCCAGTGTGACGTGCAACAGTCTGTGTGGTGCGAGAGTCAATATGATGGAAGGGCAAGCTCCGATGGCGAGTGGATGGAAGACCATGAACCGGATTCATGACATACAGCATGGGATTGTTGTGATTTATTTAAAATCAGCACACATACTTCATCTAAAGACACCAGCCTCAGTTTACAATAATTGAGAAAAAGGTTATCATAATATTTTGATGCATATTTCGTGATAAGCCATACTGTATGAGTATGTGCAATACTTTAGAGACTGATCATCTTATTTTATTGCAGATCTGTAAAGATACAATACAAACAACAGATCACATTAAAGATCATTAGAATTAGACACATTTCAATTTATTGAAGGAGTCATGAACTGAGAAAACTAAATTTCCTTGATCTTTTGACATATAAGAGGTCACTGTACTATAAGAAAAAAAAAACCATTATATATATATACATATATATATATATATATATTATATATCCTGTTAGTTTCAGTACTCAAAACTTTCTTGTTAGTGTAAAAACAGCTTATATTGAAGGCAGTCTGCCAAAATGACAGGTTGTGGAATGTTCTACTCTATGATGTAATAGTTTGGATAAGCACCACCTACTGTACGCAGAAGTTGATCAACGCCTGCATCTACATCAATGCCTGTTTAGCCCCGCCCACCTATTTGTATATGTAGACGGTAATTAACGAGGGTGTGAATCCAGGTATATGCCGATACCAAATAATAAAGATTGCTCCAAAGAAATCAAGACGCTGTGCAGTGCCAAGTTGTGGAAAAACACACGTCTTTGCATTGCCTTTCTTCTGATCCTAACATTCGGAAAGAGTGGATGAACTTTATTTTTAATGAAGATTCAGACCGCGGCAGAAAGAACTTGGTCCTTTGTTCACTTCATTTTACTGCGGATTCGTTTACAAACAAAGCACAATTCAACACAGGATTTTCAGAAAGATTGCAACTAAAAGATGATGCTGTGTCCTCTGCATCAGGTCTTTAAAAATCAGGTCTTTAAATGATTTGATATGCAATTTTTATTCATGCAAAATGTGTGTAAAATTGCCATAAATGGGTTTTCCCATTATACTGTATACAATGTATATATAAACTATATCTAAATTGCATATTATATTGCAGAGTTTTTGGGACAACATAGAATTTTAAAAATATAAGTGCAATAATGGGAGCAATAATTGGCAATATTTTCATAATAATATCTAATATTTCATAGGAATATTGATATATAATGTATTTCCCTCTTCATTTATTGTGTCTCCCAAAATGTGTAATAAACATCAAGTCCTGGTGTCCTCTACAGTGGACATGTATGAAATTAATGTCCTGTTTCATAACAGAAAGTCATTTTTTGATTTGAAACCCCACAACATTTTCCTGAGATGCTGATTTACGACAAACAATTCTTGAACCGTAAACTTTCAAGTGTCAGCTTTGTGAACAAATGTTGATTATGTATCTAGTCAAAAAGACTCATTAGCTGCAACCTTTTTATTTTGGGTATGTCACTGTCTCCGTGCTAAAGTTGGGGGGGGGGGGGGGGGGGGGGTGCTTGAGAAGGGGTTAAATAATCCTGTGAATGCACTTAAAGAATGCAGAATCAAATCGTTAATCGAATCATAGAATTTAACTGGGAATCGTCACAAATCGAATCGTTCTGAATTTGCAGAAATCGTTCTTGAATCAAACCTAAACCCTATGAATCATGATTGGAATCGATTCGCTGTTTACCCAAAGATTCACAGCCCTAGTAGACTAGCAATATAACTGAAACACTAACATGGATGAAAAATAACACCAAAGACAAATTTGATCATGAAAGACAGACCGTTTCGATTCGTTGGCTATACACAGCATTTCTTTTTCAAGATCTTGATGCTCTTTCAGTTCTTGATGAAATCCTGCTCGACTGATTGATTGCTGCGTCTAATTGGACAGGAAGTGCATGCACTGTGCGAGTCTAGATTACCCGCAGAATTGAAGTACACTACCGATACGTACTACAGGTGTTGTGTCACTGCAATAGTTGCACAGTGAAGCATCATGGCTTCAAATTATGATTTTCTGCGGAGAATATTTTTCAGACCATCAGAGAATACGAACAAAAAATGTTTATTGGTTGATGCAGTAAGGGTTATTGTAGAAATACATGTACTGGGGTTTCTACAACGAAAAGGAAACTGCATGGTAAGTAAAGCTATATTATCCCATGCTCATTATTATTCAGCTGTGTTTCTCATCTTATTCAGTGGGTCTCTCCTCTGTCTCAGTTTGCCATTATTGTTTACAACATAATTGTAATGTCATGTGAATTGGAGAAATCTCATATTATAATTAGAACATTAATATATTTATGTAATACAATATTATAGTTTATTATATTCATTTTTTAAAGAAATGTCTGTTTTATTTAGTAGTAATTTATTTGTTCAGTTTAATGTTGAGAATGCAACCCTATTTGTTTGTATTTGCATTATTAGTTGTTAGGCAGATGTTAGAATATTTACAACTTAAAGTAAATACATTTATTTCCCCATTAAACACTGACAACTGGAAAAGTAATACAATTGTATTGATAAAATAATTGTAATCTTTGCATTTAACTTTATTGTATTCTGTAAAAATGGGTTTAATGACATAAAACATACTAAAGGTTATTCCATTTGACCTGAACAAAACACATTTAAAATAACAATATCGACATTTAAAATAACAATTATTAGTATTTTATTATTAAAAATAGAAGTTACATTTTTAAATATGTTTGGTGTTGTGAAGTTTGTATGCATATTTTAATACTTTTTGTGTCAAGATAAATGCCACATTGAGTCATACAGCAAGAGCTTCTGAAAGTGGCTCAATATTTTCCAAGTCTCATCTCAGCTTCCAGACATGAATGTAGTTTATTTACAGGTAAGAATATATCATCCTGTGTTTGTTAAATGTGAAGGTTGTTTTAATAATGTTATAATAACTATTTGTGATTATGTAAGAATTTATGTATTTGCGTTGAGAGGAAACTATTTTGTAGCATATTATTCAAGCAGATAATATCAGAACTTATACTTAATGTTAATAACATAACATTGATAGTGAACTGAGTGTTAAAATATCTGTGTAACCTGTTTGCTTTTAAACTATTTTTTCACAAGGACTCAAGTTGCAGCAAGTGGACATGCTACAGGAAGGCATCACTGGAAGCTCTTCCACACACCGACTAGACTTGCTTATCGTCTGTGTGGAGTCTGCAATTAGTGAAGTGAAGTGACATTCAGCCAAGTATGGTGACCCATACTAGGAATTCGTGCTCTGCATTTAACCCATCCAACGTGCACACACACAGCAGTGAACACACACACACCGTGAACACACACCCGGAGCAGTGGGCAGCCATTTATGCTGCAGCACCCGGGGAGCAGTTGGGGGTTCGGTGCCTTGCTCAAGGACCTCGGTCGTGGTATTGAGGGTGGAGAGAGCGCTGGAGATTCACTCTCCCCACCTACAATCCCTGCCGGCCGGAGACTCGAACCCGCAACCTTTGAATTACAAGTCCGACTCTCTAACCATTAGGCCACGACTTCCCCTTCATTCAATTAAAAGAATGAAGAGGAGAGGTGACCTGAAAATTGGAAAAAAAAAAGCAAATTTGGCCACAAAAGAAAGGCAATATATTTTCAATTACATCTGGTCACACTTTATAGTAAAGATGAATGATCAAATAAATTCTTAAATTCTGTCATTTTTAGTACAAAGACAGAGCAACAGGGCATCATGGGTGTGCTTGGGGTCAAAGAGGAGTGCTGAAGACCCATTCTGAGATTTGTCAATCAGAGTTCAGCTCAACACCTCATGCCAATTCTCCAGAAGCGTGTTAGACAAGCACTGTTGTGTCAGATGGGTGGAGAGCCTGTAACTGTCTCAGAGATGCTGGACATAACCATCTAACTGTGAACCATAAAGAGGTACTTGCTGATCCTCGGACAGGTGCTCGACACACAAAACACTGAGAGATTCTGGGGTGTCTGCAAGGCAACAGTGTGGAGATTTAGGGGGAACCGCACAGTAAGCATGCTCAAAGACCTCTTAAAAGTAATTGAGTGGACTTACTAGAGTGGTGAGAAACATAAAAATAGACCCCTGGGTATGATTTTGCATAATATTAGATGGAAATATCCTGTGTCTCATCTGTAGTTTGTTCTCTTGTTGAACCATACAAATAATAAAGACAGAATTATTCATTTCTGTGTTGAAATGCCTACTCTATATTTATTTCATACTTATAAGCTACACATTCACACAGTGTACTGAGAACATATAAAGTGTGTAATTTGCACAATAAAAGCTATTAGTTTGTTTTATTTTTAGCTAATTAGTACAGTACATTGTTAGGACAGAAAGGGACTATAAGAAAAAATACGACAACCAACCAATAAAGGCCTTATAAATACCTTGTAATGGTAAAATCCATAGTCATTTACAAATGCAGTTATTAGTCATTAATTACTGTCTAATTTATGATCCTTAAAATAAAGTGTTACCATTAATAATTCTAACATATGACAAAATCAATAAACTCAGCATAAC
This sequence comes from Barbus barbus, assembly GCF_936440315.1. Classification (NCBI taxonomy): domain Eukaryota; kingdom Metazoa; phylum Chordata; class Actinopteri; order Cypriniformes; family Cyprinidae; genus Barbus; species Barbus barbus. Next base: position 7,371,203 of record NC_136737.1, on the reverse strand, counting down.
AATAATAAAAAGCGTGTATATACGTAACACCCACCCAGTCGTCATCTTCCTCCTCACATGAAATTGCATAAATGAAAAAAACTTTGCAGCAAAATAAACTGATTAACACTTAAATATCACAAATGTTTTGTTCACAAACCTGTTTGACTAATGTTCCACATATTTGTGTGGAAATCAAACGGTAATATTTCACGGTTTGGTGTTGAATGACCTCACACAAAGATGAAGATGAAAGTAAAAGTCTTTAATATATCCACACAAGGGAATCCACAACAGGAAGACATAATACACACGTGCACATTGACAAGAAACACTGAACTATTTATATAAGTAAATGAGGATAATAACAAGACACAGCTGCAAATAATAACACAATTAAGGGAGACAGAAACTAGGTCAAGGAACATGAGGAAGAAAATGAAAACAAAAACTAAAGTCCGTGAAGTATGACAACAAAGTTATTATAGTTTTGCATTTTTAAAGTGATTTTATTTTAATATATTTTTCAAATTTGCAATAGAATTGTTTAGTTTTTATTGGTTTCATTAATAATTTTGTTAGTTTTAGTTTAGTTTTTTTGTTTTGTGAACACATTTCTATTTAGTTTTATAGTTTAGTTTCAGTTTTAGTACTTAAAGTTTAGATTAAACAGATCACTTCCAGAGCGCAGGCCAAAAAAAAAGAGGCGTATATTATAGGCTGTAAAACACACTAGACTGAATGATACATGCGTGTTGTGATATTTAATTTGAAAATAAATTTAGTTAATTTCTTTATACTATAGCCTATGTCTTTCATCTTATTTAACCATAATCCTGATACCGTAACTGTCGTGTCTTGCTCACTTTCCTGCGCATAAATCAGAAGTGGGACTTGTAGATTATATTGATGGTTGCTTATTATGTTCCCTGTGGTGAAATGGAATGGTGAATAAAAGCAAGACCTCAGGTCTACAAAAGGTGCCAATCGATTTGTTTAAACAGATCTACAGGACTAATGAAATTCAATAATAATTTGCGGAGCCTCAACATTGGATTTGCAGTTTCTCATTATAGCCATTCGTGCTGAAGTGAATGACAGCTTGGGAGCGCTCGTTGCTTGCTTTCTGTAGCCTATATATCATGTTAAGTAACACTTTATGTTCTCTTTACTAGTTGTTTATTAGCATGCACATTACTAGAATATTAGCCATTTATTAGTACTAACTAAGCACATATTAATGCCTTATTCTACATCCCTAATCTTACCCAATACCTAAACTTAACAACTAGCCTACCTTACTAACTATTAATACTATTAGCAGCAAATTAGGAATTTATTAAGGGAAAAGTCGTAGTTAATAGTGAATAAGTGTTCCCTATTCTAAAGTGTTGCCTCATTTTATTTGTAATGCTTCTGTAGAGGACTAACAGCCACATTGCTGCAGTGTTTAAGGAGAGACAATGTCACTTAACAGTAAAGGCATATCTAAAGATGTCATTTTCATTTTTAAAGAATTAAACGTGTAGTTTATGCACATTTGTTCAAAACAGCCTGGACGATTGTTCACAAGATGTAGGCAAAAGTTTTTATCGTTTACACGAAGGATGCACGTTCTTATATTTCTTCTGTTGTGCTGCTTGTCTATTTTTCTTCAAAGCACCAACTTAGAAGGCCTATTTTGGTTTGATTGCTTGTGTTACATGAGAAAATAAATCATTTTGCCTTACTGATGCAGTAGACTATTTAATGCGGATGCAGTTCAGGATGCGGTCTTTAGGCTCTCTCAAACGGGTCGGTAGAGAATTAAATTGGTGCTGTTTACATTTACATTTATGCATTTAGCAGAAAAAGCAACTTACATTAAAGTTACAGTATTTACATTTTATCAGCTCTTGCTTTCCCTGGGAAGCGAACCCATGATCTTGGCGTTGCTAGCACCATGCTCTACTATTTGAGCTACAGGAAAGCTGTTGTCAGATAACAGGTCGGGTGTTCTGTTATGTACTGCGGATGCAGGTTTACCAAACGGACCCATGCAGGACTCTGCTTTAAACTACTTTGAGTCTCTGCTTTGAGTTTCGTTTAGTTTTATTTTCATTTATTTTGATTTTTACATTTTATTTCAGTTTACAAAAATGTTTTTTGACCAATCATTTTAGTCTTAGTTTTAATTTTCCTTTACAAAAATAACCTTGAATCACAAAATATTTTCTGAATCACAAAATATATCTGAGCACCAGAGTAATTTAACATTCAGCATAGCTGTATCTATGCATACAGGTGCAAACATGGAACATATTAGCATATAACCTAAGCTGGTTAATGCTGGTGTAGCCTATAGCTTGTAGAGCTATGAAAAACATTGTTCATAGACTGTCTGGTCTTTTTTTTTCTTGACAAAGATGGTTGAGCAAAAGCAACTTGCTGGTTAATATAGTAAAAAGCCTATAGGTTCATTTGTAATATAACAATATCAGTGTTTTCAAGTAACAGCAATAATACCAGTAACAACACCTACAGTATCAGTAGTACAGACTCAATTCAATACCTGGAAACCTGTCGTTTGTCTCACAGCTGCCTATAACAAATGCATGTTTGTGTGCATGCTCTTTTCTTTGAAGAGCAGGGGGGCATTCCAGTAAAAAGGTTATGTGACATACTCAGATTTACAGATAAGTAAATAGATAACCTCAACGTTGGGTTCCAAAACTGAGGTAACTTTCAGGGCATGCAAGTAGCCATAGCAACTGTTTCTATGAAATACTAATATATTTATAAAATTTATTTGCATTTTTATATAAAAAAAACAACTTTACTTTACTTGAAATGACTCTATATGAAAGTTTCACTTTTTGAAATAAGTTACAATTAAAAAAAAAAGAACTTTAAGATGCACCTGTAGGCAAGTAGTCTTTCGCCGTCTACTGGACTGTCAAGTGTTTTTAGTCATTTTCACAGATCCATGCGAACATGGATCATTTGAATTTCTGCAGCAACTTTCAAAAAAATGCATTTTAACCAAAAATGAAAAAAAAAAAAAAAGTCTCCTTGGTATATAAAAGAATTCCAGACCTCTGCTCTGTACAGTATATGTAAATGTAAATGTCACGAACGTGAGAAGTTGTGGCCTAATGGTTAGAGTCGGACTCGTAATCCAAAGGTTGCGGGTTCGAGTCTCGGGCCAGCAGGGATTGTAGGTGGGGGGAGTGAATGTCCAGTGCTCTCTCCACCCTCAATACCACGACTGAGGTGCCCTTGAGCAAGGCACCGAACCCCCAACTGCTCCCCGGGTGCTGCAGCATAAATGCCTGCCCACTGCTCCGGTGTGTGTTCACGGTGTGTGTGTGTTCACTGCTGTGTGTGTGCACGTTGGATGGGTTAAATGTGGAGCACAAATTCCGAGTATGGGTCACCATACTTGGCTGAATGTCAGTTCACTTGGTGTTCTATTGCTTCTATAGAGTTATATTGCTTGTATAGAGTTCTATTGCTTGTAGAGTGTTCTGCTGGTGGTGATCGCGAGTCTGCTTAGAGGACGTCCCATCGGTAGTGTTCAACAGTACATTGAACTCTCCTACAGTGAGGATTGTTGGGACACTGTAGGATCATTCTGCAAAAATATACAGATTCACTGATGAGAGGAGAGGAGAGGAGAGGAGAGGAGAGGAGAGGAGAGGAGAGGAGAGGAGAGGAGAGAAGGATTGATGTATACAGTGCCCTTCACTAACATTGGCATCCTTGGTAAATATGAGCAAAGGCGGCTGTGAAAATAAATCTGCATTCTTTATGCTTTTGATCTTTCATTCAAAAAATGCACACAATTCCAACAACATTAAAGATCCAGCAGTCTATTTAACCGTGGATATGGGATACTTTTATATCCCTGTTTGTACTAAACTCATCTGGTAAGTTTGCTGCCAAAAAGCTCTTATTTCAGTTTCATCTGACCATAGAAGCCAGTGCCATTTGAAGTTCCAGTCATGACTGAATTTGCTGGAGTTTGTTTTTTGATGAGCTGGGAGAATTTTCCTTGAAACCCTCCCAGACAACATGTGGTGATGTAGGGGATGTTTTATATATATTTAATTTTTTTAGGTTTCTGACCCAATCAAAACGCTCATATCTACTCCTTGTGATGGATGATTAAGAGAATTTGTACAAATGAACATATAAATGGGAATCTACCTAAAATTGTATAACTATGGCCAACATTCATTGGAGAAAAACATTTATTTCATCATGAGATTTTCTCCTCACTTTCAATTGTTTTACTTCAGTGATAGGTTAGAATTATGTGATTTTTTTGAGTAAAAGATCAAAAGGATAAACAATGCAGATTTATTTTCACAGCCACCTTTGCTCATATTTATCAAGGGAGCCAATATTAGTGGAGAGCACTGTATATTCACTGTATATATGCACTGCTATACAGTGCATTCATATATTTAGACCCCTTTACTTTTTTAATTTTGTTATGTTGCAGCCTGATATTACAATCATTTAAATTCATTTTTCTTTTAATTATTCTACACTCAGTGCCCCACAATGACAAAGTGAAACAGGATTTTAGAAATGTCTGTAAATTTATCAAAAAAAAAAAAAAATCTAAAATGTCGCTTTTACATTATTCAGACCCTTTGCAACATTTGAAATTTGACTCTGGTGCCCTCCATTTCTTTTGATCGTTGCGGAGATGTTTCTACACCTTGATTGCCTGTGATTCCACCTGTGGTAAATTAAATTGATTGGACTGGATTTGGAAAGGCACACACCTCTTTATAAAAGGCCTCAAAGCTCACAATACATCAGAGCAAAAACCAAGCCATGAGGTCAAAAGGAACTGCCTGCAGAGCTCAGAGACCAGACTGTTGCTAGGTACAGATCTGGGGAGGGCTACGACATTTCTGCTGCACTGAAGGTTCCCAAAAGCACAGTGGCCTACATAGGGGCTTTCACACTGCATAGTTCTAGGTACTCAGTTCAAGGAACTAGCCAGCAGGGTAACCCATCGGGCCATTTTTCTGGTTGCATTTGCACTGGCAGCAGGAACTATGGCTGACATCTTTATGCGCGGTATTTACAAACGTTGACAACCGGTGAATGAAGTACGCCATGATTAGAGCTGTTTTTGATGTGTGTCGTGGGTTTTGTGATAACGGAGATGGAATGTAAATGCACAATTTATGCTATTGAAAGAACATTAATATCTGACTAAATATCCTATGACAACTTGCAGTGTTACATATAATCAAGGCTGAGTAAAAAACAACAACAGCTAATTGTTGTTATCGCTGTTTTCCATGTTCGTGGAGTAAATATTTTATGGTAGTTCCTATAGAACTGTTTTAGACTCTACTTTGAAGTAGGAGCTAATTTAGTTTCCCCAAACTGAGTTTCTAGAACTAAAACCATTCTTAGTTCCTGAGGAGCGATCACTCCAAAAATGTTGGTACTTTCACCAATAGTTCTAGGAACAATGAAAAGGTTCATATGGTGTGAAAGCCGACCATGATTCTAAAATGGAAGAAGTTTGGCACTTCCAAGAGCTGATCGCCCGGCCAGACTGAGCAATCAGGGGAGAAGGGCTTTAGTAAGAGAGGTGACCAAGAACCTGATGGTCACTCTGACTGAAATCAAGAGATCCTGTTTGGAGTTTGGACAAAATTCCAGAAAGACAGCCACCACTGCAACCCTCCATGTCTGGGCTTTATGGCACAGTGGCTAGACATAAGCCTCTCCCACTTGGAGTTTGCAAAAAAGCACCTGAAAGACTCTCAGACTGTGAAGAACAAGATTCTCTGGTCTGATGAAACCAAGATTGAACTCTTTGGCCTCAATTCTAAACCAGGGTTTCTGCAGATATGAACAAGTTAAATTTAAGACTTAGAGACATTTATGTAACTGGCAGTCAATGGGACAGTCACAAGCCTCCTGGTTTTCATCCCAAATATCTTAAATTGCGTTCCAAAGACGAACGACATGGGGGTAAGTGATTAATGACAAAATTTAAATTTTGGGGTGGAGTAACCCTTTAAGGCCTTTTATTAGGAAAACGTATTAGAAAGACTTTTTAAGCACCCACGGACATCCTGTAAATGTTATGTCTGGGAATCACCAGCACCATCCCAACAGTGAAGCATGGGGGTGGCAGCATCATGCTGTGGGGGTGTTTTTTAGCAGTAGGGACTGGGAGACTGGTTAGGGTTGAGGGAAAGCTGAATTGAGCAAAGTACAGAGATATTCTCAATGAAATCCTGTTCCACAGCACTCAGGAACTTAGATTGGGCGAAGGTACACCCTCCAACAATGACCCTAAGCATGCAACCAAGACAACACAGTGCGTTAGGCACGACTCTGTGAATGTCCTAGAGTAGCCCAGCCAGAGCCCTGACTTCAACCCTATCAAACATCTTTGGAGAGACCTGAAAAAAATGGCTGTCCACCGACGGCACCCATCCAACCTGACCGAGCTTAAGAGGATTTGAAAAGAAGAATGGCAGAAAATCCCCCAATCCAGGTGTGCAAAGCTTACACAAAAAGCCTCTTGGCTGTAATTCCTGCCAAAGGTGCTTCAACTAAGTACTGAGTAAAGGGTCTTAATACTTATGTAAATGTGATATTTCAGTTTTTTTTTTGTTTACAGACACTTAAATTATGTTTTCACTTTGTCATTATGGTATACTGATTATAGATTAATTAGGAAAAAATGCTTTAATTTTTTAATTTTATCATTCAACATCGGAGTCTCATTCCCACTCCCCCTCTGACTGTAATTAAAGCTGCAACAGTTGAATACATGAAGTGTCCAACATTCCACACTTCATTTTATCCATTAATGTAGTGCATGCATCATCCATGCGTTTATCTGTGCACTTTTAATTTATGGAAGTATTATCAAAGTATCATACATTTAAGATGTTTCTCCTGTTGAATCATTAATCTTCTGTATAAGTGTGATAAAAAAAATTGCATGCCATATTGTCTCATGCTGAAATCTAAACACATTCTGGAAGAATTTGGGAGTTTATAGTCATTTTGTAATGTGACTTATTGCTAGTTGTAATTTTAAACACAGATCTTGCAACATTCTCATTCTGCAACATTCATCTTTAGTAAACATGATGCACATCTAAATGCTTGAACTATTGTATTGTGAGCATTATTAAGGCAGTACTGGTACTCTTTCTTGCTCTCTAAATAAAAGTTTTATTTTATTTGTTTTAATATATGAATTAAGATTATATAAGAGTTAATTAATGGTTTATTCTTCTGCCACTGCCTCATATGTGCAGATCTGCTTCGATTGTGATAAAAAAAATAAAAAATAATAATAAAACAATATGAGATAACTGTTCATTGCCTATATTTATGTTATACTTTGACCATAGACATGCCTATGGTAAATAATTATGATAATATTATAAAATAAAACACTATGAGAGCACCACTGTCTTTAAGTGTCAGTTATTAGTAAAACTAATTTCATGTTTTTTTTTTTTTGGCAGTTTACACTTAGGGCCAGGTTTACTTGACAGGGCAAATTAGCAAGAGTGCAATCCCATAAAGAGACAGATGGGACTGTAAATTTCTGCAAGTGATTTACTGACAATGCACACATTAAAGAACACGAGATGCAGCCGGATCATTTCCATAATGACCCACACAATCTACCAAGAGCAGCGCAAATTTGAGTAAATCACGTTGCATGTTTCATTTAAATAACCCATAAATTTTGCATCTAAAATCCAAACTCCTACAAATGCATATGCATTAAGGTCAGCCGCAAAAATAACTGTGTTCATGCCTTTTCAGTGACTGCGTGTCTTTGGTAAATCCAGACAGTAGTTCTTTAACGCCACAAGAGAGTTTGCGCTGGTGCAATCTGTTAGTAAATCCGGCCCTAAATATGATCAGATTCCATTTGAGACATGCACAAAAACTGGACTTGAACCTGACAGTCTGAATGAGGTTATAGTATCTTACCTGACCACTGTGCTGCCTCCTGCTGTCTGTTTGAACAATAAAAAACTAAATTAAACACAGATCACTTTGGTTAATCAGAATAAAAATACATTTTCACATCTTTCAAATATTCTTTACACACAATCGCCATCTTGTTAAAACAGCTGTATGTAATATTCACCTTCTCTTCTTGCTTGATGCTTGCGATAGTAAATCACACTAACAGCAGCAGATGCAGCCAAAAGCAGAATGACAGCAACAACTATTCCTGCTGTAGTAGCTGAAGACTGACCTGAATCTGGAACAGCTAAAGAGAAACAGTCTGATAACTAGAGAGTGACTGATAACCAATTTGATGCGTTTCATGTTAATAACATTTGGCTTTTTGCTAACAGCATGTGTCTGTTGTGACATTGTGAGTCACTTGAAGAACACGTGAAGGTGATACAGATGATCTGGTGACAGTTGCATAAACATAACCACTATAAGACTCCGACTTAATTAGTTTGACCAACTAGCAGTTAACCAAGGGGTAACCAGTCTTAATTAGACCAGTTAAAAAGTTATGACAAGTCTAGAAGAAAAAAACAATTACATGACTAACTTTTTAAGACTAGTCTAAGCAGTTTGTGTGTTAATATTTTAGTTACTAATAATACTAATAAATAATTAATACTAATAAATTATAGTTTAATATTGTGTGAAAAGTTCAGGCACTAACATACACACACATACATATATGTGTGTGTGTATATATATATATATATATATATATATATATATATATATATATATATATATATATATATTCAACCTCCACTCCAAATCAGGTTTATTGGCAAAATTGACAGACTTTCAGCTGTTCAAACAAAAGTAATTGAGTAATTGTGGGCAGTTGTGGCCTAATGGTTAGAGTCGGACTTGTAACCCAAAGGTTACGGGTTCAAGTCTCGGTAACGCTATCAAAGCAGCCAGATTTCTAAAAAGGCAGTTCAGAAAAACCCTCGAATGACTGCAAAAGACCTGCAGCAAGACTTGGTTGCAACAGGCACTGAGGTTTCAGTTTAAGACTACTAAATGCAGACATGCCAGAACTCCAAGACGTACACCAATACTGACCCAAAAGCACAAGAAAAGTCGGCTTTACTTCGCTCAAAATCATATAAATAAGCCACAAAGCTGGAATTTTTCGTCCCTATGAGATGCTCTGGGGCTGCTTTGCATCCTCTGGCACTGGAAAACTGCAACGTGTGGAAGGTAAGATGGATTTATTGAAGTGTCAGGAAATCCTAGGAGAAAATGTGAGGAAGCTGAATTCTGGGCATCAATGGACCTTCCAACACAACAATGATCCCAAGCATGCTTCAAATCCCTCCAAGGCTTGACTGCAGAAGAAGTCCTGGAAGATTCAGCATGTAAACCCAAGAATATTACTGAAATGGAGGCCAATTCCCCAGCAACGCTCCCAGAAGCTGGTGTCTGACTATGTATCTCTTTTGCAGCAGGTCATAACAGCAATAGGGAACTATACTAAGTACTAAAGATGCTTGTCAAGAATAATTTAGAGACTGCAGAAGTCATTAAAAGTTGCATTTTCAGTTGAATAAATTTGGGGAAAACACTTTAAACATTCATAGTGATGAGCTATTTCAATTACTTTTGTTTGATTTGTTCAAAACAAACAGCTGAAAGTCTATATCTATCTATCTGTGTGTGTTTGTGTTTTCAAATTGCTCAAGGGAACTATATTATACTCACTAACAGTAACTCCAAAGCTCTTCACACTGGTTGCACTGTTGCTGCGATGAAGGCTTCTGCTGGTCTGTAGTTTATAAACTCCAGAGTCTGTGTTTCTGGTGTTTGTGATGGTCAGAGATCCTGTCTGATTGTCCAGCTTCAGTCTGTCTCTGAATCTCTCTTTACACTGATCATCAGTACAGATCTTACTCTGATCTCCAGTGATTTCAGCGATGAGAATGTCCTTATAATACCATCTCATCACCTCATTTGGTTGTCTTACTAGATCAGGATATAAAGTGACCGATTCTCCCTCCGTTACTGGCTTTTCATCTTGTTCAGAAGCAGAAACACCTGAAACACAAACCAACAGCTGCTGTAGGATCTTTTTTTTTTTTTTTGTGGGGGGGCAACAACAACATTGTGAAAGCACTGTGCAGCATTTATTTGTTTTCCGCACATTTTACAAAGTTTTTTTAATTAAATACTAATAATTAAATAATAACAGTAAATTTGTTTCCAAATAGATTGAGTATATACAGCATTCAAATACATTACGAGAAAATAACTACTCTGAATGTTACTGAAAAAAGAACAAAAAACTAAAAAACAACTAACATTAATGTTGTGATTTAAACCTATTTAATATGCTTTCAAATATTAATTCAGTGACTCACCATAAACAGTAACATTGAAGGTCTTTTCACTGATGCTGCTGCTGCTGATGATCTTTAGTTGATAAAGTCCTGAGTCTGTGTTTCTGGTGTTTGTGATGGTCAGAGATCCAGTCTGATGATCCAGCTTCAGTCTGTCTCTGAATCTCTCAGTACCTTCATTACACTGAACATCTGTACATATATCAGTGAGATCTCCACTGATTTCAGCGATTCGAATGTCATTAAAATACCATTTTATATCTTCTTGTTGGTTTGTTTCAACATTAGTGTTTAGAGTGACTGGATCTCCCTCCATCACTGGAACTCCGATAATATCAACACAAAAAAAACCTGAAAGAGACATTTAAAGTTAATTATGAGACAAAAAAAAATAAACAACAGGTAAGCGCTGATGTCTTATGAATAATCTTCAGCAACTTCATGAACATCAAACCAAATCTTAATTCATATATTAGCTGTTTTCACTATAAGGGCAGTCATGAAATAAAGTGTTTTCGTAGACTATTTTATAGAATATTGCATATTATGAATGACATTTGATGAATATTATCCATGAAACTTTTCTAACTTTTCTTTGGATACAGTTTTTTTTCCAAAGAAAAAAACTGTATCCAAAGAAAAAACTGTCTCTCTTTGCACATGTACAGTATTTGTGAAGCATTCGTATACTTTGTATTTTTTTCTTTTATTTTTTAGTTTGTATAGGGTAAATACTTATATATCGTATACTTATAGTTAAATCTGTCAGGTTTATAGTGTTTTTTACTTCATTGTTGTATGTCTATATTTATGTAGCACCGTGGTCCTGCGAGACACGACATTTCGTTCCACTGTATGTCCCCACATGTAGCGGAATGACAATAAAGCTCAACTTGACTTGACTTAAAACAAAACAAAAATTGTGATTTTAATTACAAAATATTGTTTTTAAGTATCCTTGCGAAAATTAACCATGGTTTTACCACGAGAAAAAAATAAATAAAAAATAAAAACACCTGGTTATTCCATAGTGCCCAGAAATTAACCATTTGTTACAAAAATCATTAACTATGGCATTTGTGTTGTTATACAAATTGTAATCAATATGCCAAAAAAAAACATGGTTTTAATAAAAGAAAGCCATGATTAATTTTCGTAAGACTACCTTCAAAAATACAGTCTATCGTATTCATTGCCTGAGCTGATCTTCTCACAATGGTCGAGCAAAATAATATGGCACTGTATAAAGAGATTAGAGATGAAAAACAAACTGAACACTTTCATTTTTATCGTTAGCAGGCAAGCAGATCACATACAAATGTCTTACCATGGCGAAATAAAACCAAAAGGAAAAATAACAGAATCTCCACTATCGCCATAAAAAAATAAAATAAATAAAAATAAAAAATTGAAAAATTTACTTGTTTTTCTTCTTATTATTCATTCTTTATTGGCGCCTCGCAATCACACATGGAGCATTACCGCCATTTGAGTAGTTGTCTTCTTCTTCTTCTTTGGTGTTTATTGGCGGCTGGCAACCTAGCTTGTTAGTGCATTACCGCCACCAAATGGAATGGAGTATGGATCAAGATATTTGCTTGTACAAAATATAAAAAAATATATAAAAAAAAAACAAGCAAAACAAATAAACAAACTGGAAAATAAACATAATAAATAAACTAAAAAGCAATAAAAACCCTATATTCTGTTATATAATTTACTTTCTTTCTCAAATTGAATAATATCAACATATACTAGACCTGATAAAGTATGATGTTTTACTTTCTTCAATGATTGAATAAGGTGACATCTCTCATTGTTATCTTTCCTACAATGAAGTAGTACATGCTCAACTGTTTCTTGTTGGCTACAGTGTATGCATTCCCCAGTTGGGTGTTTTCCAATTTTAGATAGTGTACTGTACTGTTAAGTCCAGTATGACCTAGCTATTCTCATCCGAGTTATGATACTTCCTTCTCTTCGATTCCTGCTCTCCCTTCTCCCTGCACCAACTTGTTTTTGTATGTTGTATAAATGTCTACCTATTTCATTATCATCCCAATATACCTGTCATACTAATTGTGCATATGTTCTTATGAGTACTTTAGCTTCTGCTTTACTTAATGGGAGCTGAAAATCTACTTGCTTTATTCATAGAGTTTGTTTAGCCAGAATATCCACCTTCTCATTTCCTTCCACTCCAACATGAGCAGGAACCCAAATGAAAAATGTAGAAATACCCATAACTTTCATATTATACATCTTACAGAATATCTCATTGATAATATCCATCCTAATTAATGACCTACCAGATCATATACTTTCAAGTGATGAGTAGCTATCTGATGCAATCACAATATTCTTTATTTTCTTCTCCTCTATCCACTGCAGGGCCAGTAATATTGCCAATAATTCTGTTGAATATACTGACAAATGATTGGTTACTCTTTTCTTAATAAAACAATCTCTCATTGGAATATATATATACTGCTGCACCTGCAAATCCTGTTTCAGGATCTTTGGATCCATCTGTAAATAAAAACACTGATTCTGGAAAATGTTCCTTAAAATAATTCTGGACTATAAACCATGTTGGAAGATGTGCTGAATTATCTTTCAATTCCTGCTGTATGCTGAGCTCAATATTTGGCAAAGGGAATAACCAAGTAGGAATGGAAGAAATTGAAATTGTATTACTGTACTGTAATTGGTGTAATCCTATATTTCTTGCCTTTGCATTACCTATCCATCCAAACTAGTATAATTTGTTTCATTATGTTCCCAACATTCTGTTAATACACTTTTAACAGGATGCATCTCATTATGTCCCTGGAGATTAACCCAGTGTGCCATCATTAATTTCATCCTTCTGATTCTTAAAGGCATTTCTCGCATTTCCACCTGCATCGATGATACCGGAGATGTTTTAAATGATCCACAGCAGATTCTCAAAGCCTGAGCTTGCATAACATCTAATCTCTTGAGGTTTGATTCCGCTGCTGACATGTAAGCTATACTTCCATAATCAAAAAAAGATCTCATGAGTGCCTAGTATATATTTTGCAGAGATGATCTACTTGCTCCCCATTCCCGTCCTGATAAACAACGAAGTATATTGATGACCATTTTACTTTTGTCAGTAATTTTATCCAGATGAACTTTCCATGTCAGTTTTTCATCAAACCAAACCCCAAGAAACCTAACAGCTTTTACCTGCTCCAGAGGTTGCCCATAAAGTTTTAAAGAGAGGGGTATGATTTTATGCCGCCTTGAGAAGCAAATTACTTGTGTTTTTGTCACAGATAATTTAAATCCCCATTTATTTGTCAATTTTTCCACCTCTACTATTGCTTTTTTGGGGAAGTCGTGGCCTAATGGTTAGAGAGTCGGACTTGTAATCCAAAGGTTGCGGGTTCGAGTCTCCGGCCGGCAGGGATTGTAGGTGGGGGGAGTGAATGTACAGCGCTCTCTCCACCCTCAATACCACGACTGAGGTGCCCTTGAGCAAGGCACCGAACCCCCAACTGCTCCCCGGGCGCCGCAGCATAAATGACTGCCCACTGCTCCGGGTGTGTGTGTGTGTGTGTGTGTGTGTGTGTGTTCACTGCTGTGTGTGTGCACGTTGGATGGGTTAAATGCAGAGCACGAATTCCGAGTATGGGTCACCATACTTGGCTGAATGTCACTTCACTTACTAAAGGTAATATGAACAAGTTAAATGTATCACTATTCAGTTTAATGATTAGTTCACTTTCAAATTAATTTCCTTATAATTTACTCACCCCCATGTCATCCAAGATGTTTATGTATTTCTTTCTTCGGTCGAAAAGTTCAATGACGCAGGCAGTGACGATTTTCTCACTGTAGATTTTACCATATAGATGTCCATAGTTTTTTATTGTTCAAACAGACAGCAGGAGGCAGCACAGTGGTCAGGTAAGATACTATAACCTCATTCAGACTGTCAGGTTCAAGTCCAGTTTTTGTGCCTGTCTCAAATGGAATCTGATCATATTTAGGGCCGGATTTACTAACAGATTGCACCAGCGCAAACTCTCTTGTGGCGTTAAAGAACTACTGTCTGGATTTACCAAAGACATGCAGTCACTGAAAAGGCATGGGCACAGTTATTTTTGCGGCTGACCTTAATGCATATGCATTTGTAGGAGTTTGGATTTCAGATGCTAAATTTATGGGTTATTTAAATGAAACATGCAACGTGATTTACTAAAATTTGCGCTGCTCTTGGTAGATTGTGTGGGTCATTATGGAAATGATCCGGCTGCATCTCGTGTTCTTTAATGTGTGCATTGTCAGTAAATCACTTGCAGAAATTTACAGTCCCATCTGTCTCTTTATGGGATTGCACTCTTGCTAATTTGCCCTGTCAAGTAAACCTGGCCCTAAGTGTAAACCGCCAAAAAAAACAAAAAAAAAAACATGAAATTAGTTTTACTAATAACTGACACTTAAAGACAGTGTTGCTCTCATAGTGTTTTATTTTATAATATTATCATAATTATTTACCATAGGCATGTCTATGGTCAAAGTATAACATAAATATAGGCAATGAACAGTTATCTCATATTGTTTTATTATTATTTTTTTATTTTTTTTATCACAATCGAAGCAGATCTGCACATATGAGGCAGTGGCAGAAGAATAAACCATTAATTAACTCTTATATAATCTTAATTCATATATTAAAACAAATAAAATAAAACTTTTATTTGAGAGCAAGAAAGAGTACCAGTACTGCCTTATTAATGCTCACAATACAATAGTTCAAGCATTTAGATGTGCATCATGTTTACTAAAGATTAATGTTGCAGAATGAGAATGTTGCAAGATCTGTGTTTAAAATTACAACTAGCAATAAGTCACATTACAAAATGACTATAAACTCCCAAATTCTTCCAGAATGTGTTATTTAGATTTCAGCATGAGACAATATGGCATGCAATTTTTTTTATCACTGTTATACAGAAGATTAATGATTCAACAGGAGAAACATCTTAAATGTATGATACTTTGATAATACTTCCATAAATTAAAAGTGCACAGATAAACGCATGGATGATGCATGCACTACATTAATGGATAAAATGAAGTGTGGAATGTTGGACACTTCATGTATTCAACTGTTGCAGCTTTAATTACAGTCAGAGGGGGAGTGGGAATGAGACTCCAATGTTGAATGATAAATTAAAAAAATTAAAGCATTTTTTCCTAATTAATCTATAATCAGTATACCATAATGACAAAGTGAAAACATAATTTTATAAGTGTCTGTAAACGTATTAAAAAGAAAAAAAAAACTGGTGTGTGTGTTCATGGTGTGTGTGTGTGTTCACTGCTGTGTGTGTGTGTGTGTGTGTGTGTTCACTGCTGTGTGTGTGTGCACGTTGGATGGGTTAAATGCAGAGCACGAATTCCGAGTATGGGTCACCTACTTGGCTGAATGTCACTTCACTTACTAAAGGTAATATGAACAAGTTAAATGTATCACTATTCAGTTTAATGATTAGTTCACTTTCAAATTAATTTCCTTATAATTTACTCACCCCCATGTCATCCAAGATGTTTATGTATTTCTTTCTTCGGTCGAAAAGTTCAATGACGCAGGCAGTGACGATTTTCTCACTGTAGATTTTACCATATAGATGTCAAGGCCTACTGAAAGCGACGCTACCACCGCGCTACTGAGAAATGTAGTTAAACTAGTAGCGTCATACTTGTAGCGACGCTACTGCCCATCACTGCTGAAATGTGAGTTTATATGTATGATTTAATCACCACAAATCACACAATATGTTCATTCTTTGTCATCAGTAGAACGAAACAACACAACATGTTGGCATAAATGTGGGCTGTTTGGTGATTGCTAACTGCATTTTTATTTTGAAACATGCCGTGCTCGCAGCCGTATAAAGTTTAATGATCACATTTAAGGAATAGGACGATTCCTATTTTTCCATCCCTGGATTTAAATTGAGACTTTGAAGCAGCACCTTAATCAAAAGCCTTCAACTGACACAGATTACATCCACGCAAGTTACTGAACTCGCACTGTATGATGTTACAGAAAGTTATCCGGTCCAGTTCCTTTCACACCGCAGTGTTGTTTCTCTTGTTAATCTGCACGTTAACATAAAGACACTCTTGTGCTGGGCCAACGTTACTTTACTAGCGAAAAAAACGCATTGATGATTGTGCATTCCACTTACAGTATATCATGGAACATACCAACTATACAAACTGTGTGGGGGGAACATAAACTGAACCATTCACTATATACGCAACTACAACCAGGGTGTCGCTGAAAATTAGTGGGTGAGTTTGTTTACAGAATGCTGTTGTCGCTGCTGCAAATTGCCATTTTAAAAAAATATTAGAAAAGTATAATTTCCCTGCAGCCAGTGAGCCCCATTTCCAGTGTAGGCCCCTGGGCTTCAGCCCCTTGAAGCCCGTGCATTAATGCGCCCCTGGGTGAGATAGAATCCATCACATACCAGTAGACACCATTATAGTTTCCATTAAAACCAATACAATTCCCATAATAACCAATACAATACATTTTCCATTGTGTTTTGGGCAGGGTTCTATTGTTTTTTTTTTTCAGAAGGGTTCACATTCATACAGTAATGTTTTTATTGAAATATCACTGTTTGATTTGAGAGAATGTATATTTTTTTGTCAAACATTATCATCCATAGAGTCTCTAACAGTAAGTTTTGCATTAATAGCAGTGGAAAAAGCCTTTCAACTCACAAATGCACATCAACCAATGTTTGATAACAGGTGGTCTTATACACATGATGTTAAGATTAAATATTTAGGGGAACAAACTCACAACACTCTCAAACTGAGCTGGTACTCCCAGTGGGAATGCTGAGAGCCAAATCATGCATGTAAATTATTATATGTTTGTGTCAGAATTTGTGTAAAGTTCAGGTAGATTGTGTCTGTGTGGACTCTCAACCATCCAAAATCTTGGAAGTTGTCCATTACGTCTAAAGATCAGAGATCACATAAATCCAAACGCCAAATGAAAGTTTCATTTTCTTATGCAGATGGGTGCATACTCCACATGATTCTCCTCTGCATCTGTCTGTAAAAACAAAAACAAAACACAAGATACCTTAACAAAAATTAACAAAATGTATTAATAAAAGGAATTTGATTACATTTTAAATCATTGAAAATGTAAGTGCATATAGTTCAGATTCATAAAAATGCATAAATAACAGCAGAAGGCTTACTACCCATTTCTGTAGTCACAACCCACCAATTCTACCACTGATCTACTGAACCCAAAAGAACAATAAAAACTAATCTATAGTATTTTTATTTATATTTGTATTGTGTGTGCGTCGGATCATCATAAAGCACAATAACACATAAAAATGAACTTACCCGTTTCTGTTTATTTCGTCTGTAGAATGTCGGATCAGCGTAAACGATCTCTTTATCACAAGTCTGAACTGCTTCATTATCAGTCGCAACAACAACTATAATACAATAAAAACTGTATTAAAAACAACAATGATATAAAACCTAAAATATAAATTACATACATAATTTATACTGTACATACTGTATGCTGTGATGTTAATGTTATTCACAGAAATGGTAAAACCCCAAAAACTACAAATACTACTCTCAGTTCTTTCTTAAATACTGTAACACTTACCTTCTTGATCAGTTTTTCTGTTTCTCCTGCAGATGCAGAAGATCCTGACTGCAGCTAACAGAGATCCAGCAGCAGCAGAGATCAACACTATCAGAGATACGGTTTGTGAAGCAATGTTTCCATCCAGTGCTGTAATCATAAAGAAGTGAATGCATCAGTTTGAGCTACAACAAAAGACAAAGATCAGGTCAGTAAAAAGACAAAGATCAGGTCAGTAACTAAACACATATATAAGCGCTGCTGTACCTGAACATGTGTAACAGAGTTTGCTGATGTCCAGATGTTGAGTCTGGTTGCTGATGGGATTCTTGAGCACACAGCTGTAGGTATTTTTATCCTGATATTCCACCTCCAGAGGTAGAGAGAGACTGATGCTGAGATCAGACACACTGATGCTGGACAATAAACTGTTTCCTTTGTACCAGGAGAGAGTCACATGACTCACATTCAACACTGAACACAGCAATGAACAATATGATGATGATGATGAAGAACAGTTTCTTCTTATGACAGGAACAGGCAGACGAGCTGGAAAACGTGAGAATAAAAATTAAAAAGAAGAAGATGCTTGGTTTAATGCGCTGAGTGTGTGTTAGTGTGTGATCTCACATATAATATCTCACATAATTTTATAATGGTTTCAGTAAAATAAAGTAAGAATATCTGAAGCACAAATTGCGTCTCTACTCACCATAAACAGAAACACTGAATAATTTTGATGACAGTTTCGCTCCACTTCTCTGTACTTCATAGAGTCCAGCATGTTCAGTTGTGATGTTTGTGATGGTCAGAGATCCAGTCTGATTGTCCAGCTTCAGTCTGTCTCTGAATCTCCCATCAAGAACATCAAATTTGGAGGAGATTTTATTGAGTTTAGCAATCAGTAACTTTTCATCTCTGAAAATCAACAGAATGTCCTCGTCTTCATGTATTTCAGTAACGTCAGTGTTTAAAATGACAGAATCTCCCTCCATCACCGACACCGACTGTGTCTCAGAACCAGACACACCTAAAGAACATGAAATGATTTTGAGCTCAGTTCGTGTTGATTTAGAAAGACTGAAACCAGTTTGCGTTATTTAAATGTGAATTGATCAACAACATCAAAGTCACAAAAGAGAAATTTCCACATAATGAACAGACAGATGAGCAACGCAAACCTCAGATTGATTTGATTGATCTGGGAAGGAAAGCAAATGCAAAGCAACAGTATGTTCTGAAACAGAAGAAATGAAATGGTAAAAATGCTTTTGTAACTCACCAATCAGACGCCTCATGCACAAACAGAACAAAAGAAGCATGTAAAACATTTCTTTACCAGTTCTGTCTGATCTTAAAAAAAAAAAGACCATCTGCTGGAAACATATGGTGTGAATCCTCCCACTACAGAGTTATGTATGTTATATAGTTACATCTTCTGACTCTTATTAAGACTTTAATTGTTCTCAAAGTAAAAACACTCATTATTTTTATAATTCAACCTTGTTTTTAAGGTAACTGTCTAACTGTATTAAATATATAAGAGTGCAAGAATGAAAAAACAGGTACATTTATTTCCCATCTCTCATTGTATGTGTTACTGAGGTGTGATACGAGCAGCTCAACATGCAACATGAAGTCAAACAGAAACGTTCTGTGGTCTGATTTCCTCACAATGATGGTGTGATCAGTTGATGGACAAACATCTGATGCATGAGCTTCTGTTGCAGGTGTGTTAGTTTGTAGTTGTAGGCTATCTGTGGTTAAAAAGATGAAAGGCTTCACATCCGATTGCTGTAAAATGTAAAAATGTAAAATGCAATTTCTTCATTTTACATTTTATTTCAAATAAAAAGTATTAGAGAAAAAAATAATTAAGTCAGTGCTTCTCAAACCTGCACATTTTGGATGTCTCTTTCATCCAGCCCAGCTAATGATTTTTGGTCTTATCTTAAAATCTTATCTCATCTTATCTGAATGTTGTCTAGGTACAAAGCAGTTTGTTAGGAACTGTTTTTCTTTGTGGTAGCTTTGTGTTTAAAGAGCTAATTAAATATATTGATTCAATTTTGGGTCATATTATTTATTATTGAGCTGTGGAGTTACCCCTGTGTTTGTTCATTAAAAGACTGTTTAAGGTTTCTCTGCGTTCCTTCCGGCATGCAGTGAATCGTGACAGAGTCCATGTGCGTGACACTATGAGAGCTTATTCTGTCATAACAACCTGCTGGATGTACATTATCCCTTCACTCCAGTCGATCAGAACCAAGTATTCAGATAGATTACATAATAGTAATATGCTTGCTTATTTCACTGGAGGTCTGGAATTCTCCTTGGAGATTCAGTAACAGACAGCAGCTGGATCCCTCAGCATCACAAACATTAAAACCACAGACTCTGGAGATTATAAACTAGTTATTATTATTATTATTATTATTATTGTTGTTATTATTACTACTACTACTGTAATATATGGGGGTTTAAGTCTCAGGTCCAGCAGGAATTGTCTATTGGGTGGGGTGAAGTGAATGACCAGCGCTCTCCTCCACCCTCAATACCACGACTGAGGTGCCCTTGAGCAAGACTCCAAACCCCCAATTGGCCCCCGGGCACCGCAGCACTTGGATGGGTTAAATGCAGAACACAAATTCATACTTGTAAATTGTAAATGAGTTTTATTCTTTGACATGGAACTGAATTTACACACCAGACTTTTTCCTAACATTTTCTGTGTCCGCCATGGAGGAAACGTGCCATAAGATCAAGCTGAATGCTTTGTATGGTCATGCAATAAGTATAGGTAGCCCAAGGTAGCAGTGCAAGTACTATTAAATAGATCAACCAACTCATCTGGAATGAAACAAGAGGAAAGGGATTAAACCCCTGAGATTTAAGTAATAAATCAGTGATAAAATAAGAAACAAAGTAACATTTTGCCAGAACAGCAAGTGCTTGATGTTTTTAAGTTTGTGTAACTTTATTAAAGCTGCTATACTCAGTGATCCAGACACAACCAACGAGACATTTCTCAGTTCCATGTCATTTACACTGCAAGACCTATTAATGGTAATCTGTTTGACAGATCAGGTATTTTGTCCCATGTTGTGGTGTTACTGGTATCGTTACCAGTATTAATAAAGACTATCATTCAGTGCTGTCAGGAGAAATGCTACATTGAAACACAACCATTTCTCTCAGTTGTGTTCGTGAAGCATGCTTAGTGTGACCTTATATAATGACATTATCTATATCTTGATCTGTTTATGTTATGAATATTATCATATGATAAAAGTTATATCTTATCACTTGAATGTTTAATTGCTTTGATGTTTCTTGTTTTAGTTAAGATTGTCTGTCTTCAGCTGTTTTGATTTGTCTTTTGTGTTGTGCTCATTGTAAATATGTAATTTTTTGGAAGATATTTAGATTTAGGGACTTAAATGATATCAACACAATACTTTATTTCTGAAAAAGGCAAAAATCAGCTCAAGATAATGAAAGATTTGTGTATGTTTATGTGATTGATGTTAAAACCATCAGATTCACTCATGGATTAAATTGTGTGTTCCTAGTTTGGACACTAGATGTCGCTCTAATACAGTATTTGTAGTACACACATCTTACTCAGCCACTTTAAAACAAGGGCACAATGTATGGGGATGCTGTTCCTGACAATAATAAAATATCAAAATAAATAGGCTAAGGATTCACCCTCATGTGGGAGTATGTCCTGGGACCCCGATGAAATGGTTGAGTGCCCCTCATCAGGTCTGAAGGCACCACTTCATGCTCATAAAACAAACAAACAAACAAAAACAGTGAGGACTTTGCCTCTTTAATTTAATAACACCTCTGCGTTCTACTGTGTCACTGCATGTTTACATTTATTATAATTTAGAGTAA
Organism: Barbus barbus; assembly: GCF_936440315.1. NCBI lineage: Eukaryota > Metazoa > Chordata > Actinopteri > Cypriniformes > Cyprinidae > Barbus > Barbus barbus. The sequence continues at coordinate 7,349,291 of NC_136737.1, read as the reverse complement.
GAATATTGACTCGTTTATACAATTATTTGAATGAATGTGACACTTTTTTTTAATCTATCTGTACATATTTCGTGTCACTTTAAATACCAAGCATCTCTGTGATGTCAAAGTTATGGACTTCAGCAATAAGCGGTAAATCCTTTTTTTTTTTTTCAAATAAAGTAATTTTTACATCTTAAAGTAATTATTATAGGATTAGCCTAATATTACGCATTCAGGCTTCATCAGCCATGTTTTGTTTCCTGATAATTTATCTTCCTAAGGTGGCATGTTAAATAGCAGGGGTAGATCTTCACAGTCCCTTACAAGTTTTTATTTGGAGTTTTGTCATTATCAAATTCCTTTAAAGAGAGATTATCTTCCTCTGATGCACTAATCTTTAACATTGTTTCAAACCCCACCCACGACTACCCCACACTGTCTTGATATATTAATGAAACATTCAAATAGGTTAAAGTCATTTGTGTGAACGCATTGCTGATTACTGCCTGTTATTCACTTTAGTTAATGGTGTATGAGGGTCAGTTTCCTTCACTGATACTTTATGTCTCACATGTAGCCTACATCTTGTTTGAGTTTCACACCTAACAGTGTTATAGACAATTTTTTTTGTCGGATTTGTTCCACATGTCTAAAGTATAGAAATCAGTGTATATAAACCAGCCTTATAAACTCCTTGATTTAGCTAAAAAAATGTATATTTGGGTTCTCGGATGTGCTACCTAGGTTGTTTTTCTTGTCATCAACCCAGAATCAATGTTTCATTCTGTAGGGTGTTTTTTTTTTTTTTAACCAGCTCAACTCAAAAGCACGGTTTGAAGAGAATCTGCATCATATTTGGCTGCTCTACTGTGAGATCTGTTCATAGCGCAACCTATTGTCAGCTATGTTCCAAAGGTGAAGTCTCTATGTAGTGGTTTGAACACTTTCTTTGCAATTAAATGTCAAAGGACAAAGCTTTGTCAATTTAAGTTGCCAGTTAATCCCTGTGAGATAACATCTTGCTACATTGATGACCATTCTTGATAATAGTGATTTAGTAAAATATATCTTATTTGTGGGTCTTGGTCTTTTGTATTTCCCTGTTGCTTGGAGGAAATTAACATGATATTATGGCTTTACTACACCAAAAATCAGAAAGCGGCTTTAATTATTAAAAATGACCACATTTGAGTTAAGTCCATCATATCTCAGAAAAGATAACTAAATTGTAAAAATTGTATTGCGGTTTAAAAAAATTATTCAAACTGCAATTACAAAATGTGTAGGTCTTTGGCTGAAATGAATTGTTTCTTAAAATTCTTGCGTTTAGAAGAAGTCAGACCGTGAGCAACATAATGACAGGAATGGAAAAAATGGCCCTCACCTACATTCACACCTCAAGCGTTCACGTACACAGACGAACTGTGAATCACAAACTTCCAGTAACATCGCATGTTTCAAACCACATTACAACACATACAGACATATAGATGAACGCACAGCGTATGAATTAGATTTGAGGGTTTAAGAGTCAAATATGAAAATGCTGTATTGGTGGTATATTATGTATAATTTGGTAAAAGACCAACTTAAAATTTTAAGGCATTTTTGAGTTCTCTCAACTTATTTTTGTAGGAGATTCTCAACTTTTTGTTGTATAAACTTAAAGCAAGTTGAGAAAACTAAAAAAATCTGCTGAAGCTGGTTGCCTTAAAATTTTACGTTGGCTCAAATTAGTTTTTTATTTTGTTTCTTTACAGTGCATGTGATCCTCCTCCACATGATTCTTATTGCAGAATTTGCAATAATTGTTAACTACTTTCCATAAAACACATTTATCAGAGGCTCCAAAGTAGATACATGACCACTAGAAATTACAACTGTGCAAAGTGATGTAATTGACAGAAATATAAAGCAGTGTTTTTGTCTTATCATGATCCTTGTCCTCATCGTAAGTTTCCAGAATATCCTTCATTTTAAGATATTTGGTTTGTTTTAAATCTTCTCTAAATTTTTTAACAATCTTTTATTGCAGTTATTTGCAATATGCTACTGCTCCATTTTCTCTCATGAGTTCGATTTTGTCTTTACTTGTCTTGTGTTGACAGAATGATTTAGATGACATAAACCTCACAGTAAATTCATGTTTTCAGCAGCTTCAGTATGAAACGACTGCATATATTTCTAGATGGGCAATATCAACTTATTACTGATTTATTGATAATCATACTGGCGTGTTGCCAGATTGGGTCGACGATTTCCAAAAAACTCACCAAAACCCACCCAATAAAAATGTGTCTTTGTCTTTATGATGTGTAAATTTAGCATAGAATAGGGTAGAACAGGTTTAGGGGAAGTGTATACAATGTCTATTTTTGTCATGTACATGATGTCAGAACTAAAACACTGTAATTTGTACCATGTATTTTGCCATGATATAAAAATGATATAAATAAGCTAATCAAATATTCTAAATGGATTTGTGCATATAAAGATATTTTATTGTGTGGTAAAAGACAAAAACTTGCATGTTATTCCATGAGCAGAATATTTATAGAAATAGAAATTGTTTTCTTCAACTTTACATCAGCCTATATAAACACAATTTTACTTCTGAAACAAAATAAGCAAAAAATAAAGTGAAAGATATTAATGCCAATAAAAACATCTGATTTATTCACAACAAATGGGCTCTTTGGATTCCTAGTTTGGACATTAGACGTTGCACTAATAGTATGTATTTGCACATGCCTTAATTATATATATTTCTTATATAGAAAAATAAGATAATGTATAATTTAAATTCTTCAAGTTCTTGTTAAGACTTAAAGAGTTTTGTCTTCAGGTGTGTCCTTGGTTAAACCAGTTGAGCAAGAACACGAAGTTTTACTTAGGCACGTCATCGAAACACGGACAGTGATGAATGGCTTTAGATTGCATATATACGATGAACGTAATTTTAGCTTGAGCATTTACACGGACAAACGCTTTTATTTACACAAAATCAGCATTTTGTGACTGGTTAAAATGAGGCTCTTTATTTTGCTCTCATTCTGTGCATTCATGGCTGGTAAGTGCTTTTTTTATTACTATGTCTTTTTCGTTACAGTGTCTCTTTAAGCAAATGACAATGAAACAAAAGTTTTATTGGTTTTATACATTTTTTAGGCCTATTGCTATTTTAAGTAGTTGAAGGCACTAAAATGGGCAATACCGAAAATTGTCGGTAACATTTTTACAGCGCTTATATATATATGACACTTATATGCATCAATTAATGCAATGATTAATGATTACTGCAAATTCCAATTGTTAGTTCCTGTCTCCATTTGGAGAATATTTTGTCAAAGGAAAAGTTGCTAAAGGCTCAAGACAATTCTGTTGCCAGATGAGCCCATAGTGAGGAGTCTATTTCATCTGAAGTCAAGAATGCATTTCTTATAGATTTCCATTTAAAAAATTAAATACCTTTAATTGTTTTTCTATGAATCGACTATGCAATTGGCCTATTTTTACCTGACTATTAAATTGTAACATTTGTTATTATTCTTATTCAACTATGAAACAATTGACTCTATTAGATTACACTGGATCCGCGCCAACCCTCGTATTCAACCAACATATCCACAGGATTGGATGATGTTGTCCACTCACTTGTTAGGCTCTGGCTCCAAGGCCATAATTAGCTCAAGCTTTTCTTTCACTTTCACCATCAGTAAAAGATCCTAAAAATGCTAATATGGGACAGTTCGTCAGCGGTCGTGGGTGAGGCCTGAGCAGCATGACGTCATACTGCATCCAAATTTTGCTTCCAGTGTCTCCTTTAAGCAGTTGTGGGTTTGTGTTTCAGGTGTTTCTGCTTTTGTACAAGAGGAATTGTCAGTGAAAGAGGGAGAATCTGTCACTTTAGATTCTGGTGTAATAAAAACCCCAAATGATCTGATGGGATGGCATTTTAATGAAACTTTCATTGCTGTAATCACTGGAAATCAGAGTAAGATCTGTATAGAATATCAGTGTGTCTTGAGATTTAGCGGCAGACTGACGGTGGATCATCAGACTGGATCTCTGACCATCATGAACATCAGAACTACAGACTCTGGTATTTATAAACTACAGAGAAGCAGTGGCTTCATAAAGAGCTTCAGGGTTACTGTCATTGGTGAGCATCATTTAGTCAATCAATGCACTTTAAAGGGTTATTTTAACTTGTGGTTTCTATTATTTGTCATGATTGAATGTGTGAATCAGCGTTCTTTTGCTGTTTGTTTGGGTACATATTTCAGACAAATTGGTTGCAGCATTAAGACAAATAAACAATACATTAAAAAAAAACCACTAAACTGATTTATTTTAATATTAGAGATTCTGAAACAAATTCCAGTGAGGAGGGCTTGAAAAGCAAAACATATTTCCACAACACTTTCCTGTTAATTTTGTTTGGCTTTTAATTAACTCTTGGATTATAATTTCCTCTTCAGGTGTTGCTCGTTTAGAAGGAGTGTTTCTGAAGAAGGGAGATTTAGTCACTCTGTATACTGACGCTGAAACAGACCAGCAAGAAGATATAAAATGGTATTTTAATGACACTCGCATAGCTGAGATCAGCCGAAATCTCAGTTTTGTCTGTAAAGATGTTCAGTGTAATAATGGCACTGAGAGATTCAGAGACAGACTGAAGCTGGATCATCAGACTGGATCTCTGACCATCACAGACACCAGAACCACAGACACTGGACTTTATCAACTACAGCTCATAAACAGAAACAATAGCAACAGTACAAAGTTTTTTGGTATCATTGTCATTGGTAAGTTACTGAGGAAAAGGCAGGTTATACGTTTAAATCATATTATAATTTTTATTATAATGTTATTATTTAAAATTTTGCATTATATTATACCTCCTTTCAGCAGTTATTGGTTGTGTTATAGATGTTGCTGATGGAATACAGAGAAAGTCTGTGAATGAGGGACAACCTGTCACTTTATCTACTGATAAGATAATAAACCAAAATAATGTGATGATTTGGTAATTTAATGACACTCTTATCGCTGAAGTCACTGGATATCGAAGTAAGATCTGTACAGATGATCAGTGTAAAGACAAATTTAGAGACAGACTAGAGGTGAATTATATGACTGGATCTCTGACCATCACAAACACCAGAACCACAGACTCTGGACTTTATTATGTACATATGAGCAGCAGGATCGTCAGGATCAGCTTCATTAGGAGCTTCAGCGTTACTGTAACTGGTGAGTTTCATTTAAACATTCAGGGATCTTCCCCTTGAGCATTTCGAAAACTAAATATTTAATACTGTACATGACATGAATATGAATATCACCGTTTTCACAGCAAGCTGTTTACTAATGTTATTGATGTGAAAAAGCAATAAAGCCCGTTTTTCCATGCTGCTGTTTCTTGTTGAGCTCACTGTGCTGTGGTGCTGTTTTAACTGCTATACTTAAAACGTAACTTTATCCATATCACAAAACTGTTGAGCAATGTAGAAAATATCAAAGTTATCAGTAATACACTTGCTCTTCACTAATAATGACTGTCTGTCTGAACTGTTCCAGATCCAGGTCTGTCTTCCTTTGCTATATCTGCAATATGTTTTGGTGTTTTTGTGGCAGCTGTTATTGTGTGTTCTTGCTATTGCAAGTGCAAAACAGGTGAGTATTTCGATATTTATTGTGGAAAAATCATCTTTAAAAGATTCTAAAATATGTACTTCCTTCTAATTCACAGACGGAATTATGTTTAATTGAGTATGTTATTGTTCAAACAGGAAGCAGAGCAAGATACTATACTGAATCTGAAGCTGAGAACTCAGATCTATGTCTGTAAGTGTTATTTGAGTTTCCTGTGTGTAGTTTCATTCAGAAATAATAGAGCACTGCTCTTGTAAGTTTAAAATGAAGAACATTATTATTACTATTATTATTTATTAATAAGGGGCATTATGGTGGTAATAACAAATGTGAGAACAGTTTGCCTTTGGATTGTCAATTATTATTATTATCACCACAGAAGCAGAATTGATTTGTGAGGCCATGCCGCAACAATAACAACACAAATAACTCCTGAATAAATAAAGTATTTTATTAGGAGATCAAGTGAGAGTATATGTACTTGTCTTAAAGCTGCAGTAAGTGATTTCTGAGAAACGCCAATGATATTTGAAATCAAAACCAAAACAAACTAATACTTCCCTTCATTGTCCCGCCCCCGAAATACGAGAGTGAGTGTCTCTCTATCATAGCTGAAGCGAAGCAAAGTAATGCTTTGCAAAACATAAGTGATGAAAATGAATGAATGACAAGAAATAACAAAAATTAACATACAAGAGCTTCAGCTAGAGTTGGCTGTTAGTCATCAGAGCCAGGCAAACAGTGAAAACTCAAACTGTAAACCTCACATGTGAAGATTTGTTTCTCAATACTGATTTTAACTATGAGTTTTCAGCTCCATATTTCCATATTATGTCTTTATCTTAATATATTTCAGTAACATTTAGAGTAACAAAACCCTTCATCACACTGACTGTATTTCATTTTCACCAAACACACCTGAAGAACAAATTAAGAGTTCTTCTGGTTTACAAATCCTGAACTCAGCTGTAGTTTGTAGTTAGATTGTTTAATTGATTTTACTTTTGTTGTTGTTTATGATTCCTGCAGAATCATTTTAATCATTTTTAGAGAGTGTTTAAGAGATTATTTGTATATGTCAAGTAATAATCATTAAAATACATATTTAAAACCTCAATAAATCATTTTTGAGCCTCTTTCTGAGTCTGAGCCATTTTTTTTTTACATTTTAATACATTTTGATGACATTCCCAGAGCTGTAAATCACAATGACATAATTCTCTGGCAAACAGAGACCGACCGGACTGTAAAGCAGATCACACAGTATTATCTCAGTAACACTGTTCTGAAACATTTACTCATGTTTTTGTAACTTACCTGTCAGACGGCACCAGCACAAACAGAACAAGCATGTGAAACTTTTTCTTCAGTCGTTCAGTGAAATGTCTGATCTAGAAACACTATCAGCAGCAAATACTATCTAATACTGGAAAGGTAAAATCTTAGTACACTAGATGGCGTTCCATTATAGTAGTTATTTGTCCCATATACAACCATACCTAGGGCCAGTTTAACAGTCTGCAACAGCGCAAACCGTCTTTTGGCGTTAAAATATTACTGTCGGGATTTACTAAAGACACGCAGTGACGAATTAGTGCTAAAAAAAAGGCATGGACACAGTTAGACTATTTTTGTGACTGACCTTATTGAATATTATTTTTTAGGAGTCAGGGGTGTAATAGTTGTTGAGTAGTAGTCAGACAGGGGGTAATAGTTGAACAGAGTAACAGGGAACTAAATATAAAAACATACATACTTTAAGTGTGTCGCATCAGGTAATGAAAAGTTCAGCACACAGTTGTGGACTTCATGCTGACTTGGGCCTAACACAGCAAGTGGTTAAGTGCAAAGACCACACTTGTGAGTATTTGGACAGGGAAATTGAATCAGCTGAGTGATTTGTGAATGACTCATATGAGCAGTTCTTTGGTTCCTTGCATGATTTGAATTCTTAAAACCTTTGCATTTACGAGAAGTCGAACTATTATGACTTCAGTCGTAGGAATGAAAAAAAAAAAACTCTCTCTATATATATACACACACACGCTACATTTGTTTTACAGTACGGACAACTGACAACCTTGTACTGCAGTTTTTTTAAGACTTAGACTTAGTGCTACATGTGCTGATTCTTCTCACCAATCCCAAAACTCAACCATAGACTCTCAATCTGACAGTGTCTCTGGAGATTCCTATAGTGAAGACAATCCTACAGCTGGATCTGGTACTTAGAAAAGGTTTCAGATAGGGTGACCAGACGTCCCGAAAAATTCGGGACAGTCCCGAAATCTAAGCTGCTGTCCCGAATCCCGAATCCCGCTCTAATTGTCCCGAAAATTATACTGAAGCAAAATCTTAAATAGTTATTGTCTGATAAAACATAAAAAACTGTCCGTGGAGCGAGGTTGAGTCATCCTGCAGCCTGGCAACCAGCCCCCGCCGGCTGCTCATTGGCTGCAGCATCTTGTTTTTTTTTTTTTTTTGGTTCATTCACTTCAGTTTGAAGTATAAAAATAGCCTAACATTACTTCTATATTATATAAAATTATATGTATATGTAGGCTACTTATATTAATAAAAACATGATTGGTTCAGTCACTTTCGTTTGAAATTCATTATCTTTATTATTCATTATTCATTACCCCGTCCCCGTCCCCGTCCCCGTCCCGAATTTCAACCAATCTCATCTGGTCACCCTAGTTTCAGATCATCTTCTAATGCTGATGATAGGTGTGTACATCATGCAATCCTCCTCCACATAATCCTCCTCCTTACGTTTCTGAAAAGAAAAAAAAAAAAAAAAAAACTTAAGACAAATTAAAAATTTAATATGTGCCATTTCAAACATTAATCGAGATTCAATGTGAAATTGTGTTTATTTTTATTTCTTTATTTTTTTGTCTAGGACACAAGGGTTACCATCCTAGTCTTAACAAGAAGTGTCATGAGATATTTAGTGACCACAGAGAGTCAGGACTTTGGTTTAACTTTAACATCTCATCTGCAGTTTAATGTCCTCATCAGTAGGACCCAAACAGACCACAGTATGAGCTCCCCCTGCTGGTTTCACTAACACCTCTTCCAGCAGCAACCTGTTTTTTTCCATGAGGTCTCCCAACCAGGTACTGACCAGGATTTTTCGTACACGAAACATTACTTTTTTTTTTTTTTTTTTTTTTTTTGAGTAAAGGGAAAGATTTGGGAAGGTTATATTTGAGATTTAGAATAGTTTCTGTTATCTTTGAATTTTTGTGTGGTTTCAGTTATGTTTGGGCTGTTGTTGGCTACATTATGACAGTTGTGGCTAGAAGTGATACAGCTCAGACCGGAAATGAACAATGAAATTGATTTTCTACGTATTAGATTGTGTTTTATTAATGTCTACACCAGGGGTGTCAAACTCAGGTCTTGGGGGGCTGCAGTCCTACAGAGTTTAGTTCCAACCATTCTCCAACACGCAAACCCATGTAGTTTTCAAATAAGTCTAAAGGACCTGATTAGCTGGATTAGGTGCGTTTAATTAGGGTTGGAGCTAAACTCTAAAGGGCTCCGGACCTCTAGGACTTAGTTCACAGTGCAAGTCTTAATGCTCAGATTTTTTTTTTTTTTTGCGCTGTTGTACACATTGTCATTTAAATGTGACTGCCGTATATGGCCCTGAAGTGACCCGTATGCGCAGAAGAAGATGTGAAGTAATTTTAAAGACGTGATTTGAATCTTCCCGCCTCCTCCAGCACATAATTGTGACGTCTGTTACATTTTAATGATGTAAAAATTGCATGAAATGCGACATGGCAATTCAGACTGAAGTCGCATTGCAAACATCGGATATGTATCCGATTTAGGACAACATGTGAAAGTGGCCTGGGCCTGATTTGAAAAAATCGGATTTGTGCTGTTCAGACTGTCATAAGAAAATCAGATATGGGTCACATTTGGGCAAAAAAGTCGGATTTGGACCACTTTAGCAGTGTGAACTAAGTCTACGAATTCAGTTTGACACCCCTGGTCTACACCTACTCCAACCCTAAACCTACCCCTTACAATAATGAAAAAATAGTAATTATTGTTGTACAGTGTGACAAAAATACGCTGTATTGATGTGTGCATGCCCAGTAGAGCCAAACGTATCCCTTCTAGCCTTAACCCATTAGGAACAACAGTCATGCTAACGAGCAATGAGCAATGCTAATGCTAACACTGACAACAATCTCTTCTTATTTCTCATCCCATATGTGAAATATATTATTAAATGGAATTGGTTTTAGTGTGCTTACATGGGCTATTGCTAGCTAAAAGCTTTTTCATACATGAACCTAAATGTATTAAGTTTATTTAACAAAACATTTTTTGTGTCAGTGGACTTTAGTGGACTGTTTTTATTAATGATACAATCAGTATATTGAATATTACAGGATATGGGTATGTGATGTGTGATTTTCTTGCACTGAATGACTTTTATAAATATCTGTTATGGTGCTGTTGTGTGATGTATGTAATACAGGGTTCCTACGGGGTTTGGAAAACTATGGAATTTGATTGAAGTATTTTACAGGTCTGGAAAAGTATGGAAAAAAGAAACCAGAGTATGGAACATTATTTGCTTTTCCAGACTTTTGCCCCTATTTAGTTCTTTTTTTTTATAATAGAAAATTAAGAATTTCATGAAAATAAATGTATTGTTCAAGAAGTCAAAGTCAAAATACAAATTCAAGGAGCATTTTTTCATTATGCAAAATGCAGATTATAAGCATTTTGGGTTTCTTCTCACAATATTCTTAGCACCGTATTACATACAGTATAAGTATATAAGTTATATAGTTTTATATAAGTTATATAAAACTAGAAATTGTAATGCGTTAGGTTTAGGATTATGCAAAAAATTCCCATGCTCATGTGAATAGTTTTTCAAGGGCACAAAGTGGTTTCTTGTGTAAAGATAACTTTACTATATACCAAATATAGGGATGAGAATAATGCTCTAGTAAACATTTATGTTAAATATGGTCTGAAAATCTACTGAGAGGTTTGGAAATTTGAGTCTGGAAAAGTATGGAATTTTGAAATGGAAAATGTGTAGGAACCCTGGTAATAAATCATTCTATAGACAAAAACACAATGGCATCTAAAAGTGACACACTGAAATAAATAAATCATCTTACCATTTTAGGTGGATTTTGTTTGTAGAAAGTAGGTTCGGCGTAAGTGATCTCTTCATCACCAGTTTCATCTGTATCAATAAAATTACCAAATGCAATAAACAACAACAAAACTCAATCTTAACTAGATCTGATTCTTCTTAACCCTTGTGCGTCAATAAAAACAAGTTACACATAGGTCCATAGTGGACAAAAATGTCAAAAAACTGTCATAACAATTTGAAACTTGGGTGCACAGACTTAAATTTGGTTTCATTTTAAAGAAGACCCATGGCAGATTATTGTTGAAGTAAAAAAGTTTAAAAAGTAAAAAAAAAAAAAAAATATATAGAGATTTAAGTTTATAAACCTATATGTTTAAAATGATTTAGAAACAATATTTTATATAAAATATATATTTTATGAAACATGTTGAACTCTAAACCTGCTATAAAATCAAAGGCATAAATCTAAACAATTTGTGTTCCAAATTTGAGGTTGATATCTCAAAAAATGAGCTTTAAGTCCATGTGATATGTGCAAAATCATAAAAAAAACACCCCATGGTGGCTATGGCAACCATTTTACTCTCTGCCATAACCTAATTATGCATTTATGTCATATCTCCTGAACCAAACACGATAACACAGAAAAGATTATGTCTACCCTATGTTTTGGGTCAAGGAATACAATGATAACATATACAACGACATTGTTCAGGTTAACAGTTAATGGTGAAATCAGCAATGTGAGAAGGAAATCACAGTATCACAGTATCACATCATTTATAATAGTCCATATTATGGCTATATTATCTTTGATAATTAACTAATATTTTATTCAATAATACAATAAAATGTTTTTTTCCCTTACCTCTCAGGCAGAGTCAGGTAGGTGGTAGTATGTTTGCAATACATTCTTGTTCTCTCAACAACGCTCTAACATGAAACACAGATGGCAATGCAGTCTTTCTAATGTGCGCGCACCTCTTCTACTGCACCTCTCTCATTTTCTGTGGGTCTCTGGAATTCTCAGTCAGCTGTCACCAAACAGATTTAATTCCAGCCATTGCTTCTCAGTCTACTCTTAGTATCTTGGGCTTGACTGAGACCTGGATTCGATCCTGGACTCAGCAGCCCCTTCTGTTCTATCTAAGAACTTCCCTTTCTCTGTTTATTACCTTTCTGGTCAACTGGGCACCTTTATAGAGGAGCTGGATGGGCTGCTGTCTTCATTCTCTGGGGATGGCAGTCCACTTGTAGTCTTTGGTGACTTCAACATCGATCTGAAGAAGCCTTACACTGCAGACTTCCACTCTCTTACAATTGTATCACAGCCAACATTTTGGGAAAACCTCTAGACATTCTCTGATAATTAATTATATTTAACATACATCTTACTACCTGTGTGCCACAGATTCATCTACCAGTTACTTTTACTTTTTACTTTTACACTCCCTTTCACCCTTCCATCTTTTCTCTGTAGTGTCATCCTCTCTTCCCTCACCAACCCATTTCTCATCTCTGGATGTATACACAGCAACTGAAACTTCATGATCCACTTGAACTTCTTGTCAAGACAATATCTGTCTAGACAGGCCAGTGCATACTACTCCTTCTAACCTAAAATGTTTTCCCATGTATCATCACCTTAACTGTATTTTGCTGAGCAGTCATTTGGGTGGCTTTCCAATGCACTAGATTTCTCTAATATATATATAAAAAAATAAAAATAAAGTAGGCTTGACCAAAATGTTTGTGTGGAGAAGAATTTAGAATTTAATCTTCAGTAGAAATGTTAGCATGTCATCCTTCAAACAATCTCAGCTTCTTCCAAAGTCCTGTCTGTGGTATAGAATTTTATACCTAAAGACAAAGGGGCTAAAATCAATACTGTTAGGACCTTCCCGCTGGAGATCCTGCAATCTACAAGATGTTCTTTGTTATTCTAATGGAATGGACCATTTGGTTCACATCTTTTTATTTATTTCACAGAATAACCAACTAAACGCTAACCAGTCAAGTTTCAGAAGTGGCTATTCAACTGAGACTGCTTTACTGTCAGTCACTATAGCCCTGCAGATAGCAAAAGCTGATTCCAATTTATCAGTTCTCATTCTGCTGGATCTATCTGCCCCTTTTGACACTGTAAATCATCAGATTCTCCTGTCCACCATCACAGGATCTGCACTCCACTGGTTTGAACCTTATCTCACTGGTAGGTCTTTCAGAGTTTCCAGGGGAGGAGAGGTATTCGAAAAACATCAACTGGTCACTGGGGTCCTTCAGGAATCAGTTCTTGGACCCCTCCTCTTCACCATATACCCTACATCAGTGGGACCCATTTGTATGCTGATGACACACAGCTCTACCATTCAATTCAAGCAGACAATCCAATAGTAGCTGTATCGATCTCAGGCTGCCTGGAAAACATCTCGGCATGAATGAAAGAACATCACCTCCAGCTCAGCCACTCTGATTCTACAGCTTGATTTCACCATCCAGCTAAGTTAATCAAAAATCATTCTTTGATGACCGGCTGACCTTCAAGGACCACATTGTAAAGACAGCTAGATCATGCAGCTTTCCATATGAATATGCAGGCCCTTCCAAAGAGTATGCTGCTCAACTTCTTGTCCAGGCCCTTGTCATTTCTAGACTGGACTATTGCAATACTCTTCTGGCTGGACTTCCATCATGTGCAATCAAACCTCTACAAATGATTCAGAATCACTGTATTCCTTGACCATCAAAATAGTAAAATTCCAGTAAAAATACACACCTGTGCCAAAATTTATGCAGCTGGCAATAACACAAAATGAAGAAAAAAAAAAATGAAAAGGACAAAAATGTTCAAAAGGTCGCACAAGGGATGTGTTCTTAGTGCTGTCAAAGCATTAAGCGTTAATGCATGTTTATGATATATTAATTCCAAACATTATGAAATTGTGATTAAATGATATTTATAGCTATTAAGAAACACTTGCCTTCTTGATCAGTTTTTCTGTGCTTTTTGCAGATCCAGTAGATCCCAATTACAGCTACAATCAACAGAGATCCAGCAGAAGCAGCAGAGATCAGTATTATTAGAGATACAGAGTCTTCTGGAGGACCTGAAGGAATGTGTGTTGCGATTTTTAAGAAAAAAATTGATGTCATTCAATGTAAACATAAACACTATTATCAGCGCTGCTGTACCTGCACATGGCTGACAGAGTTTGCTGATGTTCAGATGTTGAGTCTGGTTGCTGATGGGATTGTTGAGCACACAGCTGTAGGTGTTGTTATCCTGATATTCCACCTCCAGAGGTAGAGAGAGACTGATGCTGAGATCAGACACACTGATGCTGGACAATAAACTGTTTCCATCGTACCAGGAGAGAGTCACATGACCCACATTCACCACTGAACACAACAATGAACAATTCTGCTGTGATGATGATGATGATGATGAACATTGTAAGTCTCTGGTAATGTTAGGAGTGGGCAGAGGAGCTGGAAAACAAGAACATATACGTAAATCAACAATCTTATTTATTTATTTTGTTCAGTGTGTTGAGTGGGTAATTAGTCTAATAACAATCCAGAAGTGTTTCTAAACATTTAAAAATGTAAATTGTTGATATATAGAGGACAGGACTGATGGTTTCTACTCACCATAGACAGAAACACTGAATGTTTTTGACAACAGTTTAGCTGCATGTAACTCTAGTCGATAAACTCCAGCATGTTGAGTTGTGATGTTTGTGATGGTCAGAGATCCAGTTTGATTGTCCAGCTTCAGTCTGTCTCTGAATCTCCCATCAGGACCATCATATATGTTGAAGATTCCAATAGCTTTATTGATTTCAGCTATCAGAGACTTTTCAGCTCCAAATGTCCACAGAATGTCATCATCTTCAGGTACTTCAGTAACATTTGTGTTTAGAAGAACAGAATCTCCCTCCCTCACTGACACTGACTCACCAAACACACCTGAAGAGCATAAACATTATATGAAACATGTTCACTGAACCTAAATAATAAACACGAATCATAATAAAGATAACCTGACTCGTTGGAACATTATAATATTTTTGGAAAAAGTATTATTTATATTTTTTTTTTCTTTTTTTGTCCTGGATGTGCACACCTTTTTGCACCTTTGTCACTGAAACTAAATCCCTAAAATGCACTGATTATTCATTGCTGGTGGATGCAGCATTTCAATTTGTATGTACACTGGCAACAGAATTTGAATTTAAGATTTGAAGAAAGCATTGTCCATTTATGGAGTTTGCATTTTCATTATTTTCAATAAACTTTCCCCTCCCACTACATTTTCAAGGCATGACTATCACAATTTAAAAATTCCCCTATAATTGCAGGTTTGTAGAGACCCTGTGCATGCTAATAGAAATAAGCTATAAAAAATAAAAATAAAAATAAAACTTACCAATCTGACACCACGAGCACAGACAAAACAAAACAAACATGTGAAACATCCTCTAATAGTTCAGCAAAGAGTCTGATCTTATAGACTATTCCCCAACTCAAGCTGTTAACCTGATGTGTAAATCCTCCCCCAACTGAGTATGAAGACCCTCCTCCTGCACATCCTCTGAAGCTTTTGTCTTGTATTACATACAGTAGCTTTTACCTGTTCTCAACATTGGAAAACATTCTTCATTTTCATCATTTACCATTAATGGCAATGGCAATGGCAATTTTATTTATATAGCACTATTTACTACAACCAAGGTTGACCAATGTGCTTTACAATAAAAAAAAAAGCACATTGGTCTTAATAGTCTCCAACTTTTACATATTTAACACTGATCTGGAAAAAGCCCCAATCAGATACTTTCACTTTCACTTTCCCATCATAACTACGGCACAGCGTCTGGGTTTTCTCTGAGGTGTGACCTTTTACGCGACGAGAAGGACTCGAGACCTTCTTGTCAGACTCGCCTATAGCGTAAGTATACTGCAAATGAATGCTGTGACTGCGGCTGTGAGGTGTTCTGGGGCTCCACATCATATTCCGAGCATAAGTGTGATTTCATACTTTTATACATCATATCATTACATGAATGCATTACTGAAGCATCTCATTTCTGTGAAGAAAGGAACAAATGAAGCTCCTCTTCATTTTACTCTCAGCGTCTGTTTTACTACACCATGGTAAGACGTTTTGTTACAATCTACAAACTTACTGTTTCATTTTAGTCAAATCAGTTTATGCTCGACGCAAAATTATTTCTTATTTCTTAGTTTGCTGTTATTGATGTCAATGAGGACTTGAAGTTCAGTCTGTTAAATGAGGGTACATTGCAATATTGGACACTTTTATGGGGGTACGGGGACATAATCCGAAAGTTAGGGGCATTAATTAAGAAAAAAAAAATATTATGGCAAAATATATTGAAAATGCTCAGGTCAGGTGACGTGGTATAACAAAGTTAATATGTTTGTTAATATCTTTAATATCTAAAGTTAATATCTCTATGATGATGTTGTTGTGTCACACACTGAACACAATATCTATATTTAAATTCAATGTGAGACATTTTGGGGAACAAAAATGTGTGTGAGATTTATTTTTGTAAATCAGTTATGTTCACATGTTTTGAATATGCATGAATCAATGAATCCAATTGTATTGCTTAGGATCTTCATGATTTACAGAAAACAAAAAAAAAAAATTTACAACACTTCAAATTATATATATATATATATATATAGATAGATAGATATATATGCGCACGCACACACACACTCACTCACACACACACACACATACATTTTGTCTGAATTGTAATAGGCTTTGAATAAATTTTGTCGAATATTGAAACACCACCAATACCCTTGATGTGATTTATAATTAATTGTTTGTTTCTTCTTCAGGTGTGTTTGGTGTTGAAGAAATTACAGTGTCTGTGATAGAGGGAGATTGTGTCACTCTACACACTGGTGTTAAAACAAACCAACAAGACAGATTGAGATGGTATTTTAATGACATTCGCATCGCTCAAATCACTGGAGACCTCAGTAAGACCTGTAAAGATGTTCAGTGTGATGAGAGATTCAGAGACAGACTGGAGCTGGACAATCAGACTGGATCTCTGACCATCACACAAATAATGACCTCAGATGCTGGACTTTATAAACTGAAGATTTTAGGCAGCCCCAGCAGTGAAAAGATCTTCAATGTTACTGTTCACGGTGAGGCATTTAACGGACGTTTAAAAGCAGGCTATATGTGTTTAAATCCCAACATTTCTTGATTATAATATTTTATGATCACAACAAAATATGTCAGTGCCATATAATGCAGAATGCAGTATAATCCCTTCTGGTAAAGCAGTACAAATAAAGTTGTATCATTGAATATTTGATTCATAATGATCCAGATTTCCTGAAAGAGTAAAAAGTTAATTTAAAGATTATATTCTGGAAAAAAATAATAGATGTAAGGGAGCAACTGACTGACTGAGCTTCCAAATGCACTTAGGAGACATGTTAATCAGCTTTCCTTATCACTGCTCTGCCAGAACATAATAGCCCTGCAGCTCATGCAGTAATAACATTTTTTGAGTTTTTAGTTTGTTGCGGTAAAAATAGTTGTAACAGAGAGGAGCTCAGAAAAAAAACGGACTATAATTTATTTACTTACTTTAGTTACTGTTCATTTTGTGTCTACTGAATTTGCCAAGATCCAGGAAATTAATATGTGCAGCAATTTTTATTGTTGAGTTTTCCCTCAAAAGGATCCTTCAGTCAAATGGCGATTTATGCTTCTGGTGTTTTTTCTACAGATCAAAAGAAGACAGTGCCAGTGAAGGAGAGAGAAACAGTCACTTTATATACTGGTGTAGTAAATTCAGATGATTTGATGATATGGTATTTTAATAACATTCTCATCGCTGAAATCACTGGAGATAATAAGATCTGTACAGATGTTCAGTGTAAAGATGGTGATGAGAGATTCAAAGACAGACTACAGCTGGACAATCAGACTGGCTCTCTGACCATCACAAACACCAGAACCACAGACTCTGGAGATTATAAACTACAGATCAACAGCAGCGGCAGCAGCAGTGTTATTACTCGGAGCTTCAGTGTTACTGTCACTGGTGAGTATAAATTAGTCACTCAATAACTCAGCGTTATATTTATTTCTGTCTGTTCATTTTATAAGTAGATGAGGTTCAAAGGCATGTGTACTGTATATGATCAATGGATGCAAGATGCGGTTACGATGCAGAACTGGTCTGATCTAGAAAGTTAAAATGTTAAGATGAATTTGCCTTTTTTTACAATGTTCAATCTATTTAGGTTATTCAGTTGTGACTGTAATTTGTATGAAAACTCTCAAATGATAGAAAACTCTCAGAACAAACCATTGAAGCACTTAATGAAGACCATGTATGAAGTGTGATGTTATAATTCACATTTACTCTCTATTAGATTTGCTGATGATTTGTAGTATTTGTTATAAATCAGATTAATGAGCATATCTCCTTCTATTTACTATATTCACATGGACAAACTCCAGCAAAGGATCTAATTTTACATGATATGAAAGCAGTATTTGTGAGTGCAATCCTGTTGGCGCTGGCCGTGGCTGCTGCTGTTTGTGTGATTTGCTGTCTCTCCAGAAAGCAAAAACAAAGAAAAAAACTAAAGTGTAAGTATTAGTATTGTTTCAAAATGAAAAGTAAGGCTGTGAGTTTCTGTTCGTTTCTGTGACTAAAAACCGCCAAAGCCAATTCAGCTTGAGTACATAAAATGAAACTGAAGGAGCTCTAGACAGTATTAGCCAATCATGTGATTTCAAAGTAAATAAGTGGACATGTAAGGTTCGCCCTTGGCACCATAAATTCCTCAGTCTGTTAGAGGGGAAAGGTTTATAAACTCCTCTATTGTTGCTCTCCATGGTGCTGAAGGTTTGCTGCTCTGCGGAGGACCATCTTTCTGGCCACCACACAATCAATCAAAATATGCTTGAGACAAGTCTTTACATTCTATAGTAAATTCCATTAGGTCCAGATATAGATAGATAGATATAAGGTTAGTTTTATCTTTAATTTCCTATTTTGTGATAGGAAAGTGGATTTCCTATCACAAGATTTTATGTGGATTTCCATTTTTTCCAAAACTGTCAATTCTTCATGGTCAGTTTTTCAGGTTTCCTATTTTTTTTTAGTTTACTTTAAGTTGATGTGCTGCTGTGGCCATTGAAATGAAGTCAGTATCAGTGATGGAGGGAGAAATGGTCACTCTAAAATCAGATGTTACTGAATTATGGAGAGATGATGAGATATTGTGATGGTTATTGCTTTATAGCAAAAAGAGCTTCACTTTATGACAACGTCTGTTTAAAATGGTTCAATGGGATTCTGCATTATTATGTTAATGGAAACACACTCTTATCATGATCCTTGTCCTCACACAATCACACGTTAAGCACATTGACTTCATTAGATTTTATATTAATTTTACTATATTTATCTTCTTCACTGTAATGCAACATTATTTATTTGCGATTGATCATTACTGTTTAGCTGCTGTTCCCTTTTCCCTTATGATTTCAATTGAGTCTGTTTTCTATCTTTTCCTGTCTTGTGTATTTCTCTTCAGGTTCCACTGCAAACAGAAGAAATGACTCTGATGAGACAGACACGACTTTACTGTAAGGTTTTCAGCAGCTTCAGTATGGAACTACTGTATATCTTTATGCTCATATGAGTCTCTAAAAGCAGCTCTAGATGTGTTTGATATTGTCTCTTGTGCTCACATTGATCTATAGATCCACCTTGGTGCTTATTTTAACCTCTAAGGGGCGGTTTTTTTTTTTTTTTTTTTTTTTTAAGATTATTACTAGACTTTACTCTTACTCTTACTTATTTATTTGTTTGGTTGTTGTTGTTGTTTTAATTTATATTGTGTTTTGTGTACGTTCAAATATCAACATATCAACAAATATCAAATTAATAATAGAATGTTTTCTTGTTGTTTTCTGCATATTTATGTCTGGTTTGCAATCTTTTTTTGTCACAATGTGCTACAGACTAATACTGCAGTTATATTGAGTTTATTACTTCTTCAAGCAATCAGTTAATTATTTTGAGTAAACATTCACTGTGTCTCTAATAACTTCCATATCTGTCACTTGTTGCATATATTTCATGCTAGATATATTTACTGTTTCATAATCATATCTTACACAGTGTGACATTTAAGGGTGCAAATAGTACTTATGAGAAATACCATAATATCATCAGGGAAATACTATCATATCATTTAATCTTATGAGAAACATCATGGATAGGTTATATAAGAATATTTGTGCATGTTGTCAGTTTTTCTGTGGATATTAGACACAGACCATGTGATTGTTTAATTGTGTCATTAGAGATGTGAAACATACTTTAACACTCATCACTTCTAAAGCATTTTAGAAACACATGATTTTGTGTTTAAGAGATGCACACTATCCAATTTCAAATTCAGCATTTCTGAGCTGAGAATTTTGATGTAAGAGAAAGTGCAATGCCCAGGGGTGCGTTTCCCAAAAGCATTGTAAGCTTAAGTACATTGTAGCCCCATTGAAACCAATGAAGGTACATTCAACTTAGGCTTAAAGGGTTACTCCACCCCAAAATAACATTTTGTCATTAATCACTTACCCCCATGTCGTTAAAACCTGTAAAAGCTTTGTTCATCTTCAGAACACGATTTAAGATATTTTGGATGAAAACTGGGAGGCTTGTGACTGTCCCATTGACTGCCAAACAATTAACACTGTAAAGGTCCAGAAAAGTATGAAAGACATCGTCAAAATAGTCCATCTTCCATCAGGATTCAAAGCGTTTATTGTCATGCGCACAGTGAGGAAAAGCAAGTTTCCCTGTACAATGAAATTATGTATTTGCTCTCCACATTAAATCCAAAGACAAGTGCAAATTGTGTAAAAATAAAAACAGACATACATATAAATAAAAAAAAATAATACAAGTAGAGCTATGGTTGCAGGAGTAGAAATAGACTATGAATATATAAATATAGACTATGTACATCTGTATGTGCGAGTGGCAATACTGACTTGTGCAAATAACAATATAGTGACGTGCAATATTAACATTAACGTGTCCACATGTAGCAGTGATATGTAGTATATCTCTGTGTGCGAGTGCACAATATTGACTTATGTACAGAACAGTAGTACAGTGGCATGTAATTGATTGCAACTACATAATAATAATAGCAGCTTTAACATTAATAATGTGCAAATCAAGATGAAGTTACTTGATAAGAGATAGCAGCAGTAACATTGACAAATGTGCAAAATTGAGCTGTACTAGTTCAGTCTACATATTTTATGAGATATGTGAGACTAGTCTGTGTCCACTGGCTACCCGTTTAAAAATCTAATGGCTGAGGGGAAGAAGGAGTTCCTTAATACTGTACCTCCGTCCTGAGGGTAGGAGTGTGAGCAGTCCATGTTGTGGGTGGGTGGGGTGCTTAAGGATGGAGGCAGCTCTCCTGTGAACTCTGCGATGGTAAATGGCCTGCAGAGAGGGCAGTGGAGTCCTGATGACCTTCTCGGCAGTCTCTC
Source organism: Barbus barbus (assembly GCF_936440315.1). Classification (NCBI taxonomy): domain Eukaryota; kingdom Metazoa; phylum Chordata; class Actinopteri; order Cypriniformes; family Cyprinidae; genus Barbus; species Barbus barbus. The sequence continues at coordinate 7,327,914 of NC_136737.1, read as the reverse complement.
TGCAGACATTTGCGGTCCCTCGCTGTTGTGAGGCCATACCACACAGTGATGCAGCTAGTCAAAACGTTCTAAAGTTGCTGAGGATCTTCGGTGACATGCCAAACTTCCTCAGCCTCCTTAGGAAGTACAGCCGCTGTTGTCCATTCTTAACCAGCTGAGTGGTGTTGAGTGTCCAGGTGAGGTCCTCGCTGATGTGGACCCCCAAGTATTTAAAGCTGCTCACCCTCTCCACTTCAAGATCTTGGATAAACAGTGGTTGATGAGTTCTCCTCCCCTTCCTCATGTCCACTATCATCTCCTTTGTCTTGTCCATGTTGAAGGTGAGGATGTTGTCCTCAAACCATGTCACAAGACTGGACACCTCCCTCCTGTAGGCTGCTTCATCTCTGCCAGTGATCCGTCCTATCAGTGCAGTGTCATCAGCGAACTTCACAATGATGTTCTCGTTGTGGGAGACAACACAGTCATGTGAACAGTTCTTCTTTTCTTTTTTAACTCTAAAGGTTCAATCTATTCTAAGAGTGTAGTTTTTTTTTTTTTTTTTTTTTTTTACTCAGACCGATTTTGCACATGAAAATGGCTGAACTGTATGTATGTATATTTTTATTTAGTTATATATGTGTGTGTGTGTGTGTGTGTGTGTGTGTGTAATAATAATATATGTGTAATATTGCGAATGGTACAAACTCACTCAAAGCTGTAATCTCCACTCTATCTTTCAGTGTAAGAAAGACCCAACATTTTAGCCCTCTTCTTGTTCATTTCCATTTTAGTAATTTTTTAGTGTCATTTGTTTTGGGGTGTAATTTAATAATTATTCTCATTATAGGCGCTCGTTTACAATGTATATATTTTATACATTATATATTTTAAGTTGTATTTGGATGTTCGGTTTAAATTAAAACAGTTGAAATCTGATATTGTCTCGACCTCTCGTTGTGACTTTGCAAACTGCACAGTATATTTGGATTTTTTATAATATCTGATCAGACAGGTAGATTGTTTTGAATGTTCTGAATACTAAATGACTTTAGAAAATAAAATGATTAGTTATAATGCAGGTACACATATAAAATGCATATTGTATAAGTGCAACATTTGATATAGCAGAAAAAAACAAGCACGTATGTTAAAATATAAACAGAGAGAGAGAAAAAGTAAACTGCTGTTTGAACATTCTACATGTTGTCAGCTGAAACCTTTAGACCGGAATTGTTTTCTTGATGTACACCTAAGATTTAAATGATTATATAAATAATTTAATGACACATTCACATGTTATTGTTGGTTTATAGTCACATGGTTTATAGGAAAGAGTGAGGAGTGAGGAATATGTTTCCCTCTGTGCTGAATAAGTTTTAATATGGAGTCAAAAAAGTGCCACACTGTTAAGTTTTGTCAAAGACCAGCATTGGAGGAATACTTTATTTCATTGATTTCTGTAGAGCACGCCACACCCATTATCCACACTCACAAACAAACATCAAACACAGACTTCCAGTATACCATGTGCTCATGAAGAACCTGTTTGTCCTTTGTCCAAAACAACAAATAAATGAGACGTATATTTTAGATAGATATTTTGTCCATGTTTTGTCTGTGAGATGTATGAATTAGTTCTGAGACTTTAGTTTTGAGGCAAACATGAAAAAAAAATAAAATAAAAAAAAAAAAATATATATATATATATATATATATATATATATAAAGAGCACCATTTCATTAATCCAACAATGAATATCACACTTTAAACCCCTCAAAATTATCTGATGGGATTTCCTGATTTGGGATCAAATGTAAAAAGTATCTTACTGAAATCAAAAGTCTTATGTTTTTTTTATGTCATGCATTTATTTATTTATTTGTTAATTTATTGATTGTTTGATACTTACTGCACAGGTCTAGCTATATGTTATGAGCTATACAGTAAGTTATGAACATAACTCAAACGGAGTAGAAAAACTGATCATTTGTAAATGCAAACTCCCTAAGTTTGATTCCACACACAGCTTTTTGACATCAACAACAACAACAGTTGATGAGTCTATCTATTGTCCTTTTCTTTGTTCTATTATATGGATAGTTGTATTTTATTAGTTTATCAGTTATTTTATAGAACAGGCCTGTGACCCATTTCTTTAGTTGTCACGTAGCATGCGACTTCCTGGCTTCAATGATTTATGCTGAAGGTTTTACATGGAATCTAACCTATTTGTGCAAGTATTGTGTTCAATCAACTATACGTGGCATCAGTGCTGTTGAAAATGTTCCAGCTGGGTTTCAGGAGAGTGAATGTTCAAATTAAATATTACTTTATTAATTTTGAGCAAAGAAAGAATTATGAGTATGATTATGAGTAATTATGAGTAAAAAAAAAAAAAAATTGACTGAATGGTTCTTTGTGGAGGTTCTTTGTCCCGGTAATTTATTATGCATCTCTATTTATATTTGTATTGTTTTTATTAGTTTTCTGTTTTTCCTTTGCTGTAAAGCACATTGGACAACCATAGGTTGTAATTAATAGTGCTATATAACTATATATATATATTAATTTTTTTTTTTTGAGGAGAGTAAAAGCAGATTGAACCACTGAACCAAATGAATAGCTGAGATGAGGTTACACAGTAATATACTTAACAGTTTTAATTTTAACTAAATAAATGTTACAAATATCTCTAAAAATGGACGACACTGGAAATATCAGTGTCATGCATACCCAAAGATATCAATACATTCACACAATATTTGAACAGTTAAACTTTTTCAAAAGTTTCACTTTTTGTCCTCCCACTATCACAGAAGTGGCTATGATTAACAGTTTTTCTTCTTCTCCAGGTGTTCGAACAGATGATGTGTCTGTGATGGCTGGAAAATCTGTAACTCTACAAACTGGTTTAGAAGTATATATATATATATATGTGACAGAAATGCTATGATGAAATGGTATTTTAATGATATTCGCATAGCACAAAACAATGGATTACTGGAAGAGGGAGAATCTGTTACTTTATTTGATGATCTAATAAAAAACCCGAATAATTTGATAAAATGCTATTTTAATGAAATTCTTATTGCTGAGATCAATGGAGATCAGAGTAAGATCTGTACAGATGTTCATTGTGATGAAGGTAATGAGAGATTCAGAGACAGACTGAAACTGGATCATCAGTCTGGATCTCTGACCATCACAAACATCAACATCACAGATTATTATTTACATATGAGCAGCAGAATCAGCAGAGTCAGCATCATTAGGAGTTTCAGTCTCACTGTTACTGGTGAGTGTCATTTAATCATACAGGGCACTTTCCCTTGAGCAGTTTTAGAAAACAGTTGGAATTTGCTAAATTTCACATGCATGCCAAAGTGACAGAGTTTTCACAGCATGACGTTTACTAATGTTATTAACATGGAAAATGGATAAAGTCAGTTTATCTGTGCTACTGTTTTAGCTGCTTTATACGGTGGCCGAGAGAGCTTAAAGTGCTTCAAATAGAAAATAAAAAACACCTGCAAATTAAGAAAACAGCTTCATCAATTTATAACTTCAATGGTGCTGGTGATTCCACAACAGTTCTTGGTATGGATTTAATTAAAGGTAGGATATCTGGCGGTATAGCCATACTGTGAAAAAAAAAAAAAACTCACTGGTAAAAGTGGTTTATTTTAATTTATCATTTTAAATGTGTATACACCTTACGAATGCCATCGTAATGAAGATGAGTATTTAAATGGATTAGCTTTTATTGAAAGTTCTATTATTTCCAGTGTGTATGTCATTGGGGACATGAATGCGGACATTTCAAACAGAAATTCATTATTTTCTAGTCATATTGTTCAGTTGTCAAGATAATAATCTCATTTTGTCAAGTGAAGTGTGTTTGCCTGTAGATAGCTATATTAGTGAGGCTTGGAACACTACATCATGGTTGGACCATTGTATTAGTACAGCAGATGCACATGCCTCGCTGAGGGATATGAGTATTTTATATGATACAGTAACAACTGATACCTGTGTCTGTTTTGATAAATGTTGACTACTTCATAACGATGTCTAATAATGAAAGTAATACCAATGCAGTAAAAATGGATTGGTTAGCACTTACTAAGGAGCCTATTATGTAAGTACAGACAAATGCCTGAGTGATATTAATTTACCGAGGGATGCAATGATGTGTAGCGATGTTAACTGTAAAGATGTAAATCATCAGAGGCTATGTCACGAATCTGGTCCATGCAATTCCATTCATTCACCACCTGAGGTCACTCGTTCACCATAATGACTTTTACACCACAGTACTGTTACCATTCTCTGTCGAACTGCATTTCCCATCAGCCACTGCCATGACACAGCTGTTCACACTGATCACGCCCACACCTGAGAACCATTTCACAATCACCATCACCCAATCACACACTATATAAACCTGGGACTTCCATTCAGATAATGGCGAGAAAATGATGTGGTTAGCAGCAGTTCAGAATATACCAAAGAAAAAAAAATACCAGTAAGAGGAGCAATGGTACCATGGTGGACTAAAGAATGTGATTCTGCGGTCCGAGATAGGAATAGGGCATATAAAAAATTAAAGAAGCATTTATTAGAGAATTATGCAATTGAATATAAAAGGCTTAGAGCTAAGGCTAGACGCGTAATTAAGGAGGCAAAGAAGCATAGTTGGAAGACTTTTTGTAATAAATTAGGACCGGATACGCCATTAAAAAAGATTTGGAACCTAGTTCATAGAATGACGGGTATCTATCGGCAGACAGAAATCCCTGTCCTCCATTGTGATGGGGAAGAAGCTGTAAATAGTAAAGAGAAAGCAAGTATGTTAGTCAAGCAATTCCAAAAAGTACATAGCTCCAAAAATGTAGATGACTTAAATAGGAGAAGGAGAAGTCAAGTATCAAGAGGTAATTTGGCTAAATTACTAATTGATGGTGATAATTCTGATTATATTAACGTATTTTTCTCAAAAGAACTACAAAAAGCTATTATTCAGGGGAAAGATACCGCACCTGGTAGGGATGGATTGGGATATCAATTGTTTAAAAATTCTGGAGAAATGTTTGGAGAAAAAGTTCTTGCCCTAATTAATAATGTATGGGAGAGTGGAAGTCTTCCTAAAGAGTGGAAACATGCTGTAATCATTCCAATTGTGAAACCAGGAAAAAAAACAGATAATCCTAGTTCCTATAGACCAATTGCTTTAACTTCTGTCTTATGTAAAATTATGGAGTGCATGGTAACAGATAGACTTGTGGATAAATTGGAGAAAAGTGGATATTTTGTGGAATATCAGAGTGGATTCAGGCAGGGGCGGTCAACAATGGATGCTGTTTTAGACATAGATATTGACATCAAAAAAGCCATCGCTAATAAGGAAGCTGTTGTCGCAGTGTTTTTGGACATTGAAAAAGCGTACGATATGCTTTGGAGGGAGGGGTTGCTCATTGCACTTTATGATGCGGGAATCAGAGGAAGAATGTTTAACTGGATTAAGAATTTTTTTAAGTAATAGGACAATTCAGGTAAGGGTGGGAAGTGAATTATCAGAGGAACTTGAGATAGAGAATGGAACACCTCAAGGAAGCGTTATAAGCCCAGTTCTTTTTAATATACTAGTTAATGGTATGTTTAGTAGAGTGGGAAAAGAATTTCGGTTTTCATTATTTGCAGATGATGGGGCCCTCTGGAAGCGAGGGAGGAACCTTTCTTATATTTTTGGCAAAATTCAAACTGCTTTAAAGAGGGTAGCTGAATGGGCCGATGATTGGGGTTTTAAAATATCAACAGAAAAAACAAAATACATGGTATTTGGATGTAAGAAGAAAATGCCAACACAGCTGTTACAAATATATAATACGACTATTGGAAAAGTTAAACATTTTAAATTTTTAGGAATGTGGTTAGATGAAAGAATGACATGGAAAAAGCATATTGAGATGGTTTCGCTTAAATGTGGGAAAATAATTAATGTCCTAAGGTGTGTGGCTGGGTCTGGGCTGATAGTGAAACTATGATGATGATATATAGAGCAATGATTAGATCAATTATTGATTATGGCTGTATGGTATATGGGGCAGCAGCCCCTTCAGTAATTAGACAGCTTGATATAGTCCAAGCAAAAGCTCATAGAGTGTGTAGTGGGGCATTTTATACAACTCCAATTCCTGCGCTATTAATAGAAACAGGGGAGATGCCATTAGAAATAAGAAGACATAAACTTGGTTTAAAGTATTTAATGAAACTAAAAGGACAGACTGGAAAATTACCAACAAAAAACTTGAGTCAGCATTGGGAGTTTATGGGAACAGCAGGATTGGTTAAAACAAACTTTACAGAAACACTCAAATCCATGGCAGGTGAAATTGGTATTATGAATTTGAATGTATGTCCACCAATATGTCGGTCAGATGTACCTCTGTGGTTGATTCCAGATCCCAATGTTGATTTATATTTTTTGAAAACAAGTAAAAAAAAGATGTCAGAGGTTGTAGCGGAGGAGATAAAAGCTCGGCAGAGTCAAATGTGGGGAGGCCATCTACAAATTTATACTGATGGGTCGAAGGATCCTGAGAGTGGTAAAGTGGCTTTTGGTATAAGTATACCTGAAATAGGATATAAAAAAGGATGTAGGATTCCTGATCATTTGTCAGTATTTACTGCAGAGTTGGTAGCAATTCTATGGGCAGTAAAGTGGGTAGAAGATAACAAACGGGAATATTCAGTCATATGTAGTGATTCAGCCGCAACTCTAAGTACAATTAAAGATATGAAATCTAAGTCAAGACCGGACTTACTTGTGGAAATTTTGCAGGTGTTGTATATAGTTTACAAAGCAGGGTATGGGGTGGGGTTTTTGTGGGTTCCGGCGCACATGGGTGTGGAGGGTAATGAGGAAGCAAATGAGGTGGCAAAGAAAGCAGTGCTGGAGGAAAGGGTTCAACTAAATTTGCAATATGGATCACCAGATTACACAGAAATAATAAATAGGTCAGTAAAAGAAATGTGGCAAAGGTCATGGGATTGTGAAAGGAAAGGGAGAACTTATTATTCAGTACAAAGAATGGTAGAGAAAGACAGATGTAATTATAGATGTCAGAGAAGAGATGCAGTAGTCTTATCTAGATTGAGGTTTGGACATTGTGGGCTGAGGAGAGGGCTGGCTCTGATTGGTAAACATCCTGATGGACAGTGTGAATGTGGAGATAAGGAAACGGTGATGCATGTATTAGTGCAGTGCAGGAGGTACTCTCCTCAAAGGAAGAAATTGTTCAGGGAACTGGGAGCTACTGGAGAAACTGTTTTTAATGTATGTTCTTTATTGAATTTGGATAGGTGGAACAAATTGAAAAAGCTGATGGAGTATCTGCGAAATACTGGAGTATATAAAAAAATATAGACAAGCAGTATTAAATAAGTTGTAAATAGCGATTAGAGAACAGAGGAGGGCAGCAATACGCCATAGCTGCGTCTAGCCTGCCGGAAACTACAAGAAGAAGAAGATAACGGCGAGTATTGTTTAGCCCAGCTACCGTACAAAGCGGTCCTCTAGATCTTGTTTGATTTCCTGTGTTTTGATTCCTGCCCGTGTTTCTGGATTATTCTCTCTGCCTTGCCCTGTTTGGATACTGTTTGCCGATCGTCGACCCACGCTTGCTCTAGGATTGCTCTTGTGTCTTACCTATGCCATACCAGTTTGCTCCCTTTGACCCTGCCTGTATTACGACCATGTTCGCTAATAAAGCCTTGCAAATGGATCCGCACGTCTCACGTCTCGTCAACCCCGTAACAGCTATTCGTTATATTTGTAAAAATTAGCAACTTTTAAGGGCTGATTCTATGTCTATGAAGCTCCTAAATCATCATAATTACTGATTTTTGGAAAGAAGTCAGAACTCTTAATAGTTGCAGAGGGTCTCTTCCTTGTACTTTAGATGGAGTTTCTGGGGCAGAGAATATTGCGTAATTATGGAGACAACATTATTGTAGTCTCTTTAATTGCATCCAAAATGAATTATATAATGTGGGCGATTGCCAAGTTAATGATCCAATAGTGATTATGTCAGGTGAGGTGGATCAAGCTGTAAGCAAATTGCCTCAAAACAAAGCTAGTGGCCTTGATAATATTTCTGCGGAACATCTTAAATATGGAAGTAAGAGGATAGCCCCTTTATTAGCTGTTTATCTTACTGGTTTTTTGATTCACAGTGTGTTACCAGATTCAATGTTGTCTGTTTTATTAGTACCAGTTATTAAAAACAAAGCTGGACTGGGGTAGCCTAGATAATTATAGACCTATAGCCTTAGCTAGTATTTTGTCTAAAGTGCTGGAAAAAATCTTGTTGGATAGGTTAAATGTGTTTATTAATTCTACAGACAACCAGTTTGGATTTAAGGCTAAACATGGTACTGATCTTTGCATCTATGCATTAAAGGAAATTGTAAATAAGTATAGAGATAAAAAATCATCAATTTGTATGTGTTTTATTGATGCATCTAAAGATTTTGATCGGGTTAACCATGCTATTTTTTAAATGAGACAAAGAGGGGCACCAGAAGACATTGTGTGAATCCTGGCCTATTGGTATGCCCATCAGTTGATGCAAGTAAAATGGGGCAATAAGGTCTCTGCCCATTTTGGGGTCAGTAACGGTGTGAGACAAGGAGGGATTTTGTCCCCAATTTTGTTTAATCTTTACATGGATGAGCTGTCTGAACATGATATTTTTATATAATCCTGATAAGAGTGTGGTTATGATTTGCAGAACTAAGGAGGCTAAAAGTATAAATTGCAGTTTTTAAGTTGTCTAACAAGAGTCTCACTGTGTGTGCGAAAGTAAAATACCTTGGACATATCATCACTGAACGCATGGCAGATGATGAGGATATTGACGCAGTGATGCCACTATGTTTTCATTTTCTATAATAACTCAGTGTCAGGGAATATTCAAATAAAGTAATTTGTGTGAATGCATATCAGTGATTACTGCCATTTATCCATTAAGTTAATGGTGTTTGAGGGTCACAGTTTCATTTACTGATGCTTTATGGAACATATGACTGATCAATATTGAGTAGCCTACATCTCGTATAAGTTTCATTGATGCACAAATGCAGATTTGTTATACTACGAGTGATAGTAAGCGTAAGCCTGTTTCCAGCATTGTGTCGTCAACTCACTCATAGGGCTACAAAATAAGAGTAACTGTATTTTGTTATAATTACATTTTAAATAGGTGGTAATCAAATTACAGTTACATCCGACAAGTATTTTGGATTACCAAAGTGATTACTTGGAATTTTTAATGTAATTTCTTAATTTAATATTTAAGTAAACAGTTTAACCAATAAAAAAAAAAAAAAAAACTGCGTGCAGCCACCTGTTCATTTAGCAACTCATAGTGAGAGTACGCTCATCACGACACATAAATGGACGACTCAACAGAAAGCCATTAGCGCAATGCAATCCTCACGTGGAAATTCAAAGACTAGTTTATAAATCTGAAAAAGGACATAACATCAGTGCAGTGCAATGCCTACTTGCAACAAAACCTCTATCAGCAACGTTGAATCTGAAAAAGCATCATGAGGGAAGTTGTTCTTGAAATGAAACAAAAAGGTGAGCAACTTGTGAGCAAAAAACGGTGAGCAACACACCGCACCACACCATAAATGAGTGACACACTTTACACTATAATTTGTCTTTTCTGGTGTATATGGCAAATAGTAAATAATTTTAAATATTTTTTTTACGAGGGACAGTTTAATATCACTAAAGTTGAATACCAATATTATCAGTCCATATGACACAATGATCCGGTATTGTCTAGAAGACTTGAATAGTGCAGAATGCGGACTGTTTTTATGGGCCTTTCTATTGGTCATATACTTTGTCCTTTTGCAGGAGCTTGACATATCATCTTAAGGAATAGAGCTCCAATTGTGGAAAAGATTATACAAATTATTTTGATGAAAAATACAGTAAACAGTACTGTGAAATATATAATGTTACAATTTAAAATGTACTATAAAAATACTATTTATATATATATACATATATATATTCGCTGTCTTCTATGTGAATATATAATTAAATATAATTGATTTCTGTGATCAAAGCTGAATTTTCAGTATCATTACTGCAGTCTTCAGTGTCACATGAAAATTTCCTTCAGAAATCATTCTAATATGCTGATTTGCTGCTCAAGAAACATTTCTGATTATTATGAGTGTTGAAAACTGTTGTGCTGCTTCATATTTTTGTGGAAAATGTGATACCATTCAGTCTTGGATAAGATAAAAAAATATATAAATGAATAGTTTTCTTCAACAATGTTGCATTAAATCAAAGATTATAGAAATACAAAAAGGGACTTTGATAAAATTGATTTAAGTGACAGTAAAGATATTTACACTTATTAAAAAGTACTTAGATTTCAAATAAATGCTGTTCTTTAACTGATAATCTGTAATGGGGTGAACGAGACGTGAGACGTGCAGATCCATTTACAAGCTCTTATTAATAAATATGGTCAAATAACAAAACATGGTCAAAACACCAGCAAACGGGTATGGCACGGACAAGACACAAGAGTAATCCTAGAGCATACGTGGGTCCTCGATCGGTGAACAATATCCAGAGGGCTTGAGAAGAGTGGTTGTCCAATAACCTGAGCAATAATCCAAACAAATACAGAGAGTCCGAAACGGTGAGACAAGGGTAAATTCACGACATTTCACTGGCCCCAGATCTGTCTGCACACTCCGCTTGGACAGCCATGGCTTCATCTTCAGAGGCTGAAACGCATGAATCAGCCTGTAACTATCATGTTGTGTTTCCACAACACATATTAACATGCTTTATAAGTTGTCATCAGTACTCACAAGTAACATGTTGCTGTCCTGAATGGGCTGCAGCTTCTTTGGTGCAGTAGGGTAATCAGGCAGGTTGACACCTATAAAGAGTCAATATAAAAGTAAAAATAAGCATATTCATACCCCCCCCCCCCCCCCCCCCCCCATAAAAAAAAAGTTATTTAAGAATTTTATTCATTTTGAAACAGTAATTATAAATTCATAATAGAAAATTATTATCCCTGACGCTCTCCTCCTCATCTGAATCTTTAAATTCTGCAAAAAATTTTCATAAACATTGATGACTAAAATTTGAGGCCCAATTTGTGGCAACAGATTAAAAAAAAAATTATAAATTACTTGAGAATGAGAAATATGCAATTTCTTACAAAATCCTCCGGAAGTCCTTTTTTAGTGCGGTTCCTCGTTGATCTAATTGTCACCTCCTCCTCCTCATCATCATCCTCCTCCTCCTCTGCCTGATTTCTCAGGTTGTAGTTGTCGCATTCACGACGCTTAGCTAGAAGTTAGACAATTCAACCATAAAAAAAAAAAATCTATAACAATTTTGACTTCTTCAAAACAAAACTTGCCTGAAGTCATTTTTATTTTGATTAAAGGGAAAACCATCCAGTCTTCCTGGGGGTTAATTATGTCCTTTAGCGCTCTTTCTGTTTTTGTGGTGCTCATATTACGTGACCATCTAACAGTTCTTTTGTTCCTGTCGATCCAATTGTCAGGAACTACACCATCCTCCTCTCGTTCACCCTCTTTTCAAACACCCCTCGCATACATGACCTGGAAAGGACAGCATATGAAGTTACAGACCTATAAGAGTCCAACTTAGAACCCAATTAAGGAATCCAGAGACTTTTTGAGAACCACTGTAGCAGACAATCTTATACAAAGCGAATTATAGGTGCAATGGCATATAAAATGAACCCTATTCAACAAATCCCCAACTTTCATGTTAGAAGAGACAACTCTGAGCTGGAGGTGGCAGAAATGAATATGCGACAATTCTCATTAGGAGTGATAAGATCACTAATGACTACATTAGAAGGTCAGCCGAGGTTAAGTTAGTGGTTAAAGCAAGAAAGGTGAGGTTGAGAGGGTTGTGACATGGGGTAGTCGTGGCTAGTCGTGGCCTAATGGTTAGAGAGATGGACTTGAAATCCAAAGGTTGCGGGTTTGAGTCTCAGGCCGGCAGGGATTGTAGGTGGGGGGAGTGAATGTACAGCGCTCTCTCCACCCTCAATACCATGACTGAGGTGCCCTTGAGCAAGGCACCGAACCCCCTGGAGGAGCATGGGCCGTCTGTAGAGTGCATAAAGTTGTGTTCGATTTGAGCAGATCAATCAGCATCTGACTTGAAGCAGTATCAAAATAAAACCGATAAAAAAGTGAAAAAAAAGGATCCCTTTCCATCCTCTCACGTTACAGAACGTGTTCGAAAGTGAAGGTGAAATCTGAAAAAACAGCATACACGAAAGACATTTCAAGCTTTCGCAGGCATCAGCAACTGCACGCGATCCCAGATTGCATTAACCCCAAGCCCAAACCAACAATACACCCCCCCCCCCCCCCCCCCCAGAAATTTGTGCCCCCCCTAGAAATTGAGATGCCCTGGCGCCGGCCCTGTGGTGGATTTAAATGACATAACTTTTTGTTGTTGTTGTTGTTTATAGAAATGCTGTGGAAAACTGATGTTAAAAAAGGCAAAGAAAACACAAATCTTATGACTGATAGATGTCACTTTTATTTAGAGTTGGAAAACATAAAAATAAGACATCAAATATATGTGCCCTTGTGTTACATATAGCTTAAGTATTTCAAAGTATTCTAAAGTATTTAGATTACGTTACTAAACCTGAGTAATCAAACAAAATACATTACTGATTACTTTTTAAAGCATGTATTTTGTAATCTGTAGTGAAATACATTTTAAAAGTAACCTTCCCAGCCCTGTTCACTCAATCAAACTATTTGACAGCTGGTTGAACCGGCTTAGTTGTTTCTCGGATGTGTTACTTAAGCTGTTTTTCTTGTCATCTTGTCATCACTAAAGTTCAATTCCATTTTTTTTTTTTTTTGAGAACAGAGAACAGAGATTCTGAGAACAGACTCAAAAGAATCATTTTTACAAGAATGGGCATTTGGCTGCTCCACTGTGAGATCTATTCATAATAACACAGCCTATTGTCAGCTATGTTCCAGAAGTGAAGTCTCTATGTAGTGACGTGAATTAAGTAAAAAGTGTAATTACAAAATGTGTAATTACTGTGTTTTGTCTTTGGCTGGAATGAATTCTTTCTTAATTTTAGCATTTAGAAGAATCCAGACCGTGAGTAACAGGAATGAAAATAAAAATACCCTCAACCACATGCCATTTACACCTCAAAAATACACATACACAAACATACACACACAAAGCCACACACTTCCAGTAACAGGGAGCACGTTTACATGCACATCAGTAACCTGACAATGCAAGTAAAGCTTGCGTTTACATGACTTCATTAATAAATCAGGTTATTTCCCTGTAGTGATGTCAAAACGGTGAAAAGAACAAGTGAGGGGTGGGGTCTGGTTAGGGGTATTCCCCAAGACCTTTGACACAATTTGAACACTGGTGTAATTGATGGTGTGTGGAACAGTATCATTTACAGTACAATGTACGGTACAATGTAAAAAAAAAAAATCCCCATAATTGCAGGTTTGTGGAGATCCTGTGCGTCTTAAGCTGAGGACACACTACACAACTAGCGGAAACATTCTAAGACTGACCTTAACACACTTAAAGACCGTTACGATCGACTGGAGCAGATTCTAGTCTTTGACAGTCAGAGAGGAGCACAAACCTAATGACTGAGTCAGTCTGCTATACAACACACTTAATGACTGCGGGTCACGATTGGACAAATTCTGCCAAACCAAATAAAAGCATTCACAAAAACCGCAGCGTCTACCCGCTTTCCCGCAGCCGCTCCCGCCCCGCCACAGACAATACTGCGGAAAACACCGGGGCTTTTCCCTATTGAGACGTTAAGGTTTGTTTGACTTTTCTAAGTTTGTGCTTAATATAACAGAAAACATTAGCTTTCCTGTTATGTTGGTTTTCCAAATACACGCCATAGCAATGTGTCTTGAATATGTTTTGCATTATAAGTCCGATGCCTCTTTCTTTTTGTTTTTCTCTAGTGCTATTTTTAAATGTTTAGTCAAGCAACAGTATGTTAATTATTTAATGTAAGTCTAAAATCAAGGATTAAAAATGAATTGGTTCTAAGTAAAAACAGTAGGCTACTTTTCCCGAGGTTAGAATGAAATAAAACATTGGGCTACTTAGGCTAATAATCAGAATCAGAATCAGAATCAGAATGAGCTTTATTCGCCAAGTATGTTTACACATACGAGGAATTTGTTTTAAAGAGGAAATATACAGCATGACATGAGGAGAGGGGGGAGAAAAAAAATTATTCACAGACTATATTCTTATGAGAGTACAGTGTGAGAACAGAAAAAACACCCCAGCAACAAAAAGCACATAGACAATCAACAACATAGTCACACGACTGCAACAGGGTAATAATCCAGTTCTGGCAATCAGCCATCCGGGTCCTGCAGCCATTTGCGGCGCCGGTCGGACCTGTATTGTCAGGCTGGCGGAACAAAGCGGCGAAGGCAAGGGATCGGGGGTAGGAGGTGAATGCGTATCTGTGTATGTGCGTATGTGTGTGAGTGTGTGCCTGTGGAGCTGCCGCGCTGGGTTACTAATCAAATTGACTCTGTCCGCAGAATGTGATAGCGACACAGCACGTTGCTATGGAGACAACCTTGATCAGAACCCAGACAAAGTCAACAATCCGCAGGTGTCTGTAGAAGGGGTAAGGAAGGAATGTGAGAGCGTCACAACTGCAGTGCTCTTCCTGGGTTGTTTCGCAACACGACCTTGTCTGAAGCCGTGCTGTTTTGAGAGCCGAAAGAAGATAAGATTGTTTAGTCTTGGTGCGAGTGGCCGTATTCCATTTTTCACGGCACCTCTCTTTGTCCATTCTGGTCTCCAAATCCATCAATTTTTCTTTTCAAATCCGAAAGCTTCTCCGTGATGGAATCCATATTGCGGTTAATAGTCTCAGTTTCAGAACTGACCGCTCTACCCACTGAACGGGCAGCCTAGTGAGGCTTTTGACAGCTGTACCCGTTTCCTGAATTTTACGATAACCAGGGCAAAGCCTAATCCAATCAGCAGAAGACCTGTTATCATGGTTCCGAATAGGTAGATATCTTCAATATCCTCCACGGAAAGAGCCGCCAGACACACGACCCGCCACCTTTCTTGCGTCCATCGTATATCCAGCTGCGAAAGTTCCGCTGGGACAACCAGGTTCCCCCGAACCTAAAATTGTGTCAATTGTATTGAGAGACCAGTTGATCAAATCCATGATTTTTCAGTTTGGAGAGCAGTGCAGAGAGAGTCTCTCAAGTATTAGACAATAGACGAGACGAGACGATAAATTCATGGCAATGTAATTTCCTCATCCATTTGACACAAAACTATTATATATAATTCATATATATTAATTTAATTTTGTCATATGGATTTTTAATGACAACTTCGTTTTGAAGAATAGAAGAAATCAACTGGTTCTTGAATTCTAAGATTATAATCTTTAGACACCACACACTATGTGATTTTTCTGCTGACTGCAAACAACGACTGAGCCCAACTGGAACAGACCCGTTCTCGGCTTTAGGGGGAAGTCATGGCCTAATAGTTAGAGAGTCGGACTCGTAATCCAAAGGTTGCGAGTTCACGTCTCAGGCAGAAGGTGGGGGGAGTGAATGTACAGCGCTCTCTCCACCCTCAATACCATGACCCTTGAGCAAGGCACTGAACCCCCAACTGCTCCCCAGGCTCCCATAAATGCTCCCTCTCTGTGTGTGTGTGTGTGTGTGTGTGTGTGTGTGTGTATATATATATATGTATATATGTGTATGTAACATCCTCAGATTCTTTTGTCTTATATTACATACAGTAGCTTTTAACTTCTTCATTTTTATCATTCTTTTTAACATTTTTAATTTGTATCATTTACCATTAATAGTCTTCTACTGATTACTGAAGTTCCCTGACTGTGTTAAATATGTAAAAATAGATGTTAAATATGTAAAAGTAGAAGAGTGGAATATTATCTATAATTTAAGTATTATATTAAATTAAATTAAAATTAAATTAATTTAAATCCGAGCTGTTTGGAACGCAGCATTAGGCTAACATTTCAATAAACGAGCGTGTACTACAATTACGAGCCATTCTATAAATTGACAATTCAGCACTTGATAAATGGATAGCGACTCCTAAGTAGCACTTAAAGCAGGGCTACATGCGATTGTGTTAAGTGCATTTTTGGGAAACGCACGCAAAACAGAAATGTTGGTAATATGACTCGTACAAAATGCTCTTAAGCGCTAAGATCAATCGTTATCGAGAATCGCAGCCCTGGACTTCCCCTTAAATTACCAGCATGTAGCAACTACATACAGTATAGAGGCTGCAATGCATGTCACCCAAACAAAATGCAAAAGCAAAAAATAAAAAATGGACAAAAGCATTCAGCCTCCTTAAGTTTTTCAGCCTTTTCATTACCTGACTAAATATGAGGCATGTCTGACAAATGTTACATATATATCCATAAATGCTATCATTTCATATATATATATATATATATATATATTCTTATTTAAATAATATCAAATATTATATGTAACATGAGCAGCGTGTAAATCTCAGGACTGTCTTGACAAGTTGGCAAGTGCCTGAAATAATTTATATTCTTCATATTACTTGTTGGACTCAGAAAGTGAAGCTATAGCCAAATTAAAGTGACTAAGATGGCAATTCCTAACCTTCTCACAGCTGTTACGTTTACTGTAAATAAATATGACTGTGAGATATTACTGTATTACTGTCTATCATACATCACATCATAAGCCTACATAACTGCATTACTGAAGCACAATTCATTTCTCTGAAGAAATGTACAAATGGAACTTCTTTTTATTTTACTTTCAGCGTCTGTTTTACTACACCATGGTAAGACATTTTGTTACGATCTACAAACTTAGCTTTATTTTAGTCAAATCAGTTAATGCTCGATGCTAAAATATTTCTTATTTCTTAGCTTGCTGTTATCGATGTCAATGAGGACTTGAAGTTCAGTCTGTTAAATGAGGACACATTGTTTCAGTATTGGACACCTTTATGTGGGTACGGGGACAGAAACCGAAATTCAAAAAATCAAATCAAATCAAATCACTTTTATTGTCACATCACCACAGCACATGTGCCTTCGTGAGTGAAATTCTTGATGGCAATTCAGTGGCATTAAGAAAAAAAAAATATTTTATGGCAATATTTATTACAAATTCTCTTTTATGTGACGTGGTATAACAAAGTTATATTCTTTATGATGATGTTGTTTCATACACTGAACACAAGATGTATATTTCAATTAAATGTGAGTTGTTTTAGGGAACAAAAATGTTTGAGATTGTTATTTTTGTAGACTTATCATTTGTCAATGAGATAAATTAACCGCCCTAAGGACCAAATGCTGAATTGTACACACTCTGAAATTAAATTTTGGTTTGGGTAAGAGCTTATTAGAAAATAAATATAACTTAAATAATTTTTTCTATTAAGCAGAGCATGATCTTATAAATTGTGGATTCATTTTTAATGTGTGATGAGAACTTAAAAAAAAAAAATTGTGTGGTGGTGGAAATGGCAGGGCGTTATGAAAATGACAATGAATTAATGTGAATGTAGAGAAGCAGTAAAGATATTTATTAGAAAAAGTCCTAAACTCATCACACTCATTAAACTCAATTCACAAAGTCATTAAACATGTCAATTGTACTTTGTAACCAAAGTATTTATTTTTTTTTTTGTGGAAAAAAAAAAAATGGAAGATAGCTTCACTGATTAGCTTTGAATTAATACTTAGCATTTAATGTCTGCAAAATACTCTTATTTAACTAAATTGTTTTAGCTTTTTAAAAACACCCTTGACGGTACAGTATGTTTGGAAATTACGTAGAATAAATATATTAACTGATCAAGCAACATTTACCTTGATTTTTCTTCATTTGTTGTTGATGAAAATTTAAATGCCCTCCATGTCCAACATGTGCTCTGATGTCACTAAACATTTCCATAGAAACCACCTAAACAATCTTTCACACAAACGTTTTAAAGAGACATTACAGTGTTGTGGTGGAAATGACACCACAGTCATTCTTGAGAAGTGGGACAAAACAGGGTGCAAAATTGAAAAATTAATGTCACACAAATGAAACTACATTTATGTATCTTATATGTACTAAGCTACTGAGCTATGCTTTGATGCAACCTCCCAACTTTTCTCTTTTTTAAACAAAATGTGCTTTTTTTACCTTGGACTGTGTAATATAATTTCAACTTTATCTTTAACAGCATTCAAGATGTTTTTAACATTTCAAAACACATTCTCATGTTAGCAAACAGATTACACTTTCACATGCGACCAACAATTCCACAACAAATATAAAATATCATAATGAAATATTATCAAAATAGTCATCTGACGGAGGTGACAGAACTGACGGAGTTGACGCATCTGACGGTGGTGACGAAAACCTGAATTTGTAGTATTTTTAACTATCAAATACATTGAATCAAACAATTACTGTGTTAAAACAACCACAACAGGCAGTGAGTATGTTATTGTTTATAAAGCTTTTATTCAAGAGTCACATTTAAGTATTTTGATATATTATTGGAACACAAAATCTTGATGTGGTGACATCTGACGGTGTTGACACATTTGGCATTTCTTTCACAAAACAAATGGAGTTCATGTAGTATCCATTTTATTTTTTCTGTTGATACTAGATGCTAATGGAACCTGCTTCAGGAGAATAAAATGATCTAAATATTTCAAATAATTTCCTCAGAAATTGGAAGATGGTGTTGACATATCATGGTTGTGACACATGAAATATTAACATTAGGATTTAAAATATTCTAAAACTATAAAACTGACCAGAGTCTGTCTGACAGTGATGTACTCTGCAGAGAAGGACTGTGGCAAGGGGTCCTTTAGAGTGACAGCTGCCCCTGATATTCCCTGATTTTATTACATTTGAATGAATGTCTGACGGTGTTGACAAAAAGGGGGGACAAAACTTTAAAACCTTATGAAACATGCATGTGTCACTGAAAAACAACCTTGCGTTGATATGAGATATTATTAAGTGTTGGTTTTGATAAAACAAGCTCTTTTTTTATCGTTAAAAACATTTGTATCCATTTTATAGCATATGAATGATTGAACCTTCTCTGTGAACACACTGTTTTAGATGTAGTGAGAAGACAATAAGTGTCATAGATTTCACATAATAATGATAAAATTAAATTGAAGGGGGTAATTGTGTTAAATACATTCTATGATCAATCCCCATAACATTTACAATTGAAAATATTTTACATTTTTAAACCTGATAGCAGTTACTATTGCTGGACATGTTTTGTCCCATGTTTCAGGAATGACTGACACTGTGCGACAGCTATATTTTGAATAAAAAGTAATATTTATAGTGGTCTCTCATTAAATACTATAATGTATTTTAATTATTTTACTAGTGCTTAATTCAGGTACATTAACAGTTAGCAGATAAGTCATATTTTTAAACTGTATTTTCATTGTTGAAGTTTAAAAGTCTGGGTGTGAGACAAGGAGAAAACAGTGATTTTGACACCTATAAGGAGGCTGAAAACTATGAAAAAAAATCATTATAGAAAGGTAGTAAAACGTTTTTAAGGTGGTTTTATTGTTAGTTTGACAAAGAAAGAGGACGATATATATATAATATATATATATATATATATATGTGCGCGCACACATTTTGTCTGAATTGTAACAAAAGGCTGGAAATTTTGGAAATTGTCGAATAATGAAACAGCACCAAGACCCTTGATGTGATTTATAATTAATTGTTTGTTTCTTCTTCAGGTGTGTTTGGTGTTGAAGAAATTACAGTGTCTGTGATGGAGGGAGATTGTGTCACTCTACACACTGGTGTTAAAACAAACCAACAAGACAGATTGAGATGGTATTTTAATGACATTCGCATCGCTCAAATCACTGGAGACCTCAGTAAGACCTGTAAAGATGTTCAGTGTGATGAGAGATTCAGAGACAGACTGGAGCTGGACAATCAGACTGGATCTCTGACCATCACACAAATAATGACCTCAGATGCTGGACTCTATAAACTGAAGATTTTAGGCAGCCCCAGCAGTGAAAAGATCTTCAATGTTACTGTTCACGGTGAGGCATTTAAAGAATGTTTAAAAGCAGGCTATATGTGTTTAAATCCCAACATTTCTTTATAACATTTTGTGATCACAAAATATGTCAGTGCTATATGATGCAGAATGCAGTAGTTTATAATCCCTTCTGGTAAAGCAGTACAAAAAAAGTGTAATATTCAATAAAGTTGTATTATTGAATATTTGATTCATATTGATCCAGATTTCATGATAAAGTTGAACACTACAATGTTCTTGAATTGCGACTTCTTTAAAGGTTATATACCAGAGAAAACGAATAGCCGCAAGGGAGCATGTGATGGCTGACTGAGCTTCTAATTGCACTTAGCAGACGTGTCATTCAACTTTTCCTTATCACTGCTCTGCCAGAACGTAGTAGCCCTGGCATTAGCAGCCTATGCAGTATTAATGTTGAAAAACAGGTAGCACTAGACCACCCAGCTTCTTGGGCTTTTACATGTGGACCTTCAAAATTCTATATGCAAGACTTGTATAGCTACTCTTGTTGCCCTTTGACTCAGATATTACAACAAAAAGCTGCACAATGTGGCATCATATCAGTATTTTATTTTCAGAGTTTTAAAAAATATATATATATTTGTTTTGCAGTTTATTTTGTTTCTATTGAATTTGTCAATATCCTGGAAATTAATATGTGCATTTCATCAGAGAAATTTGTTGTTGTTGCGTTTTCCCTCAAAAGGATCCTTCAGTCAAATGGCGATTTGTGCTTCTGGTGTTTTTTCTACAGATCAAAAGAAGACAGTGCCAGTGAAGGAGAGAGAAACAGTCACTTTATATACTGGTGTAGTAAATCCAGATGATTTGATGATATGGTATTTTAATAACATTCTCATTGCTGAAATCACTGGAGATGATAAGATTTGTACAGATGTTCAGTGTAAAGATGGTGATGAGAGATTCAGAGACAGACTGAAGCTGGATCATCAGACTGGATCTCTGACCATCACAAACACCAGCACCACAGACTCTGGAGTTTATAAACTACAGATCAACAGCAGCGGCAGCAGCAGTGTTATTACTCGGAGCTTCAGTGTTACTGTCACTGGTGAGTATAAATTAGTCATTCAATAACTCAGCGGTAAAGTTATTTCTGTCTGTTCATTTTATAAGTAGATGAGGTTCAAAGGCACATGTACTGTATATGGATGCAAGATGCAGTTACGATGCAGAACTGGTCTGATCTAGAAAGTTAAAATGTTAAGATTGAAAGTTTTATAGTGAATTTACATTTGTACTATGTTCAATCCATTTTTAGCTAAAAAAAAAAAATGTTATTCAGTTGTGACTGTAATTTGTATGAAAACACTGATAAAAAAAACTCGCAGAACAAACCAGTGAAGTACTTAATGAAGACCATGTATGAAGTGTGATGTTATAATTCACATTTACTCTCTATTAGATTTGCTGATGATTTGTAGTATTTGTTATAAATCAGATTAATGAGCATATCTCCTTCTATTTACTATATTCACATGGACAAACTCCAGCAAAGGATCTAATTTTACATGATATGAAAGCAGTATTTGTGAGTGCAATCCTGTTGGCGCTGGCCGTGGCTGCTGCTGTTTGTGTGATTTGCTGTCTCTCCAGAAAGCAAAAACAAAGAAAAAAACAAAAGTGTAAGTATTAGTATTGTTTCAAAATGAAAAGTAATGCTTATTTAGTTTAAGTTTATGTTTGTTTCTGTGACTACAAACCGCCAATTCAGCTTGAGTACATAAAATGAAACAAGGAGTGATAGACAGTATTAGCTAATCATGTGATTTCAAAGTTCTTTGTAATGTTCAGTTTGAGTTTTTGTCAGGATCTGTCCTATCTTTGTTTAATGTATCTTTGTTCATTTTGTGCCCGAGCACATGGCTGTGTCTTTGTTTGTGTTGGCCATGTGCTCCCCTTGTCCTGCCCCCTTATTTCCAGTTACCACACCTCCTTGTTTAGTCCTCATTTTCTTGAGTGTGTCCACCTGATACTTTTGTGCTCTGCTCCCTTTATGTTGTGCTCTTTTTCCCTCTAGTCTTTGCTGGTTCGTTTTGTGCTTATCTGGCTAGTCTAGTCCTGTAGTTATCTTCTTGATAGTTTTTGAGCTAGTCAAGTTAAAGTTTTTATGTTTTTTCCCTAGCCTTATTTTTTGTCTTCTCTAGGTGTTTTTTTGTTTGTTTGTTTTGTTTCTCTCTAGTTTAGCAGTTCTCATTTTCCCCTCTTTAATTCTCTGCAATGTTGCAGTCTTTTTCTCATTTTGGCCTAAGCCTGGTTCGAACGGTAATTGTTTCTCAGGGGGACGTAAGTGATTTTCACCATTTACAGGGGGTAGTTGGTGACTCTTAATTCCGTCCGTGTTCAATCTGACTCCAATTTCAAGTGATCATTTAGGCAATATTTCTAATTAAAAACTGATTGCAAATATCGTTTGTATATTAATTTAGATATTTGATTATTCTGTAAATCCCATACTTTCAATTATTCGTTCATTAGGGACCATGTATCGCACAGGAATTGCACTTTGGCCGACAGTGAAACCACGGACACAAACTCGTCAATTATGAACTTACTCAGAGGATGCAGAGTGGTAATAATACCTTTAAGTGAGCTGCGCCTGCACACTCATAACAAAGTGTATTTTTTCCCATAACCACGAGAACTACACTGTGTTAAGCCAGTGACAGTCAGAAATCAGAAGCCCCTAATGATGTTCCCCATGGTTCATCCATTGATGCTTGGCATGATCTGTCCTGAACGCAGGTATGCGGAAACATCAGACTACACATTCATCTACTTGGAAAAATGATAACAATATATTATTAGTCAGCTAGAGTTGTATCATGCCAATTACATAAAACAATTAGAAGCCAATTCAGAGTTAAATTCAGTTCCAATTCAAATAAATACATAACAGAGATTGCTCAAAGATTGAATCTAAGAAATGCATACATGACAGTAGAGAGACACTCAGCAGCATGTGCGTTCCAGTGCAAAGCTCCAGAGACCCTCATACACTGTGTGGGGGTTTTCTGATTACAGAATCCCAAATGACAATAATGCCACTTCGCTTATACAGGTCCTTCTCAAAAAATTAGCATATTGTGATAAAGTTCATTATTTTCTGTAATGTACTGATAAACATTAGACTTTCATATATTTTAGATTCATTACAACACAACTGAAGTAGTTCAAGCCTTTTATTGTTTTAATATAGATGATTTTGGCATACAGCTCATGAAAACCCAAAATTCCTATCTCAAAAAATTAGCATATTTCATCCGACCAATAAAAGAAAAGTGTTTTTAATACAAAAAAAGTCAACCTTCAAATAATTATGTTCAGTTATGCACTCAATACTTGGTCGGGAATCCTTTTGCAGAAATGACTGCTTCAATGCGGCGTGGCATGGAGGCAATCATCCTGTGGCACTGCTGAGGTGTTATGGAGGCCCAGGATGCTTCGATAGCGGCCTTAAGCTCATCCAGAGTGTTGGGTCTTGCATCTCTCAACTTTCTCTTCACAATATCCCACAGATTCTCTATGGGGTTCAGGTCAGGAGAGTTGGCAGGCCAATTGAGCACAGTAATACCATGGTCAGTAAACCATTTACCAGTGGTTTTGGCACTGTGAGCAGGTGCCAGGTCGTGCTGAAAAATGAAATCTTCATCTCCATAAAGCTTTTCAGCAGATGGAAGCATGAAGTGCTCCAAAATCTCCTGATAGCTAGCTGCATTGACCCTGCCCTTGATAAAACACAGTGGACCAACCCCAGCAGCTGACATGGCACCCCAGACCATCACTGACTGTGGGTACTTGACACTGGACTTCAGGCATTTTGGCATTTCCCTCTCCCCAGTCTTCCTCCAGACTCTGGCACCTTGATTTCCGAATGACATGCAAAATTTGCTTTCATCCGAAAAAAGTACTTTGGACCACTGAGCAACAGTCCAGTGCTGCTTCTCTGTAGCCCAGGTCAGGCGCTTCTGCCGCTGTTTCTGGTTCAAAAGTGGCTTGACCTGGGGAATGCGGCACCTGTAGCCCATTTCCTGCACACACCTGTACACGGTGGCTCTGGATGTTTCTACTCCAGACTCAGTCCACTGCTTCCGCATGTCCCCCAAGGTCTGGAATCGGTCCTTCTCCACAATCTTCCTCAGGGTCCGGTCACCTCTTCTCATTGTGCTGCGTTTTCTGCCACACTTTTTCCTTCCCACAGACTTCCCACTGAGGTGCCTTGATACAGCACTCTGGGAACAGCCTATTCGTTCAGAAATTTCTTTCTGTGTCTTACCCTCTTGCTTGAGGGTGTCAACGATGGCCTTCTGGACAGCAGTCAGGTCGGCAGTCTTACCCATGATTGCGGTTTTGAGTAATGAACCAGGCTGGGAGTTTTTAAAAGCCTCAGGAATCTTTTGCAGGTGTTTAGAGTTAATTAGTTGATTCAGATGATTAGGTTAATAGCTCGTTTAGAGAACCTTTTCATGATATGCTAATTTTTTGAGATAGGAATTTTGGGTTTTCATGAGCTGTATGCCAAAATCATCAATATTAAAACAATAAAAGGCTTGAACTACTTCAGTTGTGTTGTAATGAATCTAAAATATATGAAAGTCTAATGTTTATCAGTACATTACAGAAAATAATGAACTTTATCACAATATGCTAATTTTTTGAGAAGGACCTGTATACTGTAAAATTTTGACAATTTTAGCACAGAGACCTTCAGAATGATACCAAA